>NC_134082.1:109503398-109868398 GCF_000715075.1 Nicotiana tabacum
AAGCCGAGTTAATGGATTTACATGAAGAATTTAAGATTGCAAGAGATATGAACTTCCTCGATATGGAAATTGAAACAGACTTGTCACGACCCCGGTTCGCCCTCCGTGAACTGTCGTGATGGCACCTAGTCTCTACGACTAGGTAAGCCTAACAAATGCAGAACATAAACGAAACTTGCAGAAGAAATAATTAAAAGCCAAAATAACCGAATTAAAATAATAGTTAAAATGCCGCTCGGCATATGCAACACAACATTCTCATAATCAAGTACACTATCCCAAAACCCGAAAACTCACGGAACCACAAGCCTTTGAATATCTACAATGTCTAACTCCAGAATATCTAACAAGGGGAAGAAATACAGAAGGGCAAATGTTTAAAAGATAGAATAGAAAGGGACTCCTCGGTCTGCGGACGCGGCAGATGTACCTCGAAGTCTCTAGAGCAGTCGCCTTGCCTCACGGGTGATAGGACTGAGTCACAGTACCTGGATCTGCACATGAAAAAGATGCGCAGAAGGGGCATGAGTACACCACAGCGGTACTCAGTAAGTGTCAAGCCTAACCTCAGTCGGGTAGTGACGAGGAAGGTCAGGGCCCTACTGAGGTTAAATAAAATATAAAGATCAACAGTATAGAACAAAACAGTATAAATAAGTACAACAGTAAAATATCACAGGATGTACAGGATAGCAACAACTATACAGAAGCAAGGTAAACACGGAAAAGAAATATAGCTTAGTACCAATAATAACAATCGGGGATCTCCCAGGATACCGTCCTGTAGTCCCATACGTACATATCCAATGGATCTCCCGGGATCCCGTCCTGTAGTCCAACTCATAGTGCGCGGGGATCTACCGGAATCCCATTCCGTAGTCCTAAATGTAAATACCCAATACTGGGGGAATCTACCGAGTGCATTCTCGTAGTTTCATATAACTGTACAGGGGGATCTACCGGAATTCCACATCCGTAGTCCTAAAATAAACAGACAAGGGGGAGCTACCGGAATCCCACATCCGTAGTCCCAAAATAAATACACAACAGCAACAGGAAAATATACAGAAATGGCAAAATTTCATACTAAGGCAACAAGTGATTCTAGCCTAGCATGTTGCACAGAATTCAGGTAAGGCAGGTTGAGCAAATAAAGTAATTAAGTCACTTAGACATACTTTCCTAAGCTAACAACAGGCTTAATAATGCAAGTAATAGAAACAGGAAAGGAAACATACTAGTAATTACTTAAAGAAAACTGGATTTCCAACAAATAGCACACGTACGCACTCGTCACCTCACGTACAAGGCATTTCAATTACCAAATATACCAATCCTAAGGGGAAGGTCCCCCACACAAGGTTAGATAAGCCACTTACCTCGAACCGGCTCAATAATCAATCCGAAACCATGCTCTTGCCACGAGTACTTGACTCCAAATGGCCCAAATCTATCCAATTCAATTTCATAATGGAAATAATACTTCAAGTAATTAATTCTACAAAGAAATTCTAAGCTAATACGCAAAAATTAGGTAAAATGACCAAAACGCCCCTCAGGGCCACGTCTCAGAATCGGGTAAAATTTGTATTTTCAGAATCCTCACGCCCTTACGAGTTCATGCATACCAAAATTATCTAAATATAAGGTCAAATTCTCAATCAAAAGTCGAATTCTAAGTCTAAGAACTTTCTTCCAACTTTTCCTTAATTTTCATCTCCAGTCCGAAATTAAATGATGAAACTAACTATAGATTGATGGAATATAACTAGAAAGGGTTAGAGAATCATTACCCAATGATCTCCTCTTCAATTTTCTCTCAAAATCTCCCTCTCCCGAGCTCTAAATCGAATTTCCAACTTTTGAAACTAAACCCTCGAAATTTCATATTTCTGCCCAACTGCTTCTGCATTTGCAGTCCCGCTTTTGCAAACCAATGGCCGCATCTACGACTTCTCACTTAAGGGCCAACTTCCGATCTGTGACTCCCAATCTGCAGATGCAGTACCGCTCCTGCGGAATTACCACCACTTCTGCGGTTCCTAAAGAAATTCCCCAATTCCGCTTCTGCGGTCACTGAGCCGTTTTTGCGGTGCCGCACCTGCGGAACCCAAACCGCAGGTGCGGTTATGACAGAGTTAGTAGTTTTAGCTGCAACTCTAACTCCAAAAATCCTTCCATCAACCACCCAAATTCATCCTGAGGCCTCCGGGACCTCAACCAAAGGCACCAACCCTTAAAACACTTAAAACAACGTCGAAACCTCGAATTAACCATGGATTCAAGCCTAAGAACTCCAAAATTCTCAAAAATACACTTTCGCTCAAAAAGTCTATCAAACCTCGTCCGAATGACCTGAAATTTTGCACACACGTCACATTTAACAATACGGAGCTACTCCAACTTCCATAATTTCATTCTGACCTTCGGATCAAAATCTCACTATCGAACCGGAAACTTCAAAATTTGACATTTCGGCATTTCAAGCCTAAATTAGCTACGGACCTCCAAAACACAATCCGAACATGCCCCTAAGCCAAAAATCACCTAATGGAGCTAACGGAACCATCAGATTTCCATTCCAAGGCCGTTCACACTGTTCTGACTATGATCAACTTTCCAACACTTAAGCTCTCATTTAGGGACTAAGTGTCCCAAAACTCTCCGAAACTCAAAACTGAACATCCCGGCAAATCAAAATAGTAGCATTAAACTTGGGGAAAGCAGTTAATAGGGGATATCGGGGTGTTAATTCTTAAGACGACCAACCGGATTGTCACGTCCTCCTATAGTTAAATATTCATTCATCCTCGAATGAGCATAGAGACATACCTGAACTAGTGAAAAGATGAGGGTAACGGCTGCGCATATCCTGCTCGGTCTCCTAGGTCGCCTCCTTGACCGGCTGGCCTTGCCACTAAACCTTTGCCGATGCAATGTTCTTTGACCTCAGCTTTCTAACTTTCATGTCCAATACTGCCATTGGCTCCTCAACATAGGATAGATCCTTGTCCAACTGGACTGAACTGAAATCCAACACATGCGACGGATCACTGTGTTACCTCCGGAGCACCGAAATATGATATACCAGGTGAACTCCTGCCAAGCTGGGAGGTAAAACAAGCTCATAAACGACCTCCCGAACACGCTTCAATATCTCAAAAGGGACAATAAACCTCGCACTCAACTTCCCTTTCTTTCCAAATCTCATAACACCTTTCATAGGCGAAACCCGAAGCAGAACCCGCTCTCCAACCATATAGGAAATATCACGAACCTTCTGGTCCACGTAACTCTTCTGTCTGGATTGGGCTATATGGAGTATATCCTGAATCACCTTAACCTTTTCCAAAGCAACCTGAACCAAGTCTATGCCCAACAATCTAGCCTCACCCGACTTAAACCAACCCATCGGGGATCTATACCGTCTCCTATATGAAGCCTCATACGCTGCCATCTGAATGCTGGATTGATAGTTGTTGTTGTAAGCAAACTCCGCCAATGGAAAGAACTGATCCCAAGACCTTCCAAACTCAATCACACATGCACGGAGCATATCCTCAAGAATCTAAATAGTGCGCTCGGACTGTCCGTCCGTCTGCAGGGGAATGTTATACTCAACTCCACCTGAGTGCCCAACTCATGCTGAACGGCTCTCCAGAACCGTGATGTGAACTGAGTACCTCTATCTGAAATGATGGAAACTGGAATACCATGTAGACGAACAATCTCCCACATATAAATATCTGCCAAGCGCTCCGAAGAATAGGTAGTACACACAGGAATAAAATAAGTGGACTTGGTCAGCCGATCCATAATCATCCAAATAGCATCGAACTTTCTCAAAGTCCGTGGGAGCCCAACTACAAAGTCTATGGTGATCCGCTCCCACTTCCACTCCGGAATCTATATCTGCTGAAGCAACCCAACCGGTCTCTAGTGCTCATACTTCACCTGCTGACAGTTGAGGCACCGAGCTACAAATCCAACTATATCCTTCTTCATCCGCCTCCACCAGTGGTGCTGCTTCAAATCCTGATACATCTTCGCAGCACCCGGATGAATGGAATACCGCGAGCTATGGGCCTCCTCTAGAATCAACTCCCGAAGTCCATCAACATTGGGTATACAAACCCGACCATGCATCCTCAATACCCCATCATCACCAATAGTCACATCTTTGGCATCACCGTGCTGGACCTAGTCCTTGAGGACAAGCAAATGAGGGTCATCATATTGTCGCTCCCTGATACGATCGAATAAGAAAGACCGAGAAACCACGCAAGCTAGAACCCGACTAGGCTCCGAAGATCCAATCTCACAAACTGGCTGGCTAAGGCCTGAACATCCATCACCATAGGCCTCTCTGATGCTGGTAAATAAGCCAAACTCCCCAAACTCTCTGCCCGACGACTCAAAGCATCAGCCACCACATTGGCCTTGCCCGGGTGATAGAGAATAGTGATATCATAGTCCTTCAGCAACTCTAACCACCTCCTCTGGCGCAAATTTAGATCCTTTTGCTTGAACAAGTGTTGCAAGCTCGATGGTCAGTATAAATCTCACAAGGCACACCGTATAAGTAATGGCACCAGATCTTTAGGGCATGAACAATGGAACTAACTCAAGGTCATGAACAGGGTAATTCTTCTCATGTATCTTTAATTGTCTAGACGCGTAGGCAATCACCCTACTATCCTGCATCAACACCGCTTCGAGGCCAATCCGCGAGGCATCACAATAGACCGTATAAGACTCGGAGCCTGTAGGCAATATCAAAATTGGGGCTGTAGTCAAAGCTGTCTTGAGCTTCTAGAAGCTCGCCTCACACTCCTCTGTCCACTGGAACGGAGCACCCTTCTGGGTCAACCTGGTCATAGGGGCCGCAATCGATGAAAACCCCTCCACAAAACGACGGTAGTAACCTGCCAAGCCAAGGAAACTACAGATCTCTGTAGCTGAGGATGGTCTGGGCCAATTTTACACAGCCTCTATCTTCTTCGGATCCACCTAAATACCCTCACTCGATACCACGTGGCCTAGGAATGCCACTGAATCCAACCAAAACTCACATTTCGAGAACTTAGCAGATAACTTCTTCTCTCTTAGAGTCTGAAGCACAGTCCGCAGGTGCTGCTCATGATCTTCCTGACTCCGGGAATACACCAGAATATCATCTATAAAGACAATGCCGAACGAGTCAATATACGGCCAGAACAAATTGTGCATCAAATGCATAAAGGCTGTTGGGGCATTGGTCAGCCCAAATGACATAACAAGGAACTTGGAATGACCATACCGAGTCCTGAAAGCAGTCTTCAGGATATCTAGCTCCCGAATCTTCAACTGATGGTAACCTGAGTGCAAGTCAATCTTAGAAAACACCCGTGCACCCTGAAGCTGGTCAAACAGATCATCAATATAAGGCAAAGGATAATGGTTCTTAACTGTCACTTTGTTCACTGGCGATAATCAATACACATGGGCATAGAACCATCATTTTTCTTCATAAACAAGATAGGAGCACCCCAAGGTGATACACTGGGTCGAATAAAACCCTTATCAAGCAATTCTTGTAACTGATCCTTCAACTACTTCAACTCAGGAGGAGCCATATGATACAGGGGAATAGAAATGGGATGAGTGCCCGGCAACAAATCAATGCCAAAATCAATATCTCTATCAGGCGGCATGCCCGGAAGGTCAGCTGGAAACACATCGGGAAAATCCCGTACTATTGAAATTGAATAAACTGAAAGGGTATCAATACTGACATCTCTCACATAAGCTAAATACACATCACACCCCTTCTCAACCATATGCTGAGCTTTAAGAAAAGAAATAACTCTACTGGGGGTATGATCTAAAGTACCCCTCCACTCAACACGCGGTACACCTGGCATAGCTAGCATCACGATTTTGGCGTGACAATCAAGAATAGCATAATGGGGCGACAACCAGTCCATGCCCAAGATAATATCAAAGTCAACCATGCTGAGTAACAATAAATTGGCTCTGGTCTCAAAACCACTAAGAGCAACCAAACACGACCGATAAACGTGGTCCACAACAAGAGAATCTCCTACAAGAGTAGAAACATAAATAGGGGAACTCAAAGAATCCTGAGATACACCCAAATACGCAGCAAAATAAGAAGACACATAAGAATAATTAGAGCCTGGATCGAAGAGAATCGATGCATCTCTGTGACAAACCAATATAATACCTGTGATGACAGAATCAGAGGCAACAACCTCGGTACGGGCAGGAAGGGCATAGTATCGGGCCTGGACTCCCCCTCTAAGGCGACCTCTACCTCCCCGACCTCCACCTCTGGCTGGCTAAGCAGGTAGGGTAGCAACTGGAGCTGTAACTATAGCCTGAGAACTCTGTGAGGCACGCTATGGTTGAGAAGTCTGTGAAGGTGTATCCCTCCCAAGTCTGGGGCAATCCCTTACCATATGACGTGTGTTACCACACTCAAAACAAGCTCTGAGAGGATGTGGTGGCTGTGACTGGCTCGGACCAGGTCTACTGGACTAACCTCTGAAAGCACCCCGCGCAGGAGGCGCGCTAGATACCGGAGGTGCATAATAAGGCTCTTGAGATCTAGGAGGTGCTAGAATACCACTAGCTATTGGAAGAGTTGAATGAACAGGGCAACTCATATAACCCCTACCATGACGACCTGCCGCTAGGGCACGGGCACCAGAGAAATGGCTTGACTCTCGAGACCTCTTGGCCACCCTCTCCTCTCTCTCCCTAATATGCATACCCTTAATCCTCCTAGCAATGCTCACCACCTGCTGATAAGAAATATCCATCTCCAACTCAAGAGTCATGCTAGACTTGATGCTAGGAATAAGGCCCTTAATAAACCAGTGAACCCTCTCGCGAACAGTAGAAACCAAGGCTGGTGCATGCCTAGCCAAACTAGTGTAACAGACAGCATACTCTGAGACAGTCATAGCACCCTGGCGCAAATGCTCAAACTCTACGCGCCATGCGTCCCTGAGGCTCTAAGGAACATACTCTCTCAGGAACAGATCTGAAAACTGAGTCCAAGTCAGTGAATCAGCCTCATCCGGATTGTCTAACTCATAGGTGCGCCACCACTCATAGGCGGCTCCTCGAAGCTGGAAAGTAGTGAAGGAAACCCCGCTCGATCCTGATATACCCATGGTATGGAGAATGCGGTAACTCTCATCTAGAAATCCCAGAGCATCCTCTGATGCTAGACCGCTGAATACATGAGGCTTGTACCTCTTGAACCTCTCAAGCCTCAGCTGCTCCTCCTCAGAAGCCGATGCCCAGCCCTCGGGTTGAACTGGCACTACAGGTGGTGCAGGAATAATCTCAGGGACCTGCTCAACATGCACTCGCTGCTCAGGAGTGCAGGCGGCGGGAGTCTGTGCTCCTCCCCCGGCCTGAGATGTAGCTGCAGCAAGGGGAAGCAACCCTACCTAAGCCAGAGTGGTGTACATGCTCATGAACTGTGCCAGAGTCTCTTGGAGAGCTGGAGTAGTAGTAGCAGTAGGCGTGTCAGGTGCCTGGACTCCGGCTGGAACTGCTGGTGGCACCTCGGCGGCAGCTCGCGCAGGTGCTCTGGCTGCACCACGTGCGCGTCCTCGGCCTCTACCCCGGCCCCGGCCTCCGATGGTTGTAGTAGGGGGCGCAGGTGCCTGATCATCTCTGGTAGCACGTGTCCTCACCATCTGTGAGAGAATAGAAGACAGAAGTTTAGAATTATGATGTCAAAATATCGCACGACAAGGAAATCAAATGAAGTGGAATTTTCCTAACAGTTACATAGCCTCTCGTAAATAAGTACAGACACCGATCAGCGAGACTCTAATAAATCGGCTTGTGATCCATGACTCCTATGAACCTAGAGCTCTGATACCAACTTGTCACGACCCCGGTTCGCCCTCCGTGAACTGTCGTGATGGCACCTAGTCTCTATAACTAGGTAAGCCTAACAAATGCGGAACATAAATGAAACTTGTGGAATAAATAATCAAAAGCCAAAATAACTGAATGAAAACAATAGTTAAAATGTCGCTCGGCATATGCAACACAACATTCTCAAAATCAAGTACACTATCCCAAAACCCAAAAAGTCACGGAACCACAAGCTTTTAGATATCTACAATGTCTAACTCCAGAATATCTAACAAGGGAAAGAAATATAGAAAGACAAATATTTAAAAGCTAGAATAGAAAGGGATTTCTCGGTCTGTAGACGCGGCAGATGCACCTCGAAGTCTCTAGAGCAGTCGCCTCGCCTCACGGGTGATAGGACTGAGTCGCATTACCTGGATCTGCACATGAAAATCATGCGCAAAAGGGGCATGAGTACACCACAGCGGTACTTAGTAAGTGCCAAGCCTAACCTCGGTCGGGTAGTGACGAGGAAGGTCAGGGCCCTACTGAGGTTAAATAAAATATAAAGATCAACAATATAGAACAGAACAGTATAAATAAGTACAACAGTAAAATAACACAAGATGTACAGGACAACAACAACTATACAGAAGCAAGGTAAACACGGAAAAGAAATATAGCTTAGCACTAATAATAACAATCGGGGATCTCCCAGGATATCGTCCTGTAGTCCCATACGTACATATCCAATGGATCTCCTGGGATCCCGTCCCGTAGTCCAACTCATAGTGCGCGGGGATCTACCGGAATCCCGTTCCGTAGTCCCAAATGTAAATACCTAGTACTAGGGGAATCTATCGGGTGCATTCCTGTAGTTCCATATAACTGTGCAGGGAGATATACCGGAATCCCATATCCGTATTCCCAAAATAAATACACAGCAGCAACAGGAAAATATACAGAAATGACAAAATTTCATATTAAGGCAACAAGTGATTCTAGCCTAGCATGCTGCACAGAATTTAGGTAAGGCAGGTTGAGCAAATAAAGCAATTAAATCACTTAAACATGCTTTCCTAAGCTAACAACAGGCTTAATAGTGCAAGTAATAGAAACAGGAAAGGAAACATACTAGTAATTACTTTAAAAAATCGGATTTCCAACAAATAGCACACGTACGCACTCGACACCTCACATACAAGGCATTTCAAATACCAAATATACCAATCCTAAAAGGAAGGTCCCCCACACTAGGTTAGACAAGCCACTTACCTCGAACCGGCTCAATAATCAATCCGAAACCACGCTCTTGCCACGAGTACTCGATTCCAAATGTCCCAAATCTATTTAATTCAATTTCATAATGTAAATAACACTTCAAGTAATTGATTCTACAAAGAAATTCTAAGCTAATACACGAAAATTAGGTAAAATGACCAAAACACCCCTTGGGCCCATGTCTCGGAATCGGGTAAAATTTGTATTTTAAGAATCCTCACGCCCTTACGAGTTTATGCATACCAAAATTATCCAAATCTAAGGTCAAATTCCCAATCAAAAGTCGAATTCTAAGTCTAAGAACTTTCTTCCAACTTTTCCCCAATTTTCATCTCCAATCCGAAATTAAATGATGAAACTAACTATAGATTGATGGAATATAACTAAAAAGGGTTAAAGAATCGTTACCCAATGATCTCTTAAATTTCCTCTCAAAATCGGCCTCTCCCGAGCTCCAAATCAAATTTTCAATTTTTGAAACTAAACCCTCGAAATTTTATATTTCTGCCCAGCTGCTTCCGCATCTGCGATCCCGCTTTTGCGGACCAAAGGTCGCATCTGCGACTTCTCACTTAAGGGCCAGCTTCCGCATCTGCGACTCCCAATCCGCAGATGCGGTACCGCTCCTGCGGAATTACCACCGCTTCTGCAGTTCCTGAAGAAATTCCCCAATTCCGCTTTTGCGGCCACTGAGTCGCTTCTGCGGAACCCAAACTGTATGTACGGTTATGACAGAACCAGCAGCTTCAGCTGCAACTCTAACTCCAAAAATCCTTCCGTCAACCATCCGAATTCATCCTGAGGCCCCCGCGACCTCAACCAAAGGCACCAACAAGTCACAAACCACTACTCAAACTTGTACCAATCCTTAAAACGCTTAAAACAACGTCGATACCTCGAATTAACCATGGATTTAAGCCTAAGAACTCCAAAATTCTCAAAAATACGCTTTCGATCAAAAAGTATATCAAACCTCGTCCGAGTGACCTGAAATTTTGCACACACGTCACATTCAATACTACGGAGCTATTCCAATTTCCGAAATTCCATTCTGACCCTCGGATCAAAATCTCACTATCGAACCGAAAACTTCAAAATTCGACCTTTCGGCATTTCAAGCCTAAATTAGCTACGGACCTCCAAAACACAATCCGAAAATGCCCCTAAGCCCGAAATCACCCAATGGAGCTAACTGAACCATCGAATTTTCATTCCGAGGTCGTCTTGATAGTGTTCCGACTACGGTCAACTTTCCAATACTTAAGCTCTCATTTAGGGACTAAGTGTCCCAAACTCTCCGAAACTCAAAACCGAACATCCCGACAAATTAAAATAATAGAAATAAACTTGGGGAAAGCAGTTAATAGAGGATCAAGGCATTAATTCTTAAGACGACCGGCCGGGTCGTCACAAGACTCAACAAAAATCTTCAAGCTCTCATATGGAGACAATTAATATCTTTCTAACTCTATTATTGAATGCAGATTGTTAATGCGCCAACTGAAGCTCCCAACTCTGAGACATAACTTAGGAGAAGGAAATGAAGTGGAACACCTTTTCGCCAAGGATGTTGTTAAGGACTTCTCCCCTGCTAAGTATTTTTACCATGCTCGTCCACCCCCTTTTATTGAACTGGAACTAATCAGGAACAAGCATGGAATTTGTAATAGTACAAAGTATCTTCCTACTTCTATTTGAAATAGTCTTGCCACTCTAGGCAACAGTAATGTCCTCAGGGACTACGTAATGTCTATGTAACCTTTTGTTTAATAGTATAATCTCCGTTTTCCCTTCAAAGAAAAAAAACTTAAGACTAAGGCATAATTAATTTTTGAGGAACTTTCATAAAGCATTATAGTTTAGAGTCTAATTATCATATGTAACTGTACTTTGCCTAATTATCGTTTGTAACTAATGTATCAATTTCGTTGTATACAGATATCACTGTATCAATCGTTGTCAAGTTGTATAACGAATACAACTGTATTCCTTCGTGCATAGTGATTGTATCAACGAATACAATTTTGATGGAAAGTTGTATCAACTGTATTTGTTCGTCCATAATGGATGTATCAATGAAAATTTGATGAAAAAGTTGTATCAACTTTATTTATTCGCACATTCAAATATGTGAAGCTTTCAATCTCGAATTGCAACGAATTAGCAACATAATCCCTTGATGCGTGAAACTTTTCTTGAATCAATTCAATCTCGAATTCCGCCACTGATGAAGACTTGAAGCTTCAAAGTTGAAACTTGGGTTTGAAAAATTAAAATAATTTCAGACTAGGTGTGAATCTAAAAGTTTGAGAACATCTCGGGGAGCTTATATCTCATATTTAGAATGATTTTGGGCATATTTGACGTGGTTTTGGATAGAATTTTAAAATGAAATTCGAGTGTGTGTAAAGTGTATGCCTTTATTTTGTTCTTAACAGGTATTTTATATGAAATCCAAATGTAGCTATGTACTATAATTATTTTGAAATGTATTTATTTAGGACAAATATAGTGTATAATTTAGTTACACCATGTAGATTTTCCTTAATTATTTTTAGAATGAGGCATAAATAATTCTTGATAATATTTTTGTGTATATATGTGCATAACCATTTGTAGTTATTATATAATTTATGTATATTGACTAAGAAAAATAAATAATAGATCTATCTGACTACTTGTGTAAAGATCCCAGGAAAACCTTCTACTTGCTATCATCATTGGGCTTCTTAATGTTGCATATCGGCCCAATTAAGGTTCTGGCAAAAGAAATGGGCTCTTCAACCCGACTGACGGAAACAGTTCAGGGGGTTGTATAGACAGGGTACTGAAACTCGATCACTATTTGCCGGGAATTGATCTAGTAGTAATTTGAGATCCGGTGAAATTCTCATTTGCACATTTTCTCTAGAACAAGAATGGGGGTGATAATCGAGAACAATATTTGGGAGCCAAATCCAGCGCTGTATTTATTCTTCTTCATATCATGTTGCTTGTCAATATATTATTTGCCAAACAGTAACAGAAGTACTCCTGCCGTCTTCGATCACGCACCTTCCTCTTCCTTCCTTCGTTTTCAGAGAAGTTTCCTCTTACTCTTTTCTCTTTCTTCAGGTGACGCTATTTTCCCGCTTCTTTTGTCTGTCCACTGAATGTAGTGTTAGGAAATGTTATGTTCTAACTAATTCATAGATTTCAATTACAGCTAAAATTGACGCATAGTAGTAATGTACATGTTTCCCTGTTTGTTAACTGTATTGTGAAAAGATTTCTTTGTTGCCAAACGAGAAAAATGAAACTCAGCAAGTTTGGTAGTTTCTGGATGTCAAAATTTTAACTTAAAAAAGAAACGAATTTAATCTGTGTGACTTAGCTGTGGAAATGGTCAAGTTGACTCTTCATAAATGAAATGTCTCAAACAAATTGGGGTAGATGGACTAGCTCATAATACGTGACGTTGGGCATTTTTTCCGAGTTAGATATTTTTGTTCATAGCTATAGTAGATCAATACACGGTCTGCACAAAGTTGAATTAATCAAGTTCAAATTTCTCGTTCTATCGTGGAGTATCCATAGGAAATACATGCAGACATACTTCCAAAGCAATGCGCTTATCAGATTCAAAGTGTATTCAAGACGCAATGGAAGCTATTCTAACAAATTGAGTTAAAAGGTGTTGGTCGAGGAATCTTTACATCAGACATGGAGTCTGAATCAAACCCATGTTAGACTTGATGATTAATGTTAAAAATGAAAAATAAACACATGTTACAACTGATATTGAGATACTGATGCAAGTTCTTCCGTTAATAATTTGTTTGTTAGTATAATATACTAATTAACATAGAAGAAATTAAGAATGAATTTTCAAGCTGATCCTGACATCACAGAATTGTCAAAATGCTAATTTAACTTGACGGAGATATGGTAATTACTTATCATTGAGCACATGTATAGGTGTACCCTCAGATTGCATATTGCGTCAAACAAAAGCATATTTTTCTTTTTCATTACGGACTCAATATAGTTAGTATATCTTTTTTGTTATCAGTTTGGATTCAAAATCATTTATTTATTTATTTTAAGTTTACAGTGATGGAAGGCTTACTGGCAGTATTTGGAGAGTATGAGTTGGCGTACCATGGCGTTGGTAGGGAGCAAATGGTCATCTCTCTAAGTATTGGATATGCAGCTGCTCTCTTTGTTGGTACCTTTTTGGGCATGCTCTCGGATTTGATGTAAGGGGCATTTTTGTCTAACTTTTCCATTGTTTACTAGGTTCCCTCTCTCCTTGCATAACCATTAAGGTTGGAATTAAAGTCGTTATGTTTGACTTTAATTAATTCATCCATTCAAAGTAAATATTAGATAGTAGAATAAAATATAATGCAAGTGATGAACTTTTCTTTATCACTTTTAAAAAATAGGTAGTATAGTGCAAGTTGCCAATTTCACGCATTTTGAGTTCCTTAAAGAAAAAATTCAAACTCTTAGGCTAAGATGATTTTGTTCGATCTCCGAAGTGAAACAAAAATGCCATTTTTTTATGGAAAGGTAAAGGAAACAGAACTGCCATTTTGGGATAGAGGAAGTATCGATTTGATCTTCGTTCCTTTGATGCATTCTTTTTGGTCTGTGACGTCTTTTTCCTTCTGAACTTTCCAACAAAGCTTGAACTTGAAGCTTTGCGTTTGGACAGCAAATGTTTTCAAAACTAAATGGTATTGGGCCATGATAAGTATCATTGTTATTTTCAACCGATTATTGCTCTCAAATTCTGATGGAGCACCATATGTCAAATCATTTTTTTTGATAAGTCAAGAGTACCATCTGTCAAGCTTATCATTGTGTTGCCTCTTCATGCAGTGGCCAGAGAAAAGTGTGCTTGTTGTTTTGCTTGCTGCATCTTTTTGTTGCCATATGGAAGAGGGTTACTGGACATCCAAGTGTTTGGCTCGCTAGTATCTGTCTCTCTCTTGCCTCTACGATATTTTTCTTCAACTTTGAGACATGGATGGTTGTTGAGCATGATAAGGTTTGTCTTAAGGATCTCTTTTGTTACTATTATATGACTTACTATTGCACGTGGGAAGTACAATTTTGAAGACTTGTTACCTCAAAATTCCTATCCATTTCTTGAAATGAATGAATGTAGTAAATCTTTATCGAACAAAAGAGAAGAAGAATGAATGTAGTAAATGCAAAGAGGTTAGAGAGGGGGACCGTGGATCTATAGTCTTTTAGAATTGCTTTCTTTGGCAGCTACTTTAGCCAATTTTACACCTATTCATGCGGCCGCTGTAGTGACATATGTGATTATATATGAATATTTCTCTCTTGGGAAGCCTTCAGAGTTGGATTTTGGATTTTCTCCACAACTTTGAATCTTTTATACTTGAGTAAGCTAAGTTCTCCTTATAATCGTTATGCAGTTTGGGCAGAGGCAGGATTCAGTTAATGACATGTTTTGGTTAATGACTTTTGTTGAATCTGCATCTTTTATTGGAAGCCAAGTGGTTGGAAACTGGTTAATCAGTGGTCATGAAAAGACAAGTTTGCTTGCTCCGTCCAGTGCAGTGGTAATAATGGCTCTTATTTCTCTGGCTTGTGTCAGCCGAGGATGGAGGAAAGATCCAAAATCAATTGTTCTTAAAGATTATCAAACTAAGTTTCATACCTACATACTTGGTGGTATGCGTCTTCCATTTTTGTGCTTTTGTTCCTTTTACTGAAGATATTTTGTTTGTGCAGTCGTATTGCATCTATGTAGCCAAAGCAATTATGGTGAGCAGGAAGAATGACATTGAACTTTTTTGTTATCACAATATAACTACGGGACACGTTTTATAGCTGATTATGACATTAAAAGAAAAATTGAATCAATGCTGTGAATCTCACCAACCTGATTTCCCACTCTCTGCTCCAATTTCTCCCTCATTCGCTCTACCAGACTATGTGTAGCTACCTGGTTTTTCTTACTGTGATCTTCTTTTGGTTGGTCGACTTAGCTCGAAATAACCAAGCCCTTGCTTGAGCACAAAATTCTCCATGTACTCCCGGTAGCTTCATGCCTCAAAATTGCTCATTTGCTTGGTGTTGAGAAGAGCATGAAAGCATAACAGAGCTATAAAGCAGACGGAAAGTTGTCCTTGTAATAAATATTAAATACTACCAGTTTGGTAGTCTTCTAATAGAAATGAGGTTGTACCTAACTTTTCGTCTTTTATGTTATTCGAAATGAAATGCGTAAGAAAATTAAAATGGTCCAGTTCCAGAAATTACAAGTATTTTGCAACATCTTAATGTGGTAAACTGAGAGGGAGAACATGCATCTGGTACAAAATACAGTTTTTGATAATGCATTAATAGGACCGGTTGGATCGAAGCCTTAATCTTTTCCCAACTGTATTCTTGGCAGATAAAAGGGTCTGGCTTTTGTCATGGACCCAAGCTGCCGTCCACTTCTCAGTTGCTGTTTTTTGGATTATTTGGGCTCCAGCTATTGTGGTATGATTTTGACTAGCTTCCTATAAAAGATATTGTTTCCGCATTTCTGACTTCCCTATTTTCTCATTGAAAAGTTTCCTAAAGGAGTATTAAAATTGCTAATCTACTTGAAGAGAGTAGTTGATGAGCTGGTAGCTGAGTTTATCTGTATGAAACAACACATCCTTGATTGGATTTAAAATGTTTAAAATTTAATATAATAGAAATTTTGTGTCTCAAAATCTGAAATCGAATTGTATCAAGGAAAAATGGATAGAGGGAGTATTCTAGTTACTACTGTGAGAAGCCTTCTTTGCAAAAATATGATGAGATTCATTAAGCCTTCTTTGGAAGGTTGATGAAATTCATTTTTATAACGAGAGAGAGTGGGTTGCTGACTGTTTATGAGACACATTAAAATGTGTGCGAGTGGGTTTATAAGTGATTTTGTGAAGCCATCTTTTTATCATTATAATCCATAGGTAATCTTATGTGCCCAATATCTGTACCTCTTAATCTTTGTAAACATTCCTTTATCAGGATGAATATTTAACATTCCTTTTTTCCCCTTCTGAAATCCAATATCACTATATTTGTTCCTGTTCCAAAAAGATTGATATAGTCTCCTTAAAGTTTGTTCGGATTTTTAGGCAGATGGGAGAGAGGTTTTACTAGGTTTGATATACCCCTGTTTACTTGGTGCTAAAATGCTTGGAAGCACTGCATTTCCCTGGTTCTCCAGTGGCCCTTTATCATTTCGAACAGAAGAATGCTTAGCATATGCATGTATTGTTATGGGCTTCGTCACTTCCATTGTGGCTTTTGATTATCAGGTATTTTACCAGTTCTCGTTTCTTCAAGCTGTTCAGATATCAAGTGATGTCGTCAACCTTAATTTGCGATATAATTGCAGGACATTGAAATTCTTGTGATGCTATTCTGCATATTTCATGCTTGTGTGGGATTGGTTTTGCCTTCACTTGCCAGATTGAGAACCATGTAAACTTTGCTGCAGTTATAAATATTTTTTATCCATCATGGCTTTAGTAATTGTGAAAATCCAGCGTCGCCTGCTCTCTCATGTATTTTACTGGAGATTTATTTTACTCAAGTTCCTTATCTTCCTGCAATATGCAGGTATGTGCCAAATGAACTTCGTGGAGGGATGATGAGTTTATCCATTGCTCCTTCGAATGCGCTTATGTTGTTCTTTCTGATTCAGGCATGTTCTCTTTTACCATATTATTTTATTTAGTATTTCATCAGAAGAAATCCTCTCCACTGTTTATAATGGCACGTTGTAACTTATTTAAGGACGTAGTGCTTGAATTACACCTAGATGCTTGTTGCTTGGGAAATTTAGGGTTCTGTGAATTATCCACATCTTCTTAGTCAAGATAAATGCAATAGAGTTATTTTTATTCTATTTTTATCTTCTGGATAACGTTTTAATTGATCGTATGGTGCAACATGTCATACTTCATCGTGAGATACTTTCTTTTTCTGGTGATTTGATGAGTATTAGGATTATCTGCTATTTCTTTCTTTCGAAAATTTTGCAGAGAGGTTTCTACCAGAGGATTGAAAATTCAACAATTATAGCTATGGCCACTCTTGGTCTTTTTTCTGCAGCTGGATGCATGTATATGTTAAAGCGGCTTGGAAAGCAACCACACCAGAACTGGCACAAATTATGAGCCCTTCCATATTTTTGAAACACTTCTATTCGTGTTGGGTGTTCCTGTATATAGCCGGTTAATTGAAAGTTTAAAGAAACTGCAGCTTTGGGATGTGATGATGGGTGCAAAGTGACATCCTCTGCAAATGGAATATCAAGAATGAGATTTAGCCGATTTCAGCATTATATTATTCTCACATTGCTTAAGTAATGAGGTCCTTTGGGAGATCAAATCACAGGGAGTTCAATTTTGCTCTCGAGACACTTTGCACTTGATGCCCTGAGAATGCTAAATGAACACTTTGCTACTGATAAGTTTTGGGAAGACGCACAATATCCGAGAAGCAATAGCGTGCACGGTGGCTTATAGCCTGTTTGGCCAAGCTTCTCAAGACAAAAAAGTGCTTTTTTTTTTCCAAAAGCACTTTTTTTTCCTAATTTGAGGTGTTTGGCCAAGCTTATTTGGGAAAAAAAAAGTGCTTTTGGGAAGAAGCAGTTTCAGAGAAGCATAAAAAAGTAGTTTCTTTCCAAAAGCAGAAGCAGTTTTGGCTTTTCTTCTTACCTAAAATACCCTTAATAAAATATAGTATATACCAAAATAACCCTTAAACCTAATACTTAGGATATTAATTTATAAATATTTCTTCTTATTTTTAGGAAACTTTCTAATATATAGTGTTTTTAGGGGTGAATTCTTTTTATATTTGTTGAAGGAATTTTAATATATTTAACTTATATTAAAAGAATTAAGTACTTTTTAATTTTATTTTCATATTTTACTTAAATAAAATGAATTTTTTTAATTATTGCATGTAATAACAAAATTTTGATATTATTTATTTACTTATAATATTAATTATTAAGTAAATCTATTCATGTCTTTATTCGTAATTTGACACTTAAAAGCACTTTCTAAAAAGCTTGGCCAAACACAAATTATTTCTCAAAAGTGCTTTTCAGACTGATTAGCCTAACACAAACTGATTCTCTCCGAAAGTACTTTTTTCAAAAGCACTAAAAACACTTTTCAAAATAAGTTGATTTCTCCAGCTTGGGCAAACAGGCTATTAATTTGCATTATTTAACGGCTCTTCGGAGTTCTGATGACCAGTGGAAAATCTCGGAAGCATCTTAAAATGAAAGCGGAAGGGTAAGAGGGGTTTTCTCTTTCCTTCTTTCTCATTTATTCTTTAATAACTAGACGTACAGGATCACTCGATCACATCCTTGTGGTATGTTCTTCAATTATTTGGATGGATTGCAGATATTATAAATTTGAAGCATGATTACGTAAAGAATGACTTCACCTAATGACATTTTTCAATGGAATAAATTTTGGTGGGATGCTCGTCTTGGAATGTATGTGCCAGATTTCAGTTTCATTTAAAATGGATGAGGGCGACGGAGCTTTTTTTTTTTTTTGGTTAACAAAGGAAAGGATATGAATTTATTATTGAAATTGACAAATTATTGGTCCAATAGGTTAAAAACTGAGTGAGGTGGAATGGTTTTGTCCAATTCTCTCTTGATTAGGCCGCTCAACCCTCACCAATTCTTCGACCGCTCAACCCTCACCAATTCTTCGACCCCACTAATTTTGTTTTCGTCTTGCGTTGGAGGCTAATGAAGTTTGATTTGAGTATACATGACAGTCCAATTGAAGTTTTTTTTGGTTTCTCGGGCGTTTGTTACCCGCATTGAAGTATGACTATACCTGGATTTGTGCCGCGTAGGGCCCCATTCAAAGGGAGACGCTCTTTATCAAGGATTTTTTCATGCCTAGGATTCGAACCCTAAACCTCTGGTTAAGGGAAGAGCAGCCCCATCCGCTGCACCGCATCCTTTGCTGGTCCAATTCAAGTGTTGATAGTTTCTCTTCATATCAATGTAAGGGGTCGTCTTGTTTGGTCCATTAGAACAAATAATCTCAACATACAACTTTGTATTATATTTATATGGTTTAAAAATCGTACTCCCTCCTTACAATTTTATATTGCAGATTCTTTTTTGTACAAAATGTTTTCCATTATCTTTAACCAAAAAGTATGAACTTAAGTTCTTATTATGTATTTTTTGAATATGTAAATTTCATTTCAAGAAATGAATGAAGTAATGAGTAAATACTTACAGAAAAATCTAATATTTGGCAGTTGTACTTGGTTATTTGTATTTCCCGTATCTTAGGGTATTAAAGGTGCTGCTTCCAAAACGACCTGTCCGTTCGTCACTCGTTGCCTGAGTGAGCTTCCAAATAGATTTCTAGGTATCCTTACATACCTTCAATAATAATTTGATCTATGGTGTTGTGTTTTTGCCCCAGAGGCTTATTGAGACTTGAGTTGGGGATTTATTTTCGTCATAGTTGCACCTTTGAATTTTTCAATTTAATCTGTTTCGAAAAGAACGTCACTAATTTGCAAATAGCTAATTTCTACCACAACAACAATAATAGAGATGTCATATCTCAATCATCATCGTCCTACAAAACGGGAACGCCAATTACTGAAATTAATGATTGCGTACCCAACGTGGAGTCCGAAACCTAAATGTTGTTGATTTTGACTCAAAATATGTTTTTAATGCTTAAAAAAATTACATTTTTATATATAACGCGGTTTTACATCGCGCTATATTTTAACGGTGTTTTGGCCATTAAAGTATAGCATGATGTAAAACCGCATTATATATGTATAGCGCATGAATAAACAACGCTATGTTGACCTGATGTGACGGATATGTATACGAATTTCGAAACCGTTATATATATATATATATATATATTATATATATATATATATATATATATATATATATACCATGCTATACCTGTTTGTGGGCCCACAAATAAGACTTCTGCGGTTAACTGACATAACAATAATTCAAATGGATATAGCGCTCTTTAAAAGAGCGCTATACATCAAAAAATTCAGCCCCGAGCTAGGCATTGCCTTATTTAAAGGCGTTAGGATTTTATGAAAATCCATTCAAAAAATATTCTAACTTTCGTTCAAACTTTTCTTTTTGTTATCAAGCATTTTTTATAATGTCTGAAGAGCGAAAAATAAGAGTTTCATTATAATTGGAGGGGGGAGGTTGTAGTGGAGAATAACTCTATGAGGTATAGTTTATTTCCATAGTGTCAAGCTAAATTACCGCTTACAATGGAGTACGATACATTGGTATCGTTGTTACGTAAAAAAATGAGTGTGAGAAAACATTCGGTGAACCTTAAAGTAACCGGTAGATATTTGTATTCTATGACTCCGCAGGGCTTTGCTTGTTATTCTGAGTTTAACATCGAAGATGATGAAACTCTGAGAGATTTTTTGCGGATTCCGGATGAATACAGAGAATTTATTGTGATAAAATTGTTGGAAATGTACGTCAAGGCTGAAGACGTTAGCAATAATGAGATTGCACAAAGCAGGGATAACCCCCAGTCATCAGGTGGTTATTCTGGAGCAATTTTAGCCCAACAGGTTCCGGCTGAAAGAGTTTGGCCGGATCTTAACTTATCTCCGCGGGCAAACGAGGAGCGAATAATTTCTCTCCTACTTTGCATAATCCACAAGATGACTGGTAAACTTCAATTTTCCTTTCTGTTACGATTTTTTTTTTGTTGAATTGAATTTGTATTAACACTTATATATTCCACATGGGGTACCGTCCGGATATGAATTTTACAAGTTATGACCCCATGCCCAGTTGGAATATGCATAGTTTTGGCGTGTTGGATCACGGTGGTCCATCCGGGAGTCATCATCAACAGGAAAATATCCATCATGGAATGTCAACACAGTACGACTTGTAAGTGAAGTGATATAGCTATATGTAAAGTATTTATCAATTTGAGTAGCTTATCATTTTGTTGTTTGTGAAGTGAAAACGAGCAACTTGATGGTCCTGACCTCACTCAGTTTCAAGTAGACAACATATTTACTCGGGATTTGGCAGATGCGCAGAGTCAGGAAGATAATAGTGATTATGACAACAATGCCGATGAGTCTGGAGATGAGACACCCTTCCTTGACGAGGGTGATGATGAGGAGGAAGTGAATGTCGAACTTGAGCTGACGAGGGAGCATGCTCCTCCACCTCCCGTTAGACCAAGAGTGTACGAGTCCCACGTGCCGTTTCATTCAAGGCATATTCCCTACCTTGATAATTTGCTAAGTATGCCGAATGTGGATGCCCTCACAAGTGATGCTGACGAATTTCGGTCAGCAATATGGGATAAATCTAGACCAACGGTGCTGGCAAAGGACATGTATTTTCCCAATAAAGCTCGCCTAACCAGGGCTGTAAAAATGTACAGCGTAAGAGAGTGCCGTGAGATGATGGTATGGGAGTCAACTCCGGAGGTATACAAGGTTACATGTCGTAGACACTTTATGGGTTGTAACTGGATGTTGTGTGCGATCAAGAAGGAAACAGGGTTGTGGAGAGTGGATAAATATATTAGCACCCACGTTTGTGAAATGGACACATTCAATGAGAATCACTTCAACTTGGATGTAGACTTGATTTCTCTTGTCTTGATTCCACACTTGGAAGTGTCCATTAGGTACAACATCAAAGAGTGTATTACATCCATCCATCAGGAATATGAGTGTACTATAACCAAAAGAAAGGCATATCTCTGGCGCAAACGTGCATTTGAAATTATTTACGGTGACTAGGATAAGTCATTTTCATCTCTACCCAGGTACATGGCCGTACTGAAACACTTTAACCCCAGGACTGTTGTTAAATGAAGGCATGAGCAGAGTCTGGGAATACCAAAATATATATTCAGATTCGTGTTCTGGGCATTTAAATCAGAAATTGATGGTTTTGTGTATTGTCGTCTGGTAATTTCCATAGACGGTACTCATGTCTATGAAAAGTATGATATTAAGCTATTAATCGCAGTTGCAGTAGATGCCAATGGACAAATATTTCCACTAGCTTTTGTCATTTGTGCCAATGAAAGCGAAGAGACGTGGACGCTATTTTTGAACCAATTGAAGTAGCACGTTGTCAAACAGCGTTCAGGTATTTGTCTAATATGTGATCGGCATGGTGGTATATTAGTTTTGTGCGGCATTTTCCTGAATGGCAGGAACCCTATGCATACCACCGTTACTGTGTGAGGCACCTGAAGGCCAATTTTTAGAAGAAATATCCCCCCAAGGAATTGCATGATTTAATGTGGATGGCTACAACTGAGCACTAGCAATGCAAATTCAAGAGGCGCATGGAAGCGATCCGGCAATTAGACGAAAGAGCCTATAATTGGCTGATGGGACATGAGCTTCACAAGTGGACATTGCATGTTGATGGTGGCAGACGATGGGGAGCCCTGACTACAAATGTGTTGGAGTCATTCAATGGCTTATTGAAGTCTTTACGTGGATTTCCTGTCACTGCCATGGTCTGGATGACATTCAAATAGATGGCGGAGAGGTTTATTGAAAGGCATAGAGCTGCATCGGAATTGATGGACAGGGGTGTTGAATTTATGTCAATACCGATGAGAAGATTTGAGAAATACAGGAGGCGAGCACATTGACATTCATATTTACAATATGATCACGACCGGGGTATTTTTGAAGTTCGCACCGCTATCCGTAGACACCGAGGGAATAATCTACACACCGTGAATGAAGCCAGCAAGTTGTGTTCATGTGGGAAATGGACCATCTACCACATGTCGTGCGCACATGCCATGAAGTGCTTTCAATAAGTTGGTTTAGGGGCAACCAACTATATTGATAGGCAATACAGTATTGTTGCATACGTAAACACATATAGTGGCAAGTTGTAGCCATTGGGTGCTGAGCATTATTGGTTGCCGGAACCATTTAAAATGTCGTGTAACAAGGACTATTTGCGCAAGCTTCAAGTGCAAAAGAGAACGTGTATACGAAACCAAATGGATGTTGGTGATACAGTTTATGCGTGTAAATGTGGCACATGCTCGCAAATAGGACACGACCGTCGTAAATGTCCTTCAGCTGGTTTGGGTGGCGGTGGTAATCCAGCTCCTGGTGCAAATTCGTCTAATGTACCCAACTATCAAGGATACACCTAGTTTTTTGTTTTCATAATGTTTTTTATAATAAGTGTCTGTACTTGTTTATGTTGTAAGATATATCAAATAAAATTATGTTCCACAGCCTTGTTACATCTTATTATCTAACATGACCTTTTGAATTGGGATGATGATATGATAGTTCCAACATTCAACTTATTGGTGTTAGTAAAGAAGACCAATATGAAGATTGAAATTTCATAACATAATACTTCAAGAGAAAAAAGCACAACAACAACAACTAAAGCAACATACATGAAAATAAAAGATAATAAAAGGATGAATCAAGACAAACACATCCTAGTACCAAGTAAAATACGGATTAGTACAAACAGGATATCTGTCTCCCTTCACGTCCATATTAAAGATAACAAGCAGTGGTGAAATATCAACCAACGTAAATTTGATGACGAAACCTCGACTGATAAAATTCTCCAACACAAAAAGTCTCCAGCCTACCTTGAACCTTCTTTGATCACCAACACTCATATTTACATACCACTCTTTTCCACGATGGTGAAGATATGCGTGTTCTAATGTTGGAGGAAGATTCTTGCATATTTTCATGGAATATACTTTTTAAAAAAAACATTACTATTAAGTTACGGAAAATATGAAACTGAATAAAGATATACAATACTGATATATATATAAGAAATAAAAGTATTTTATATTAAAGAAATAAAGTTTAATGGATACAATAATTTACCAGATCGTTGTCGTCGACGCATGAATCAGTCATAACCACTTCAAATGTTGGAGGATTCTCTTCTTCATTATCACTGCTAGTATAAGAGTAAGCATCACTGCTAGTAGAAGAGTAAGATAGGGCTCATTTGGTAGAGGTAGAGTCATTCATAGTTTAGGGTTTGAATTTGTGAGTGTGTTTTATGTTTTGAGTATGTGACTATATATGGAGGGACACGCATAGCATATCGCGGTTAAATACTATGTTTTGTGTGAATATATATAGCGTGGTTGAATACTACATTTTTTGTGTTGTCTTGTCGGTCTGAAAAGCTGACCGACTACGAAAAAGCTGTTTCGTTTCAGAAAAAGTCAATATGTATAGCGCTGTTAAATACTACATTTTGTGTGTTGTCTTGTCGGTCTAAAAAGTTGACCGACTACGAAAAAGTTATTTCATTTCAGAAAAAGTCAATATGTATAGCGCGGTTAAATACTACGTTTTGTGTGTTATCTTGTCGGTCTGAAAAGCTGACCATCTGTGAAAAAGCTATTTCGTTTCAGAAAAAGTCAATATGCATAGTGCGGTTAAATACTACGTTTTGTGTGTTGTCTTGTCGTTCTAAAAAGTTGACCGACTGCAAAAAAACTGTTTTGTATCAGAAAGAATCTTTAACATGCCAAGCATATCGCGGTTAGATACTACGTTTTGCGTGAATATATGTAGCGCGATTAAGTACTATGTTTTCTGTATTGCCTTGCCTATAAATAACGGGCGCATTCTAGATATTTTATGCGCTTAACAATAACCAATAACAAATATTTCCATAAAAGCAAGGTTTTTTTACGCTTTAACAAATGTCCGTACCCCTTTATGTACCAAGGTGCGAGTGCGGCAAAAATTGCAAGATGAACGACTATTGTGATGATGGTGCAGCTGGACGCCGCTACTGGATGTGTATGAATAAGTTTTATAGAGTTCCCGACGAACCTGTTTGCAATTTTGAGGTATGGATTGATGAACCCTGTCAGTAGGAATACTACAAAGAAAAGTTGCAACATCTTCATTATTTGACCAGAAAACAGTGGGAATATGAACGACAATACAAACGAAAAGTTGCGGAGTTGAAGGAGAAACTCAAAGAGGTGGAAGAAGAAAAAAATAAGCTAGAAAAAAATTTTAGATGGTTGGAGCAGAGAATACTAGGCGGTGGTGACTAAATAATGACATGTACATGTTGAGCGTAGTAGTGTATCTTTATGTTTACCATGTCATGTGTTTTCATTAGTTATACCGAATTTAAGTTATGTTAAGTTTCTATGTTTGTGTTTGTGTTGTAGTGCTAAAATAAAGAAGAAACGAAGTAATAAAAACATAATGTACATATTATGTAAGCATAAAAAATTATTGTTATTATGTACATAATTTATTATTTACATAAAATACAAAAAGAAAATCAGTGAGTCCCACAACCCTTGTGCTTCAATGCAGCTGCTAGCCTGAGGCGCATCCCCTCCCACCCGGATACACTATCAGGATCATCCTCATCACGTCACCTCTTTATATGAGGATGCGCTGCATCATGATCGTCAGTTGGGATGACAGGGTCGGTAGAAGGGGTCGTCGGTCCATCAGCAACCTACAAAACAATAAGTAAGCTCAGTAATGTATATTAGTAATGTACGTGTTAAGTCAAAAATATTTTCTTACCATGGTCTCGTCAGGCTCCTGAATATAAGCATCCGTGGTGTCCTCAGCATCGCACAAAGTGGCCTCCGTGACGGGCTGTGATGAAGCCTTAATAAGAAAATTTAAAATTAATTTATGGAGAATCAATGAGAAAAAAAATTAAAATTTAATAGTAATACAAACATACCTGCACCTGTGATAGATCCACAGCACCCGAGGACGATGAGCCAAAACTCAACCTGTGCCCACCATCCATGTCTCGGGTTGACCAATTCTCAGCTGCGGCCGATGGGCCTGAAAAGAACTGCTCCCAATCTTCGGTGAAGCTCAGGCCCGTAATCAATAATGGATCTAACGGGGTCACCTGCGATGCTGGCAGCGACAACTGAAGGCTATACGACGACATGCAGCTAGGATGCTCGTCTGGCTGAGGAATGTCACCCGACAGATCAGCTCCAACCTCCTCATCAGTTGCCTCAACAGGTGCCTCAACGCCCCTTGTTGGGGACCACCTCCTCGCCGGCCCCCACGATCTCGTGGGGCACCCCTGCCTTGTGGGACAACCCTACCTTGTAGGACAGTCCTGTCTCGTCCCCATCCCCTCGGGCGTGCGATAGGCCTACCCCGATGGTAGCGCTCTGGCACCTCATATCTAGGGTCATGATCTAAGTGCTCGCCCTCTCTAGCTCGCTGCAGTGTCCGAACAGCTAGCTCTGTCACCTGTCGGCCATACTCCTGCAAAGCGACCGCAGGATCGCCGGCATGTTGCTGCATCTGCAGTCCCTACTGGTAGAATAAATGTCGACCAATAGCATGCATAATATGTAAAATATTAATTACAGAACGCTATATCACAGTTATAAGTAAGAATACCAAATAACATACCAGTGCCTCGTGCTTCCCAGCGTATGGAACGTACCGACCACTAGCTTGATGAATGGGATTCCCAACAAAAAGTCGGGTAATCCAGCGGTACCAAGACGTATAGAGCTGAATAGTCGTCTGGATCTGTGAAGGTAGAGGAAAAATCAGGTCAGCTCGCTGGTACCAAGTATGGACCTGCGCCTCTAGCCATGCTACAAATACATCGTCCGCCCTGGAACAATCGTCCTGCTGATAATGTGTAGCCTCCCATGTAGGCCCCCTCGGTATATACTGCGGACGGACAAACTGGCGAAGTACCCACTCCGTGGTATGATGCTCCACAATATTGAGGCACATCAGCGGGACGGAAGTGCTCCAAATCAGTCAGTCGACCGAACAATAATCGGGCAGGCCACCTATCAAGTCATCGCTATATGGCGTCCAGATGAACTATCCAATAAGAACATAAAAGTAAGTATGCGCAACACAAGTGAATCTATACCAAGTAAGTTTAGGTACACATTTACCTGTGCGCCCTCTAGCATATCCAACACATCCCTGCAAAGGGGGAGATTATGATGAGCATCATAATCTCATGCATATCCACGCTAGAGAACCCATCTCCTAGCTAGAGGGAGAAATGGAGGTGGTACATCTGGAGGTAATGGTGGTAGAGGTGGCTGCAACTACAGGAACCGCTCCTAGGCTCAAACCTAACATACAAAGTTAACGTAAAGTTTAAGATAAATTTTGACTAGATAGAACTGGAAGTAATGAACAGAATATTCGAATATGTTGTCACCTGTAGAAGCGGCAGAAAACCACATGCGTCGCTCTGTGTGCCCATGCTCGCCCAACACAGATGCCTGTATATGTAAGCGAGAACAGCAACACCCCAGCTGTACTGGGGTAAATCATCTAGCAGCTGAAGATGATGTAGAAATCGCAAACTCACTAGATTTCACAAAGTGTTCCGGAACAAGACCTCTCCCCCCAAAAGAAGAAGCAGCAACCTCATATACCGGTGAATATGTAGATCATCTGTCTCGCCGGTGATGTCGGAGTGCAATATCTCTAAATGCTGTCTAATAGCTGTCAAACTCGTGCGACTGACCCCTAAATGTACAGTCTCATCCTATGGCCTGAAACCAGTGAGCTGCTGCAGCAAGTCCAAATACTGCACACGCGTCATATATCTCATACCTTGAGGCAGTGCAATGGGCAGTCCATCAACAGGCATCTCATATAAAACCTCCACATCCTGCAGCGTGATAGTGGCCTCGCCAATGGGCAGGTGGAAAATATATGTCTTTGATCACCACCGCTCTATCAAGGTCGTGATCGGAGACTAGTCGAGTTGCAACCGCTCAATATCAAAAATCCTATAGAAGCCCGTATCCCAAAGGCACTGGAATACACGGGGATGGAAATATCTACCCCTCATAAAGTCCCACAAGTCGTCCACTCTCCTGGAGCGGAGAGGCTGGGTTAGTAGCTCTCCTTCCCATACATAGGCGGACCTATGATCACCCTATAACACTAATATCTCATCGGAGACAGGTACAGGATGCACATGCGGCATGTCCATGTCGTCTCGTGTAAATTAAATAATATTAATGTCACGACCCCAGATACCCCGATCGTGATGGCGCCTATCACTGTACTAGGCAAGCCAACCTAACAAGTAACCATAGTGAATTCTTTTTATAAAACCATTTTCTAAAGCTGATTAAGTCTTGAATTCTCATATGAAATATATAAATCAACTGAAATGTGCGGAAAACATAACAAAATATACCAACACACCCCAACAATCCGGTGTCACAAGTTAAGAGCCTCTAAATACAACCCAACTGACTGACTAATACATCATAAGTCTAAAAATGCAGTAAACTAAGATAGGAAGGAAGAAAGCAGGGCTGCGAACGTCGTGCAGCTACCTTGCAGTCTCTGTAAAACTCTGAGAGTGCTGGGAACCCTCACTCTGATGATCGAGCACCTGGATCTGCACACAAGGTGCAGGGAGTAACGTGAGTACGCCAACTTAGTAAGTAACTAAAGTAAATAAGGTCTGAGTGCAATGACGAGCAGTTAAAATCATATATAAGAGTATTCAACAGAATATCAAGTCAAACTCAACAGTTTAAAAGTCAGTTACTTCGTAAAAACTTCAATTTCAATTGAAATACTTTGAAATTATTTTTTTCAATATTCTTCAATAGAGGCTCAGTATAAAAGAAGAGTGAAAACATCAAAATGTCATAAATGGGCCCTTCGGGCAAGGTATCACTCACAGTATAGCCTTTCGGGCAAGCCTCTCAGTCACCCGTGACTCAGCTCTCGTCAACAGTACTCACACTCAGCACTCCGGCTCAATAATATCTCATAATAGTAATAATCATAATAACCGTTGCGGCGTGTATTCTGATCCATAGTTTATAATCGACTACGCTCACTGGGGGTGTACATACTCCGGAGAGGCTCCTACAGCCCAAGCGTCATATCATTGTGGCGTGCAGCCCGATCCAATATATATATCATTGCGGCGTGCAGCCCGATCCATATAAGTATTGATCTATATAAGTATCGCTGCGGCGTGTAGCCCGATCCATTATATATATATAATCCTCACCATTAGGTCCTCAACCTCTCTCAGTCATTAACCTCACAGCCACTCGGGTATATCAGTAGAAATCGGGGAACTTAGTCCAAACAGTTTTCACATATTAAGAAGTAGAGTGATAAAACCGGATTTAAATAATAAACAGGTAAAACATGACTGAGGATATGCTTTCAAAACAAATAGAGCGAAGAAAATAGTAAAAATGCCCCTAAGGGCCTAAACAGGTCGGCACAAGGCCCCAAACATGGCATATAACCCAAAATATAGTATCAATCTCTAAAATACGGAATATCATAAGATTTCAAATCAAATACATGGCTTAATAGTCGCTACGGGACGGATCAAGTCACAATCCCTACCTCGTGCATGCCCACACGCTCGTCACCTAGCATGTGCATCACCTCATTTATCAAAACAATACGAAATACCTGGGTTTCATACCCCCAGGTTCAGATTTACAATGGTTACTTACCTTAAACCGGATGAAATACTACTCCGCGACGCCCTTGCCTCTCGCCCTGGCCTCAACTCGCGTTGAATCTACCCAAAGTCAGAATCATAACATTAGAATATGCTAAGGGAATGAAGCCCATGCGAAAATAATCAAATTATACCAAAAATTCCAAAATTGGTCCAACCTGACCCCCGAGCCTACGTCTCAAAATTCGATAAAATTCACATCAATGGATTCCTTATCCACCCACGAGTTCATACATACCAAGAATACCAAAATCCGATCACAAATGGCCCCTCAAATCCATGGATTAACGTCTCCAATTTCCAAGCCCTAACTCCCAATTTTAGGCTTCAAATCCCCCAAATTTCATATTTAATTAGGTAGAAATCACAATAGGATCGAGTATTAAGTCCATAATTCTTACCTCCAAGAAGTTCTCTTTGATTCCCTCTTCAATCTCCCTCAAGAAGCTCCAAAACCGAGTCAAAAATGTTGAACTTAGGCCAAAAATCGCGAAAATGGCCTTTTAAACATTCTGCCCAGCAATTTGAAATCCTTCTTCGTGAATGCCTCGCATTCGTGAAGCACAAAATCCCGTTGACCACTTAATCCTTCATCGCAAACGCGAGACCCTATATGCGAACACGAAGCTCCAGCTTCTCAACCCATCGCGAATGCGACTACTAGCTCGCGAACGTGAAGCATAATTTGACCTGGACCCAGCTGCTCACCTTTACTCTATGCGAATGCGGCACAACCATCGCGAACGCGATGCACACTGACCTCAGCCCTTCGCGAACGCAGGACCCCCTTAGCGAACGCGAAGGCCAACCCTTCATTCTCATATCCTAACACTTCGTGAATGCGATAGCCCACTCGCGAACGCGAAGGCCAAACGTCTACATCACCAACATCAGTTTTTCTGCAATTTTTCCAACTTGAATTTGATCCGTTCAACCATCCGAAACTCACCCGAGGCCCTCGGGACCTCAACCAAATATGCCAACATATCCCATAACATCATTCATACTTGTTCCAATCTTCAGAACGCTCAAAACAACATCAAAACACCAAATCATCATCGGATTCAAGCTTAAAGATCCAAAAACTTCCAAATTTCGCTTTCGATCAAAACATCTATCAAACCTCGTCCGAATGACCTGAAATTTTGCACACACATCAAAAATGACAGGACAGACTTACTCCAACTTCCGGAATTTCATTCCGACCCCTATATCAAAATCTCACCTATCAACCGGAAAACGCCAAAATTCCAATTTCGCTAATTCAAGCCTAAATCTACTCCGGACCTCCAAAATACATTCTGATCACGCTTATAAGTCCCAAATCACCTCTTAAGGCTATCCGAACCATCAGAATTCACATTCGATCCCTTTTTCACTCAAGTCAACATCCAGTTAACTTTTCTAACTTAAGCTTGCTCAAAAGAGACTAAGTGTCTCATTCCTTTCCAAAACTCATCCGAACCTGAACCAACCAACCCGATAACACATAATATAGTTGAACAAGACAATAAGAAATAGAAATGGGGGAAACTGAGCGATAACTCATGAAACGACCAGCCGGATAGTTACAATTAATTGGGTGTTTGGTTTATAAATTAAATAATTAATTTTTATAAATTGTAATAAGACAGAGTATATATTTATGAGTTTTAGGCTCGATATTTGAGACCCAGTAGTATCAAGCTATCCTGAATTCTTATGTGTATCAATTTCAATATTTTTCATAATTTTGTGTGTTTTTTTTATAAATTAAATAATTAATTTTTGTGAATTGTAATTGACAGAGTATATACCTATGAGTTTCAGACTCGATATTTGAGGCCCATTAGCACCAAGCTATCCTGAATTCTTATGTATGTCAATATTTTTATAATTTTGTGTGTTTGTTTTGTAAATTAAATAATTAATTTTTAATTATTTAATTGGACAGAGAATATTGGTTCGAGGCTCGATATTTGAGACTCAGTAGCACCAAGCTATCCTGAATTCTTATGTGTGTTAATTTCAATATTTTTCATAATTTTGTGTATTTGTTTTATAAATTAAATAATTAATTTTTGTAAATTGTAATTGGACAGAGTATATACCTATGGGTTCCAGACTCGATATTTGAGGTCCAGTAGCACCAGGTTATCTTGAATTCTTATGTGTGTCAATTTTAATATTTTCATAATTTTGTGTGTTTGTTTTATAAATTAAATAATTAATTATTATGAATTTTAATTGGACAGAGTATGTCCAGGCTCGATATTTAAGGCCTAATAGCACCGAGCTATCCTAAACTTTTTTGTGCACCAATTTTAATATTTTTCATAATTTTGTGTGTTTGTTTTATAAATTAAATAATTAATTTTTGTAAATTGTAATTGGACAGAATATGTCCAGGCTTGATATTTGGGGCCCAGTAGCACCAAGCTATCCTGGATTCTTATGTGCGTCAATTTCAATATTTTTCATAATTTTGTGTGTTTGTTTATAAATTAAATAATTAATTTTGGTAAATTGTAATTAGACAGAATATATACCTATGTGTTTCAGGCTCGATATTTTGAGGCCTAGTAGCACCAAGCTATCCTGAATTCTTATATTTGTCAATTTTAATATTTTTTATAATTTGTGTTTTTGTTTTATAAATTAAATAATTAATTTTTATAAATTGTAATTGGACAGAGTTTGTGTTTGATCTATCAATATAATAGATACTTAAACTACAGGGATTCTACGCTAAAAGGCTCTACATTTTACTACGCTAAAAGGCTCTACATTTTACTACGCTAAAAGGGCATTAGTCTTTAAGCAAATAATTAATCTAAACTAGATAAAAATAACAAATATATTTTAATAACATAACATTCACGAAATTACATATAAAACAGTAAAAGAAATTTATGAACATTTTATTAACAAAAAAATGATTTCTCAATTTTTAAATATTTTTTAAAACACTAATATCTTAGTCCGGATAAAAATAACACACTAGTTTAATCGCAAACAAAACAAAAAACAACATGGAAACACATTCAAGACAACTAGTATGCATTATTATACGAGCTTCGACAAAAACTAAATCGGAATACCTTGATTTATGTTTTTCGAAAAGTCGATGAATTGAAATTTTGAGCCCGAAACGAGGAAACCACAACAATTGAAGGCTTAGGATGTGGGACCTACAATCTTATCTTTTTGAGTGACGAGTGGACCGAAGGGTCTGGTTCGATGATCGTGGGGAAGAATAAGGGGCCCTATTTATCTATATATAGCGCGGTATATAACTGCACTATACATATATAGCGCGGTTATATACAACGCTATACATAGATAAATAAACAGTCCCCGCATAACGCGGTTCTGTGATGCTATATATATATATATATATATATATATATATATATATATACATATACATATATATATATATATATATATCGCTATACTTTAACGGCCAAAACTCCGTTAAAGTATAGCGCTCTTTAAAAGAACGCTATATATAACATGATCACTCTTTTCTTTTACACTTAAAAATATATTTTGAGTCAAAAAGAATCACATTTATGTTCCGGACTCCCCAGTGTGTACCCATTTTTCTGATTCATGACATGACAGCAGAAAGTACATACAAAGTTGATAAACATCATTTATCCATAGCCACCAATGAATGTCATTATCTCATCGTCTATTAAGGAGTCCGGAACCAAAATGTGGTTCTTTTGGACTCAAACTACACAAATAGGTGATAAAAAAATGACATTTTTATATATAGCGCCATAATACCTGGCGCTATATACTAACAGTAACGACACCGTTAATGTATAACGCCAGGTATTGTGGCGCTATACTGTAAAATCTGACACGCCCAGGTATAGCGCCACAATACCTGGCGCTATACATACATCATTAATGTATAGCGCCAGGTATAGTGGCGCTATACATAGATATTCCTGGCCCCACCAATAATTCGTGACTTCAATAATTCAAAAGCGTATAGTGCCAACTTTTTGGGCGCTATACCTATATAAAAATTAATTTCCGTCTAGCCATTTCCTATATAAAGAGGTTAGGATTGTATAGAAATTCATTCAAAAAAAATTTTACTTCTTGTTGAAACGTTTATTGTTCTTAAATTCTCCAGCATTTTTTCATTATGTCTGAAGAGCGTAGAATAAGAGTTTCATTATATTGGGGGTGAGGTTGTGATGGAGAATAACTCTGTGGGCTACAGTTTACCTGCTCAGTGTCATGTTAAATTGCCACTTACAATAGAGTACGATAAATTGATATCGTTGTTATGCAAAAAACAGAGTGTGAGGAAACGTTCAGTGATACTTAAAGTAATAGGAAGATATCCGTATTCCGTCACTCCGCAAGGGGTTGCTTTTTACTCGGAGTTTAACATCGACGATGATGAAACTTTGAGTGATTTTCTGAGGACTCCGGACGAATGCCGGGAATTTCTTGTAATCACAATGTTGGAGATGTACGTGAAGGTCGAAGACGTTCCAAAAAACGAGGTTGTACGTAGCAGAGATAACCCCCAGTCATCGGGTGGTTATTCTGGAGCAGTTTTTGCCGGACAAGTTTCGGATGAAAGAGTTTTCCTTGATTTAAACTTATTACCGCCGGCGAATGAGCAGCGAGAAAATAATTTATACCCTGTTTTCCATAATTCACAAGACGAGTGGTAAACTTCAATTTTCATTTGTGTTAATTATGTATATTTTTGGTGTATTGAATTTGTATTAACGCTCATATATTTAATAGGGGGTACTGGCCGGACATGAATTTTACATGTGGCCCATCCAGTAGTCATCACTTAATTGAAAACGTCCATCATGAAATTTCATCACATTACGACTTGTAAGTGAAGTGATATATCCATATGGAAATCATTTATTAATTCAGTAGCTTATATTTTTGTTGGTTGTGCAGTGAAAATGAGTAAGTTGAACCACCCGTACTCACTCAATTGACCAAAAACGACGTATTACATCGGGATCTGACAGATGCATAGAGTGAGGAAGAGAATAGTGATTACGATAACAATGCCGATGAATCTGTAGACGAGACACCCTTTTTTCGTGAGGATGGTGATGAGCAGGATGAGGACGAAGGACCTAATTTGAAGAGAGAGACCCCCCTAGACAAAGAGTGTATGAGTCCGAAGTGTCGTTTCATTCAAGGGAGATTCCTTACATAGATAACTTGCCAACCGTGCCAGATGTGGAAGCTCTAACAAGGGATTTTGATGAAATCCGGACAGCAATATGGGATGAGTCTAGACCAACGGTGCTTGCAAAGGGGATGCTTTTTCCTGAAAAAACGCGCTTAAGCGGGGCTTGTAAAATGCACAACATAAAAGAGTGTCGTGAGATGCAGGTATGGGAGTCAAGTCCGATGGTATACAAGGTTGTTTGCCGCAGGTGGTTTTGGCCATGTAATTGGATGTTGCGTGCGACCAAGAAGAAGACAGGTATGTGGAAAGTGGGTAAATACATTCCCACCCACACATGCGAAATAGACACATTCAACGGGAATCACTTCAACTTGGATATTGACTTGATTTCTCTTGTACATATTCCGCATATCGAAGCGTCCATAAGGTATACAATCAAAGAGTGCATTACATCGGTCCACCAGGAATATGGCCATACTATTACGAAAATAAAGGCATTTCTCGGGCGCAAACGAGCGTTTGAAATTGTCTACGGTAATTGGGATAAGTCATTTGCATCTCTACCAAAGTACATGGCCGCACTGCAGCACTTTAACCCCGGGACAGTTGTTGAATGGAAGCTTGAGCAGAGTCTGGGAACACCAGAATACATATTCAATTACGTGTTCTGGGCGTTTAAGCTAGCAATTGATGGTTTTTTGCATTGTCGGCCAGTAATATCCATAGACGGAACTCATGTCTATGGAAAGTACGATATCAAGCTATTGATAGTTATGGCAGTGGATGCTAATGGACAGATGTTTCCTCTAGCTTTTGTTGTTTGTGCCAATGAAAGCACAGAGACGTGGACGCTGTTTTTGAACCACATGAAAGAGCACGTTGTCAAACAGCGTTCAGGTATTTGTCTAATATCTGATCGGCACGGTGGTATATTAAGTTCTGTGGAGAACTTGCCTGCATGGCAAGAACCTTATGCATACCACTGTTACTGTGTGAGGCACTTTAAGGCCAATTTCCAGAAGGCACATCCCAACAAGGATCTACATGATTTGATGTGGATGGCAGCAACAGACCACCAACAACATAAATTCTGGAGGCATATGGATTCTATCAGGCAAGAAGACGAGGCAGTCTATCGTTGGTTAATGCGACATGACCCTGAAAAGTGGATGTTGCATGCGGATAGTGGCAGACAATGGGGAATTCTTACTACAAACGTGTCAGAGTCCTTCAACGGGTTATTGAAGTCGGCAAGAGGATTGCTCGTCACAGCCATGGTGCGGATGTCGTTCAAGCAGATGGCGGAGAGGTTTGTTGAACGGTCTGTAGCTGCAACGGAATTGATGGAGAGGGGTGTTGAATTATGCCAGTACCTATGAAGAGATTTGAGAAATACAGACGGCGAGCACATTGGCATTCATTTTTGTAGTATGATAACGAAAGAGGTATTTTTGAAGTTCGCACCGCTATCCATAATAATCGGGGTAATAATGTACATATTGTAAATGAATCTGTAAGGTTATGCTCATGTGAGAAATGGTCCATCTACCACATGCCTTGCTCACATGCCATCAAGTGTTTTCAACGTGTTGGTTATGCGGAGACCAACTATGTTGATCAACAATATAGTGTTTCCAAGTACCTAAACACATATAGTGGTCAGTTGCAGCCAGTGGGTGCTGAGCATTATTGGCCTCTGGAACCATTTAAAATGGTGTGTAACAAGTCCTATTTGTGTAAAAGACAGGTGCAGAAGAGAACACGTATACGGAACCAAATAGATGTTACTGACACCGTTTATGCGCGCAAATGTGGTATATACTCGCAAACAGGACACAACCGTCGTAAATGTCCTTCAGCTGGTTTGGGTGGCAAAGCTAATCAATCCCGTGGTGGGTGTTCTTCTAGTGTACCTAACTACCCATGAGTCGATATTGTAATAATTAGTTGTTATGTCTATGTTGCAAGATTTATGAAATAAAATTATGCTTGTTAATTATGATTTGTACTTTCCCATTTTACCTATTTAAATAATAATTTAATAAAATTATCTGTATATTTATTATGTGTATGTTGTCTTGTCGAACTGAAAAAGCTGACCAACTGACATAAAATTGTCTTGTCAACATCATGATATTTAACACGCAAAGTATAGCGCTATTAGATAGTCCGTTATGTGTGTGTTGTTTTGTCGAACTGAAAAAGATGACCAGCTGACATAAAGTTGTCTTGTCAACATCATGATATTTAACACGTAAAGTATAGCGCCATTAGATAGTCCGTTATGTGTGCGTTGTCTTGTCGAACTGAAAAAGCTGACCAGCTGACATAAAGTTGTCTTGTCAACATCATGATATTTAACACGCAAAGTATAGCGCCATTAGATAGTCCGTTATGTGTGCGTTGTCTTGTCGAACTGAAAAAGCTGACTAGCTGACATAAAGTTGTCTTGTCAATATCATGATATTTAACACGCAAAGTATAGCGCCATTAGATAGTACGTTATGTGTGTGTTGTCTTGTCGAACTGAAAAAGCTGACCAGCTGACATAAAGTTGTCTTGTCAACATCATGATATTTAACACGCAAAGTATAGCGCCATTAGATAGTACGTTATGTGTATGTTGTCTCGCCTATAAATAACGGGCCCATTGTAGTTATGTTGTGTGCTCAAAATTTACTAAAAGCAAATATTTTATTAAAAGTAAGGTTTTTTTTTACTAAAATCAAATATTACACAAATGGCTCAACCTCTTCGTCCACCAAAGTGTAACTGTGGAAAAGCATGCTTGATGCAAAATTGTTGGGACGGTGGTGAAGTTGGACGCCGCTACTGGCACTGTATGAACCAGTTTTACAAGGTTCCCGACGAACCTATTTGTGATTTTTAGGAATGGGTTGATGAACCATGTTATCAGGAATGTTACAGAGAACAACTGCAGTTTCTTCATAATATGTGGTTAAGACAACAGGAACATGAAAAAGAAAGCAATAGAATTATTGCAGACTTGAGGGCGAACCTGAAGGAGGTGGGAGAAGAAAAATGGAAAACACAATAGAATTGTGAAGCACAAAAGGATCGAAAAAAATATAAACTGGAACTTGCGGAAGTGAAGGCGAAACTGAAAGAGGTAGAAGAAGAAAAAGAACAACTGGAAGAACGATTTAAGTGGTTGGAGCGGAGAATAAATAGCAACCGGGGCTAAACATTGGCATGTATGTGTTTAGTGTATTTTTCATATTTCATGTATTTTTATTATGTTGGCCTGCTATGTTTGTGTTTGTGATTATGTTTGTGCTGTAGTAATGTTTTCCTTGTTTGTACTAAATTTTATTTTAATTGAAGTAGAAGTTAAGTTTAAGTGCTTGTGTTGTACTACATTTTATTTTAATTGAAGTGGAAGTTAAGTTTAAGTGCTTGTGTTGTACTAAATTTTATTTTATGAAACTATCAAACGAATGGAGAACAAAAAAAAGTAATGCGCATATTCGATTAAATAATATTGTTAATGTATACAAAAATATTATTTACACCATGTCAATGTGTCCCGCATCCGGTGTGTCTCAATGCAGCCGCTGGGCTGAGGCGCATCCCCTCCCGCCCGGGTACGCTATCAGGATCATCATCATCAAGTCGTCTCCTTATAGCCAGATGCGGCGCAGGATGACATATATCGGTGGTGTTGTCACTCCAGTAGAAGGCTACATAATAATATGAAACTTAGTATAGAAAACTACATAACAATTCACAACAATTTATATTGTCTTACCATCATCGTCTCTAGATCCTGAATGTAGTCATCTGTCGCTGCATCGCATGAAGCCTTAAAAAGGAAATTAATAAAGTTAAAGAAAATAAATAAGTTACAGTTAAAACAAATTCAAATTCAATACTAATAAACTCATACCTGCGCATGTGATGTGGAGCCATAACTCAGTCGGTGCCCACTATAAAAATCTCGGGTTGGTCGATCCTCAACAGTGGTAGACGGGCCTGGGAAGTATCTACCCCAATCCACTCCTTGAATATCCGAGCCCGTGATCAATAATTGACCCGATGGGGTCACCTGCGATGGCACTGGAGTGCGATAAATTCCAAGGCTGTAAGACGGCATGTCCGTCTCATGCATGCCACCTGCCATATCAGCAGCAACATCATCAGCAGGAGCCTCAACGCCCCCTTGCTGGGGACCACCTCCTCTCCGCCCACGACCACATCGTCCGGCACCACCAGCTCGTGGGATACCACGACCCCGATGGTACTGCACTGGGTCCATATAATCAGCCTCGTGTGCCAAACCCTGATCTGATCGGGCTCGCTGTAGTATCTGGGCAGCCACATCCATGAATTGACGACTATACTCCTGCATGGCCACAGGATCGTGGACATAACTCTGCATCTGTTGCCCCATATGATAGACGGTATGCAATCCAATCTCCTGCACAAAGTAAAAAATATAAACTACATATTTGGCACTAAATTACAGCTATATAACTAATAATAACAGAAAACATAACAGGGCCTCGTGTCTCCCGGCGTATGGGACGTACCGACCGTGTGCCTGATGAACTGGGTTCCTGATCGGGAAACAGTGCGGTACCATGCCATATAACGTGGAATAGGAAAGTGCTGCGGAGGTGGGGTCAAGTCCCCTCGCCTGTCCCAGGTACCCAACTACTCGTTAAGCTATGACATAAATGTGTCATCCGCCCTGGACCGATCATCCCTCTCATAATGTAAAGCATGCCAGTCGGTATAGGTTGCAGCAGGCCAAACTGACGAAACACCTGCTTGGAGGCATGGTGCTCGACAATATCGAGACATATGAGCGGGACAGAAGCCCTCCAAATATGTTGGCCGAAAGTGCAATACGCTGGCAGGGTACCTATCACCTCATCGCTGTACGGCGTTCAGATGAACTATCAAATAAGAATACAAACCGTTAGTATGCACAACACTAAGTTAATCTATAACAAGTAAGTTTAGTTAGATATTCACCTATGTGTCTTCCAGCAGATCCAACACATCCCTGCAGAGGGGGAGATTATGATGGGCATCATACTCTCATGCAAGAGTACGACGCATAACCCACCTATAGGCTAGAGGGAGTTGCAAAATTTCTACATTAGCCGGTAGCTGTGGTAGAGGTGGCTGAAACTGCAGAAATCGCTCCCAGACCCAAACCTAACATACAAAGTTGACGTAAAGTATAAGATTAACTATAACTAGGTAGCATTGTAACTACTAGACATATTATTTGAATATGTTGTCGCCTGTAGAAGCGGCAGAAAGCCACCAACGTGTCTCTGTGTGCCGATGCAAGCCCGACACATCTGCCTGTACAGATATAAGATGACAACACCACCCCAGCTGTACAAAGATGTATCCTCGAACCGGGCAATATGATGCAGAAAACGGAGGCTCACTAGGTTCCCCGAAGTGTTCGGGAACAAGACCCCCCCAAATAGAAGGAGCAACAGCAGCCTCGTATATCATTGTACATCCACCTCTACTGACTCATCGGTGATAGTATGGTGGATCTGCACCAGGTGGTCTCTAATGGGGACCAACTGTATATGACTGGACCCAGACGATACCGCCTCGTCCTCCGGCATGAACCCCGTGAGCATGTGCAGCATATCCCAATATGCCTGCCGCGAATAATATCTCATGGTCGCAAGCAGTAAAACTGGCAAGCCATCAGCGGACAGGCCATATAAAATCTTAGCGTCCTGGAGTGTGATGGTGGCCTCGCCGATGGACAAATGGAAAGTGTGCGTCTCCGGTCGCCACCGCTCAATCAAGGTCGTGATCAAAGCATAGTCGAGCTGTATCCGGCCAATCCTAATAATCCTATATAATCCCATCTCCTCCAGGTAATGGACCACGCGGGGATGTAGAACGCGGGGAGGACTCAAAAACTTCCACAATAGATCCACTCTCCTAGCCCGGAAAGTCTGCGTAAGCAACTGTCCGTCCCATATATACTCGGATCTATGCTGGGGCTGTAGGGCTAATAGATCCAACGTCCGGGGGTCGGGATGTATAGTCGCGTCCATGTCGTCAACTGTAAATTCATATTTTTTAATAACTTAATTGTACAAATTATATATATATATATTTATGGGTTTAGGGCTCGATATTTTGAGGACCAGTGACACCAAACTATCATTAATAATTATGTATTTTTATTATAATTTAAATTCATATTTTTTAATAACTTAATTGTACAAATTATATATATATATATATATATATATATATATATAATTATGTGTTTTTATTATAATTTAAATTCATATTTTTATAATAACTTAATTGTACAAATTATATATATATAATTATGTGTTTTTATTATAATTTAAATTCATATTTTTTAATAACTTAATTGTACAAATTATATATATATATATATATATATATATATATATATATAATTATGTGTTTTTATTATAATTTAAATTCATATTTTTTAATAACTTAATTGTACAAATTATATATATGTGTGTGTGTGTGTGTGTGTGTGTTTTATTATAATTTAAATTCATATTTTTTAATAACTTAATTGTACAAATTATATATATATATATATATATATATATATATATATATATATATTTATATATATATATATGGATTTTTATACAATTATTAACTTAATTGTACAAAGTTTGCATTTTCAACAACTAGTATAAGTTACTTAAACAAAAGGAATTCTAAGCTAAAATACTACACATTACTACGCTACAAGGCTCTAAATTTTACTACGCTATAAGGGTCTACGTTTTACTACGCTAAAAAATAATCTAAACTGACCATAAGCAACAAATAAATTTAATTGCAAATAAAATACAAAACGGCATGAAAACACATATATAAAAATCAGGATATTAACAGACAAATTTATTTTACTAATTTATATTTTGTTAGAAAATACTAATATTAAATCCGGATAAATTTAACATGCTAGTTTCGAAAAAAACACACAAACGAAATAGGACACATACAAATCAAATAATATGCATTATTATAAATGTTTCAACTTAAAATAAATCGAAATACCTCGATTTAGACAACAACAACAACACCGACCCAGTATAATACCTCGATTTAGAATTTTGGCAAAGCAAAAAGATTGAAATTTTGACTCTGGAAGTGTGAATCAACAATAACACGGAACTCTACTCGAATGTGGGACCCTTTTTCTTCGAGTTTTATGTGTCGGGGGACCCAATTTTTTTATTTTTTTTTACAAAAAATGGCAGAAACGGGGTGGTGGGGGACCAAGAAGAGATGGAGTCTTTAAAAAATGGAGGATGAATCGAGATGGAAGACGGAGGGGTATAAAATATCTATGTATAGCACCACTATACCTGGCGCTATACATTAATGATGTATGTATAGCGCCACTATACCTGGCGCTATACATTAATGATGTATGTATAGCGCCAGGTATTGTGGCACTATACCTGGACGTGTCAGATTTTACAGTATAGCGCCACAATACCTGGCGCTATACATTAACGGTGCCGTTATTGTTAGTATATAGCGTCAGATATTATGGTGTTATATATAAAATGTCATTTTTTTTACCACCTATTTATGTAGTTTGAGTCCAAAAAAACCACATTTTGGTTCCGGACTCTTTATTAAGCACTGACGAGTGCTGAGAGACCTAACCCAATAATTCCATTATTTCGACAGTTCAATCACTCCTCTCTCGTAAGCACTAATGTGTGGAACCATGTGCCAATGTACAATGTTAGCATTATTTTTCCAGTATTCATAATAGCTATGGATGTATCAAATTCAATATGGTTACCTATCACCTCAAATTTAAAGCAGGAGGAAAAAATACAGTTAACTTTCTGAATCAGGGCGAACATGAGGAGATGTATGCTAGATCAGAGCAAGTTTAGCTGACATAATAGCATACATTTACTAAGAATGTGATACAATTCAACAAAATGACAGAGATGTAGCCATGTAGTGATAGTTCATATGATCAGTAACTGAAATAAAATCCCCATTTAATTCTTCAACAATTAGAATTGCTTAAAATACTTTGGTATGAAACAAACACTGTACAGCGAGCAAGAAATTGTAGAAGACATACTTCTTCATGTTATCTATAAATACACTTGAAACCCAGCTTCCAACTTTTGCGCTGGAATGAAACTTAAAATCAGAAAAACAACAACTTACAATAAAATAAACAGCAGCTATAGCTATAGGCTATGTCATACCATTAATTCATGTCCAAGAAATTGCCAGAGGACTACCCACCACATGCTTCCCATCTGACCACTCAATTCTGCCAAATACATTCGTAGTTGAGGAAGACATTGATGGAGCCGTAAAAGTCACTGTATATGATTTCTTCTCATTCATCTGACTGAAACTCAATGTCTCAGGCTCAACCGTAATCTTCACTGAACTAGTTGGTGATGTAACTGTAACTTTATATGTTCCAGCCGGTCCAACATTAGTCAGCATCCGGCTGTATTTGATTGAGCTTGAACCGGCACTCCCGGTTCGAGCTGCGGATTCTGCTGGAAATGAGACTGCAAACGAAGGGTAATTCAAATCTGTGACACTGTATTTTTTACTCTCATTGCACGTGAAGTTTCTTCTTGCTAAGCTGCTGATTTGTGAGGGAGTGTAATTCAATGCACACAGGAAATTGAGATAATCGTCGGTGGTTATGTCGTAGACCAGTCCTGGGTTCAATGCTGAAACGGGATCCACGTGTCCGGCTCCGTGATCAAGCGGTGTTGATGGTTTTCCGGTGGAGACGTCTTGTATTGCTCCGCCGTTCTTGTAGGCGGTGTAAGCGGTGGTCATGAGCGCCGAACGGATGGCGGCAGGGCTCCATTCTGGGTGGGCCCCTTTTAGCAAAGCCGCTAAGCCACTCACGTGTGGACACGACATGGAGGTGCCCGAGATAATGTTGAACCCGACCCGTCTATCGTCCTCTTCTAACCCGGTTGGACCGACAGCCCCAGTCCAACCGGCTAGAATGTTAACACCAGGCGCGATGATATCCGGTTTAAGTATCTCCGGGGTGATTGAATTCGGGCCTCTAGAACTAAACGCTGCAACAACTGGTGACGGTTCAATTCCTACCTTTGTTCCTTCAAAAAGAATGGTGGCCGTTGGATTAGAATCCGAGGTTAAATAATCCCTGATTGCATCCCCTGTCTTTTGACCCACTGCGGTCGCCGGAAGTAAGTGAGCGTCAGCCACTAGCTCCTCCCCATTCGCGGCCGTGTTAGTCAAAACCATGCCCGCCCCACCAGCTGCTTTTACCACAGAGCCCTTTTGGACTCTAGCGTTAATCCCTCTGTCACACAACACAATCTTGCCTTTAACTTTCTCAGGAATTAAAGTACCCGTCATACACAGATTTCCATTGGTGACGTTGCTAGCATTACCAGCATACACAAAGGGAAGCATTTTGTTAGGTAATGAATTACCCTTGTAAAGTGAAACGCCTGAGAAGTTTTTACCATTACCAAGGCTTACATATGCCGGAAAATCACGGTCCAATGTTCCGGCCCCAACGGTGGTGATCCAAGGTGCTACGTTAGACAAACTGTATGGGCTCGGACCAGCATTTCCAGCTGAACAAGAGACCAAAATACCCTTCTCCATAGCAGCAAACGCTCCAATTGCAACGCTGTCTCTGTAATAATCCGATATGCCTCCACCTAGTGATAACGAAAGTACATTTACGTTATCATCAATTGCTTTGTCCATAGCTGCTAATATATCGGAACTAAAACATCCACCAACCCAGCAAACTTTATACACGGCAACTCTTGCACGAGTAGCCATTCCTCGAGCAGTTCCAGGAGCATAGCCAAAAAGGCTAGCGCCCTGAACAACTGAACCACCTGCTGTGGTAGAAGTGTGTGTTCCGTGTCCGTCATCGTCCCTTGGTGATTTGGACTCTTTGGACTCATCAATTGGACCAAGTGTAGTCTCATAACCTCTAGAAAAATACCTAGCTCCGATAAGCTTTCTGTTACAATTCGATGAACTGAAATTGGTTCCAGACTCACACTGACCTTTCCACGAAGCGGGAATAGGCCCAAGTCCACTATCGTCGAAACTCTTACTTTCCGGCCAAACTCCAGTGTCAAGTACTCCGATGATGACGTCACTCATAGCATCTGACTCAGGGAAGAAATCAGCGCTTTTGTCGAGGCCCAGAAAAGTAGGTGTACGAGTAGTGTGGAGTTGGTATTTTAACTCGGGTAAAACAGAGAGAATCCCAGGTTGGGTTTCTAAGGATTCAGCTTCTTGTGGTGTAAGCCTTGCTGAGAAACCATGGATAACGTTGTTGTAAACATAGAGCATCTCAGCTGAGTCAGAGACTGATCTTAGGGACGAGTCATACCAGTGAGTATGGTCGTCGTTAAAAGTTGCTGGCATTTGGGATTTAGCCATGTGAATGATGTATGTTTTCTTCTTCACCATTGCCACTGACATGTGGCATCGGAACAGAAGTGCAACAACAACAAGTATTACTGGGTATCTAGACATTTTGAGTTTGTGTGAATTTTCACTCATTCCCTAGTGAAAGAAAGGGAATGGATGAACAAGAAATGAGAAAGTGCAGTTAATATATATAGGAAAAAGAGAGGTAGCAGAGTGAACAGTTTATATGGAGTGTGAAAACATGAAAAGGCAAGCTAAGAGTGTGAGAGTAGTGATAAAGTGGGGCTAGCTGGGGTGGGGGGGGGGGAATAGGGTTCTTGTTTGCTTCTTATGAATGATTGGTTTCAAACAAACAGAATAGAAAGATCCAGCCTAGCAGAACAACTGATGATAAGTTATATGATAAATAAAAGATTAAAGAAGGAGAAGATATCATAGAAGGATCAAATGATGACATTCACGGAAATTGTAGTAGTTTTTTTTTGTTTTTCTATAAATTTTTTAGAGAAATATGCCGTCGCTATCTTTCGCAAATAAGAGAGGAGAAGTAAATTGCACTAGACAAGTTCGGTGCAACGAACTCTGACCGAAAAAACTGCTGGTAAGAAAAAACGATCTCAAGGTCTCTCACGTGAGAAACCAATAACCCAATCAACTTGGCAATCCTTCAACTTAAGATCAAGAGTAATAAAAGAAGAGGAGTTAATTTTATTCATGATCATTGAACTTTTGTGTTTGTTATCCAAAAATCACTTTTCTTTTTTTTGTTAGGTAAAAATCATTTAACTTTGTGTTCATTACACAAAAGTCACTTTTCTTTCTTTTGTTACACAATTTTACTTTGCTCTAGTTATCACAAAAATCACATTTTTACTTGAAAAGTCTATTATACCCTTGATATTATATAAACCTTCATATTTATGTAATACCTTCTATATTATATGCTATATAATATATTTTTAACTATGTATTTTATTTATAAATAAAATAACTTAATATTATTTTATTTATTATTTTTATAATATATTCGTATATTTAATTTTTTCTTAACGTTAATTTTTAAAATATATTAGTAGTGTTATTAAATTTGTCAGTAACCTTAATATATATTAGTAGAGGAATAAAGCGACAAGTACATTTTCGTGAGAAAATTCGCACGTAAACAAACAAAGAAAATGAGGAAAAATTATATGTTAATCTGAAGGAAAATCCCTAGGTACTACATGTGAATCTAGACGGGGATATTTTCTTGGGATTTTACTGGGCAATTGGTTATTTGAGAAATTACAGTACTAGAAATTCGGAAAAACCCGTCTAAAATAATCGACTAAATTTGGTCGGTAATGGCCAATAACTGTCCAAAACGCGATCATCAACGTGTAGTCGGTATTTTGAAGGTCGGAAGGGCATACCGACCAAAGTTGGTCAGAAATTACCGAATAACTTTGGTCGATCAATTAAATTCAAAAAAAAAAAAGAATTGCTGAAAAAAAGTTATTTTATAACGCTACTAATATATCTTGAAAATTAAAGTTAAGAAAAATTAAGTATACGAATATATTATAAAAATAACAAATAAATAATATTAAGTTATTTTATTTATAAATAAAATACATAGTTAAAAATATATTATATAGTATAGTATAGAAGGTATTACATAAATATGAAGGTTTATATAACATCAAGGGCATAATAGATTTTTCAAGTAAAAATGTGACTTTTGTGATAACTAGAGCAAAGTAAAATGATTTTTGTGTAACAAAAAATAGAAAAGTAACTTTTGTGTAATGAACATAAAATTGAATAATTTTTATGTAACAATAAAAAAAAATAACTTTTAGATAACAAACATAAAAGTTCAATAATCATGGATAAAATTATCTAAAAAAAAAAAAGAGAGAGAAGAGAGTACAAAATAATGTTTTGCGTATTCTCCTTTCGTCACGTGTCTTCCGGCTTTTATCCTCTTATTTAGCTTTAGCAGTGAAGGAATACTCGGTGCTAATCTCTTTTCACCTTCCACTTTACCTTTTTCTCATCGCAGAAGAAGCCAGAAAAAGCAGAATTCCAAAATCCACCAAGCTGCTATTCGACAATTTCTATTTTTTTTTTTGGTATTTACATAGTTAATACCCCCTCTATAATATCATGTTATTAAGAGAAGAAAGGAAATTTAAAGTTAAAGGATTTTTAAATATAGAAAAGTTTCTTTCCTTTCGTACTAAGACCGTCTCCAAGGCTGCATTATTTCTTGCACCAATTCCAAATTTGGTGCAAGAAATGGTATTTTTTACTCCAATGCAACACTATTTCTTGCACTATTATAGAGCATGAATAGTGTTGCACCAAATTTGATTTAATATTATTTTATTCAATCTTTTTATTTTTTGGACTTTTAATTTATCATATATTGTGTATATAATTAATTTTTATATTAAGATCTTTATAATTTTAATTTTATATCCTATTTTTTGATATATTAATTTTTGTATATATTATATTTATATAAAATTATAAGTTAATTTTATTATTATTATAATTGTATATCCTATTCTTTTTCGGAAGCACCACTAGGATGTAAATTTTCGACTTGACGAATACATCCCTTTAATTTTCTGACAGCCTTCTCAATTGTTTGAAGTTGACATTGCACTGATCTTTGGTTGCGCTCCACCCAATTCTCTTTTTTTTCTATAATTGTAAGCTGCGACGATTCAATTCCAAAAATTATCTTTAGATTGATAATATTTAATTATCTTTATCAATAATTTCACTTTTAGTTAATTTATCCTTTAAAATAATTTTGTAATAAATGATTATATAAGTGGTGAATGTGAATTATATATAATGAATATGGAAAAAAGAAAAAAGATAGTATTAATTTGAAGGAAATAAAAAATGAAAAGTAAATAAAAGATAATAATATAATATAGAAGAGAGAAGATTTGATGTAAAAAATGGTGCTAGCCTTGGAGATGACCAGAGAAAGAATACTGTGTAAAATGAAATCGAGAGAGCATTAGAGTGTGCAAATTCTAATTAGACTGCAGTATTAACGAATCCATATCGTGACGTCTAAGCCTAGTGCCTATCAGACATCCAACTACGTATTTGTTTAGATAAACTTACGTATTTGGTTCCTTAGTTAGGGTATAAGATTATAATTTTGGTTCTCAAGATTATGTAGCCAAAATTCATGTTTAACTGTCAACTAGTCGACTATGCTTTTGGCTTCTTCTTGGAAATTCTCCACTTTATAGATTATTAACTAGTAGAATATGTAAGTACCAACGATTTTTGTCGATATCATACACTATTTAGACTGTTGGTGGAAGTTTCAAATTCCTTAAATTTTCTCTTATGTATAATTGCAGTGGAAAGTTTACATCTCACAAATAGCATCTTTGGTCTTTCCTCCTTCCCACTTTCCCTCGGTAATAATAATAAAATATTTAGCAAAAATATCACACGTTTTTTTCTAGAAAATAAGGGCACAAACTATACATTTTGATTGTATATGTGTTATCTTTACAGAGGTTGGTGATGAAATTCATTGCTCAAGCAACGGTCCAATCTAAATCGTCAGATTAATAAATGCTGTAGACTTCATGAAGAGAACTTGCAGTGTTCAACCTCCAACTTCCAATAACTAAATAATAAAAAAGAGAAAAAGAGAAAAAAAAAAAATCTTCACCATTACTGAACGTAGTGGTTCACGGATCCATACTAAAATTGTGCAGCGTTAAGTATTGGGTATTAATTTGTGTAACACAAGGTAGATATGGTAGGTGAGAGACATCGATATTCCACCTTTCGGGAATTACTCTAATGACCCCAAATTAGAATTACCACGGTGGTTTGTTTTTCCAGTTTAATACTGGCACGATAAAAGAATTTATAATAGCAGTGTAATTTCATACTACATTATAGTAATAAGTTATCTACTTTATTTTTTTAGTCAAATCATATTTGTTATAAAGAGTTACTATTTGTTATGATAGATACATGAAACCACAAGCAATTGCTAGTGCATAAAATTTAAATTATTGTTTTACTAGCCACTATACTCGAAAACAACAGACAAGGTTCAACCTTCGACATTATTTAATTAATGGTAGATACTGCTAATTATGGGTGACAAATGAGATTGTTTTCTTGTATTTTGTGTAAGGGGTAAAAGACAATGGAACCACGTGAATCCCGGTTCCCAAGATTTGTATTCTATTAAAAAGTGAGGAGCATGAAATAGGGGGCTGGTGAATAATAGTGTACAAAATTAAGATGTCAGTTTGTGCTTCTAAAATGCAATCCTGTCGTAGTCTTAAAGTTAATTGGTACTTTAGCCACCAGATTAATTTATCCATACAGGAAGACTACACTGTCCAGGAAGAAATTTAAAAATAATTAGATTTACAAGTGGTCATTCAAAAAAATAATCACAGGTTCAAAAATAATTGAAATTTAGTCACTTTTCACGTAAAGATAAATCTGAAGCGAAAATATTGTTCAAAATTCGAAAAAATACTCCAGTATAATATACTGGAACTCCAATATATTATATTGGAACTATGCTGGAGTTCCAGTATAATATACCGGTCCAGCCTAATATACTGGAACTTTCCGTATGCAGCATAATATGCTGGAAGTTCATATACAGGTGCACCGATCTCCAGTATATTATGCTGGAACTTTCCGTATTGCAGCAAACTAGTGGCTATTTTTCAATGACTTTGCAAACGCTGGCTATTTTTGAATGACCAGTCCAGGGGCAGCTCAAGCTCATATGGGGCCACAAACCAAAATTTAATATGGGGCATAAGGCCAAAGTTTGTATCTTCGTCAGATTTCCCATAAACCTCTTCTTCAATTTGGATTTTGTTATGATCATTTGGCTCAAAGTCACTGACTTGTTCATCTACAGAATATATATTCTCCTACATTTTGCGATTTAGTTTTTTCATTATTTGTCAAAAAATTATCAAGAGCTCCTTTTTGAGATTTTATTAAATTTTCAACTTTTCTTTTCTTTTGGATTTTTGAATATCCGGATGCATATTTTCTTGTAGACATGTTTATATTCTAAAAACAATTAAACAATATGTACATAGTGAAATTAATAAAATAATAAATAACAAATAAAAATAATACTAGAAAGTTAGTGTTACGCCCCGCAATATTAAGTCTATATTATGTCTCGCAATATTAAGTTACGATAGTGTTGCACCCAGTGGTATTACATTACGGTGGATTTATGCTTTGCAGTATTAAGTTACGATGATGTTGCACCCTGTAGTATTGTACATTGAATTTGTCATAAGGTAATTGGCATCAGTCCAAGTAAAAGATAATTTGGAGATTACAAGGATTATGCTATTTATAACAAGTGATGAATAAGTGTTATGAAGGATAAAGGGGTACACGAATTAACAAAAACGAGTTTCGTTGGGAATGGCCAATTTGGAATAAAATACGGGTCGAGCGATAATACCCGATAATTATAAACTAGTACCATGCAAGGTACCATGTGACCATGCTAGTATAGTATATATGAAGTTTTTAAAAATAAATAGAATTTTAAGTAATTTATTGTAATTTTTAAATTATGCGGGTAATTGATTAATTACCGGGTAACGAAACATTACCCGGTTCACTAATAAGTGGATAAAAATTATTAAAGTCCCACCCCCACCCCATATGGCAAGAAGCCACAACATAGGAAGATGCTAAGTGTCGCGCCCCCTTTTTCTAGAGCAAAATCGGGTTTATAACATTTGGAGGGACAACTCATTCCTTTTGAGAATTGGGTTTGCATTTGAAGAGTCGCCACCTAATGATTAGGGTGCATTAGGACACTAAAAGAGTTTGATTTTGAATAACCAGATATTAGGGTAAGGGCTTGAAATTATTCCAAGGGGAAGGTGTTAGGCACCCCTCAGAATCCACTAGTATGGTTTCCGGCCAGACAATTATTGTGAATTTGGGGTGCAGTTAAGGCTCAAATAAGAGGGGATTTCATATAATGGTTTGCAAATAAACAAAGTTTGGAAGAGCAAAAAATGCTGATTTTCTTAAAGAAGGAGTTGAAATGATAAAAGAAATAAAGAAATAAGGGAAATGGGGTCCTAGGTTTATTAACAATATGGATCACCCTACACAATGCCCGGTAATCACTCCTCAATGAGGGGCTACATGTGACATTATCACGTGGTCATCATATCCATATCTACCCTTCCCATCCTGTTAAGGTATTAAAGCGCGGATTGGTCTCGTTTACTTATTGCATGCTATTACCCGTCCCAATCGTATTAGTTCCGGAGGCATTTAGGACTACTAATCCTAAAAGGTAGGGATATTAGGCTTATTTATAGTTTCAAAGGAAAACACTCTAAGGTTACATACAAAACACGTATTGCAAATTGGGGAAAACATATAACAAGCAGAGGTTCAGATATACCTCCTTGAACAAAGAAACACGTAATTAGCATGACTTACACATACTGTTTAGGTCTGATTTAAAAGGTATTAAAAATGAGGGAGAGGAAATTGTTGAGACAGTTTCAGCTTATCACATAACTCAGATAAAAAGTCCGAATCCGGCCTGTCTGCTAGTTGTAATTATTAACAGAAGTAGATTCAGTTTTTATTACCCTAAGGCTTGTAAAGTGTTTGAACAGGGGTCCTATATGCATGGTATCTACTGGATTCAGAAAGCAATGAAACAGTAAGGCTCGAAATGAATTGTTTGAATGCATACTCGTTAAACTTGCTAAGTGATAGAATCAGATTATTAAAAGAGAGGCAGGATTTAAACGAATTGATTAAAAGTCTTGCGCTGATAGTAGCCATTATTACTGGTTTGATGTCTAACACTGAGTGAAGCGAATCAGATTTTATTAGAAAATCCTATAGACATGCTTTCTACATGTTGCTGATTTTAAAACCTTATAGACGTGGTATCTAAATGCGGACCTTGTTTTAAACCTTATGCATAATTGAACGTTTGTATAGGCATAATTTCTATATGAAGTTAAATATGCAGAATCCTATAGACATGATTTCTATATGTAATTGAATATGCAGAATCCTATAGACATGGTTTCTATATATGAGGTTGAGTATGCAGGAATATTAGTCCTATAGTCATGATTTCTACCATTTGTATACATAGTTACCCACCCTTTTTCACTAACCAACCCCAAATGTTTGCTACAAATTATTACAATCCAGAATAAATAAAGTTATATCCAAATATAAACAAAAGTACAACCAAAGGAAGCCTGATTCTGACTTCCTCTTTGAGTTACAAGATAAACCCAACTCAAAGACCATTGATCCAAAGCCTTTCTCCAATTTGAGTGTGTCAGAGTTCCCTAAGAGCCTCAAAGGGACTCCGAGCAGTGCTTACACCCAAATTGTATTATCAGAATGGGGATAAGTGTAGTGTGGAAGGGCCATCCCTCAAGTGTCCAAGTTCAGAGGGAGCTCAAAGGGTCCAAAGGCAAGGCTCACAAGAGGGGACAGAACTTAAAGTCTAAGAGAGTGTGCAAGCGAAGAGCAGAGTTCTGGGGAAAAAAAGAGAGGGAAACAACTACAAATAGGCACACAAAAGGGTTCAGGGGAATAGGGAAATTGCAAAGAGTCCCTGTACTTAGACATTTAGCTAATTCTGGGCATGCACAACAATAGAGAGTGTTGTTATGCTTATAAATCAACAAGAATACACAACATATGATAGTGACATGGAGGTTATGATTCCAGGGGAGTCAAGTTTGAGCGATAGACAATAATACTTGATACTGTCATGCCTCAAACAAACCATTAGCATCAAACACATTAGGGTAGGGGAATTGGGATTCATAATAGGAAAGAAACTACAGCATGCTAAAGTAAATTCTGAACTAAACAAAAGCAATAGGCCGACATGCAAGTGAAGATATTAAATAAACACATTGTTGTAGTTGCTGAAAACTATAATCAGGACATACCAGTTTCAAAGAAGCAAAACACAACAGTAGCAGCACTTGAAAGAAAATAGGCCACAATACAAGTAACAAGAGAGAGTGCTTTGAATGTGAGTGTGAGTTCAGAAAACTAAGAATGTTCGTGTGTGTTTGTGTCAATGAAAGAGCATGGTATTTATAGTTTGAAAACAAGCAGAGAATAAGGCAGGAAAATAACCATGTACCAATTAAAATCAATCAGTAGAAGAACTTCCTTTAATTAAGGAGTTCGAACTTAAACGGTAATGAACAGAAATCATTTAAGGAAAGAGATCAAATAAGCATCTTATGCAAAGTAGACAATTAGGGGTAAATACATAGGAGTTTAATTAAGGGAAGGATCTTTGAAATACACGGTTAAACAAATAAGGTAAGAATCAATCAGTACATAGTAAATTAAGGATTCAGAGATTCGAAATTACTGGTTCATGAATAAACCAATTCAGAAAGGCTAAGGAAAGTTTTCAAATAAAACCAAGAAACAATGAAATTAGTAAAACAAGGAAAGCATCAATCAGACTTACACAAGGAGGTCTGAAATCAGTCAAAAATTGAAAGTCATTTTAGAGGGGAAGCTCAACATATATAAAGAGCACACAAGTATTAGGCATGCGAGGCTAAATTTAGGACAAAGAAAAGTGTCATACAATTTCAAAATCAGTAAGTACTGGACTATAGGAACATGGTAGTCACATAAGGTCAATTTCAGTAACTCAGCAATGGAGAAGGGAGAGAGTATCAAATAGCATGCAAAGGGTCCAGTAGAAAGAACTTAGAAGAGTTTAGCAGGGATTCAGAACCATATAAAGAAACAAAAGATGTTGAAATTCAGTCGAACAACAGATGAAACAACTTCTGAAACCCAAATAGGTCCAAAGGAATTAGGGTTTCGAAACCAAACAAGTTCAGAGATGAAGGACAAGCAAATCACATAGCAAATAGCCTCAAAACTCGAGTGAACCCCCCAAATTTAGGGTTTTCACCATCAATCGAGTATAGAAATGAAAGACAAAAGAATCAGGCAAAAATATCAACGAAGAAAATAAAATCAGAAACCTTAAGAAAGGGCCAGGACTTTTAACATAAAGAAATACAGTAGAAGAATCAACATAAGAAACACAGTAGAAGAACATCATAAGAAACGCAATAGAAGAATCAACATAAGAAACACAGTAGAAGAACATCATAAGAAACACAATAGAAGGATCAACATAAGAAACACAGTAGAAGAACGACATGTTTTTTTTTAAAAAAAATCAGAAAAGCTTCGAAATAACTTAACAAAATCCTAAATCGGAAAAGATAAAGGTTTTGAAGTTGAGGTTTGAAAGAAACTTTAAGAAAACTCTCAAAAGGTTTGGAGAGAACAAAGATCGACAACGGATCTAAAAGAATCAGAAGAACCTTGAAGGTTAGGATTTCAGAAGAAACCCAAAGGGTGAGAAAGGCTTGGAAATCATCGATCTAAGCAGGAGAGGTCGAGATTAGGCTTGAATAACCATAGCCGGCCGGAGCAAGGTCGAGGATGGCCGGAGACAGCCATAGCACTGAAAACATCCGAGGTTTGGATCAAATTTCTTCAAGGTCTGGCCTTGAGGCCATGATAATCAAGCATGCAGGAGTCGTAGGAGGTAGATACATGCCATCAATGGCTTTGGAAGCCCTGGATGTGGTCGATTTTAGGTGGTGATTGAAGGTGACAGCTAGGGTTTCTAAAAGAGATTGAGAGAGAATTGGGAAAGGGGGAATTCAAGGGTGGCTTCAGACGGGAAATGATTAGGGTTAGGGGGTAATGGGGAATTAAAAAAGGAAAGGGAAATGGGGACCGTTGATCTGGGAGATCAACGGTTGAGATTAGAGAGGGTAGGTGGGAAACGGGTCTGGATCGTTTCAGGGTAATTGGGTTTGAGAATGAGTTTAATTGAGGGTTGATTTAGGGCTATAATTGAAATAAACGGGGCTAGCATTTAAATGGTCACTTTTCCATTGTTTGATTTTATAAAAATGGTAAAATAATTTCTAAAAATAAATTAAAGGCACTAAGATGATTAATAATACATAATTATCAAACAAAAATACCGGAGCCAATTTTATAAATATAATTATAATTAAATCTTAGAAGAGGCTAATATTGCAATTATATGCAATTTAGCCTAAAAAATACTAAATAAATTTGTAAAAATATGCAAAAATTATGTTAGCTATATTTTAGTATAAATATGAAAATCCACTAAATGAATCACCAAAAATGATAATTTTGGGGGATAACTAATGGCTTTTTCTTGATGAAATAGGGCAATAAATTGATTTAAAAACCCTTTAAAATTGGGAAAAAATAATGAAACCTTGGGACATACTTATATATGCATATACATGCTATTTTGAAAGTATTTTGTATATTAAGATATGAAGGGAAAAATTGGGTATCAACACTAAGTAGTCATTGTTGCCAAATGGATAAATAGGAAGATGACTAAGATATGAGTTACATAATAAGTCTTAGCAAATAAGACTTGGAATCAATTTTTAGAAATTTAGAAGCAATTCAATAGAAAGACAGAATCTGCATTTGGACTTTATTTCAAAGACGTTGAAACAGAAGCATATTAAAGCTTCACAAAAAGCAATTTCATCCAAGTTCCACACAAATCCAACAAAAACGTTGGAAAAGAGTCAAGAATTTCGTTCCAATTACATCTTATTCTGTCAAGAATTTCGTTCCAATTTCAAATCCAAGTATAAATTCCGTTCAAGAATTTCGCAGAAACAGATATGTTAAGGCCATCCCTTCTTTCTTTTGGCATGGTCCAAATTATACTGAAGAAACAAGCAAATACACAGTTTTCTATAAATTATTGTATTCATAGAAATAGTAGGGGTGTCTATATTCTTGATTCCCCATGAAAATTATTATTATCTTTTGTTCATGGGTCTCAAAATAATACACAGTTGAAAAAGTTTATCCGGAAGGAATATCAAGATTATTATGTATTTTTCATGCATTTCACTCATTTATACATGTGCATTGACTCATGACCAGATGGCGTTATATATGCGTATATATGTAAATATATGTATATGGGATATGGAAAAAGGTTACATCGTTATATACGTACCACCACCTGATCAGCTGGTATATGATGATGATGTTGCCCACAGTGGCTGAAATATGATTCAAACGGCTTTATATACGCGTATATATGTATGTATATATATATATGGGATATGGGAAAAGGTTATGGTGTTATATACGCACCACCACCTAATCAGTTGGTATACGTTGATGGGATGCCCTCAGAGGCTGATGATGTTATGAGACATATACCTATGCACGACATGACATTCATGGATGATGCTATAATTATTTCATGATTTATAGGTGAAGTCAATTACTCTATATTTCCTCCATATCTGTTATGTGCTTATTTATGTACCTTACATACTCAGTACATCATTCATACTGACGTCCCTTTTGCCCGGGGATGCTGCGTTTCATGCTCGTAGGTCCAGATAGATACGTCGAGAGCCCTCCAAGTAGGCTATCAGCTCAGCGGAAGATGTTGGTGCGCTCCATTTGCTTCGGAGTTGCGTTTTTGGTTGGTATGATTTAGACGTGTATTGTTTGGTATGGCGGGACTCTGTCCCGATCTTTATGACATTTATGTACTCTTAAAGGCTTGTTGACATATGTCGTGTACGTGAAAGATTGTGCGGCCTTGTCGGCCTATGTTTCGTGTTTATAAAAGATCATGTTGGCCTATTAGGCCCGTATGTCACGTGTATATGATAATGTAATAAGAAAGATACGTTACGTTGGTACTCGGTTGAGTACGGTACCGGGTACCCGTCACGGCCCATCGGTTTGGGTCATGACAATTAGAATGATATTACCCGACTAACTGATTCAAGAAGTTTGAAGACTTTAATTCCAAAATATCTAGTTGTTGGCTGTTGGAGTCTTGGAGAAAGAAAGAAATCTAGTAGAAAGAAGATGAGCATGAATAAAAAGGAAGGAAGAAGGTATGTCACTATGTCTCATTCTCCTATATGGAATATGAAGAATGAAATGAAATTGAAATGTTGGATTGAGTCTTGGAATTATTTGGGAAGAAGAGCAAAAAGTATAGTTATCAAATCAAATTCAAGTGACAATTATTTTTTAGTACTATTTTAAGCTTTACCTTATTTATATATTAAAAGTTTTTCTTTTTTTATATATGAAAAGTAAAAAAGTACTATATATTATTTATTTGTTAAAAAAAAATTATAAACCTATAAAATATATAGTATTCCTAAAAAATGGGGCCTCCCAAAATTGGGGGCCTAAGGCACTTGCCTTACCCATACATCTATAGAGCCGGCCCTGGAACAATTAGAAAACTAGCTAGTCCGTGCTATTTTTACCACTATCCAAAATCCATTTTAGGGTCCTTTTCTACACTATAGGACACAGACATGTTCCCATCATTGATCGATTTTACTTGCAGTATTTGACTACATCTTTTGATTGTAAAAATATAATTTTGAAAGAAAGGTGTAACTTTCCCCCATAAAAAAAAGGAAATAAGAAGCTTTAAGCTATGTTTTTACTTTTTAGTTAAGAGTCTGAGCTGGATATTGGATTTATATTAATACAGATTGGTTTTGCTCAGTTAAAGTGTATTTTAGAGCAAAGCAATACCAGGTTAAGTTAGTTCGGGCAAGGAATTATATAATGGTATTAGTTAGTGGACGTACTACAAATGTTATATAATGGTATTAGTTAGTGGACGTACTACAAATGTACAAGTAATTTTCTTATCTTCTTGTGAATTTTCTTCCTTCGGTTTCAGATCAGAATTTCTATAACCAATACGTCTGTTGTAGGAAAAGCACTACGTGTAAGGTATAATGGGCATGATCAGTTGTGGCTACTGACAGTTGGATTTTCCTTGGAGATAACTAAATTCAAACTTTGTGTTTCCTTGTACTTACCTTGGACAATTTTTTTTTTTTTTTTGGTAAGGGATAGGCCCCATTTGGGATATATTTGCAAATTATCTAACCATTTTTTAAAAAAAATTTGAATGTCACCTGGCGTGTTTCTCTTAAACTAAATTACATCCATGTCTGGTCTCTCAAACATGGTATTTCACATACATATGGACAAAAGCTATAATAGAGTAATATACAATTTCTAGCGTTTGAAACTCAGCCTTCTTTAATTAGATTACTTATTTACCGTATAATATTGCAACTTTATTGGGGGTATTATAAAGAACATATTGCAGTTGTCGAGAGCCAAAAATTTACATTGTTGGAACGAAATCCTGTTTGTTTAAATCTATTGTAGTAAACTACACTATGAATTGGAATTTCATTTACATGGTGTTGCCAAATCGGCAACAAGTTGACGAGCACTTGATGTGAATTTAATTCTGTTGGTCCAACTGTTGAATTGTTAACGATCTAAAGTGGAGATATTTTGAACTGGATACATTTATAAATAAAAATAAATGTGCACAACACACCAATAGAAAAAGGATACATGCATTGATATAAATGCCAAATATTTCATGACATTTTCCAAGCAAAAGCCCCGGTCCTAATATAATTAAAGATAAGGACAAATTGAAATGTGTGATACATAATACATGCATGACAACTCTCCACTAGTATCTGCATACATTAGGTTAATAATGAAACAAATATCTAGCAAATTTCTACTTGTGGTTTCACTTTCACATATTCTGATAGTGATATAGTGGTTCCTACCAGTAAAAAGAGGGTGAAGAAACCTTATACTCCTATCTAGGAATATTGCAGGTCGGTGGTGCCTTAAATTATAAAGTATGTATTTCCTGGTTATTTTTGTTGTTTAATTCCTTTTTGTTTCATAAGGAAAATTAAATGTCGCTGTTTGTGTCTTGAGCATTCAATCTAGACTGATATAGTCTAAAACATTTATACAGTATACTTGTGTAATTTAAATCTTTCATGTTATCATTATCAAGAGTTATTTAATATTGTAAATCGATAATGATATAAAAGGCTATACATTGTCCGTGCAGAACTCAAACTCTTTAATTTATTATTGTCAAATAGAAAAGATTATTTTAATTAAACTTTCCATCTGCATTCACATGCATAGAAACCTTTTTCTTTTTTCCTCTCCTTCACAAAATGCTGTAATAGAGTTGGTCTCTATTATAGTTGTACCAGAAAGGTAACAGAGCCTTTTATTTCAACTGCCACATGTTATGGTCTTAACCCGATCGTCTTCTGGTCTCCTCTTTCCTGCCTACTCCCGACCTGTTCGCCAATTGGGCATTAACTTCAGATCTCTTTAAAAGTTTTCTACATGGCTGTCGAATGTATGTAATTTTGAGATCCAATCTTGTATAAAAATGTGTGGTATGGGACAAATTGAGTCCCTGACAATGTTGTATCCCAAACAGAGGTGCATTTTATTTACCCGTAAAACATTAAAGTTGAATATGTTATGTTGTTTATAGACAAGCGAGCTGATTTGATCCAAAAACGATAAATAAACAGGATTAAAAGTAAGACTTAGCGATTAAGATTGAAAAAAAAGACAAGCTTGGCTCCAAGAGCAATATCTCCAAGGACAGAAATAAGAATAATGTAAAGAGCAAATAAAGTTATCTGATTAAGCTTGAGAATGAAAAATAGCATAAGTTTTGCCAGGAATTTTTTGTCCTCACAATGGCTATTGAGCCTACTATTTATAGCTATACCTAGGGAAACAAGATCCTATGATCAAACCCCCACTAAATGACAATAAAGGGGCCATTGGTAAATATGTAACGACAGACCATGAATGCAAATATTCTATGCAACGGTTGCCCATTTAATGTTAGGGAATATTCTTCATTGAATGCTGACCGATGACAAACATTCAAACCGCTCCCGTTGACCAGGCTTCTTTCGGGGTTTATCCGATATTAACTGCAACCCGTCTCTCCCGATACTAGTAGTTATTTGACTTTGCCTTTTGCTGTTCCACGTGGCACACTATCATTCGATCATTTATTACGAACCAATTTTACCCTATACAGATAGCCCCCTACTTTCTAATGGCATATCTTTGTGTGATCGGGAAGTTGGTGAAGATCCCTTTCTTAGCTGGAAATCTTCTTAACAGTCTCTGACGCTTGAAAGGACGTACGTCTTCTCGCATTTAATACCCCGAACACGTGTTGCCCCACGATTCAGCAATATTTTCGCCGAGGTAATCATGATCACGATTTTTGCCATCTATATCTTTACTTAAACTCATCATTTTACCTCTTTCACTTCCAATACTCTCATAAGTTTACTATTTTTTCTGCATTCAAGTTCCTCCTGCTTAGAAAAGCTTTCATCTTCTCTCACTTTCTCTAAGATCTTACTGCCTTTCCATTACCATGGATTTTTCTACTGAATCTTCTAGAAACTCTGGTCTTCTCTTTGGTGGAGCCCGAAGAGAAACAAAGACAAAAAAGTTGATTTTCACGCTGATCCTCTCACGGTGAACATCATTATACCTAAACACCTGAATATGTTTAATGATTTCCAAGAGAAGTTCCCATCTGCGTCTTTACAGACTTGGGCCATTAGCAGGTACCCCTCCTCTATTTACCTTTCCAATATTCCTATTGTGAAGGAGGACTACAACTGCCTAGACTTTAACATCCTTGCTCTGAATTTGATAGAGCGGGTTACCTTTACCAAGAAAGGTTTTACGTATTTCTATACGTATCCCTTCATCTTGGGTCCATTTTCTTTTAGAGGAGGGCTCGACCCTATGATCTTGGAGTTCTGCCACCGATACCAGGTCTATTTGGCATAGGTAGGCCCTCCTATATGGCGAACGGTGGCTTGTTTTCTCCAGTTGTGCATGGAGACTGTGAAAACCCTAACCCTGACATATATGATGAATCTCTACTCCCCCAAAATTTTTCGCAGGGGAGTAATAAAATTTGGCATACATGGCCACAGTCCTTCTCACCAGCATGGATGATGACAGTGACCATGGATGGATGTAGCAGTTTATCATCATTGCTATCATGGATATCATCCCCGTCGCACCTCCATCTTTTCCTGAATCGTGGAATCATTCACGTAACTTTATAATTTATTCATCTCTTTCCTTCGTAAAAGATAGTTTCCCGTCATTGTTGACCTCTTTATTTATGTTGTTTCAGTTACTCGGAGGATACCTCCAAGGGTTCAAGTCCTGGACCAATGGGTTCAGAAGATTCAAGATATCACAATGCCAGAAACTCGGTCGTGGAAGGAGTTGGCCCCCAAATATGGGTGGAAGGCCAAGAACCATGGTAAACTGAGTCCTTCTCCCTTTTGCCTCTGTATGAACACAAGTAAATTTGCTAAGTATATCTTTTGCTTGATTCAGGACTCCTGTAGAGCTCTGTCACCTGCCCCGAGGTTGATGTTTTGGTTGACCCCACGAAGACCATGAGATTTCTACAAAGTTCTCTTGCTCGAAGCGGTGCCCTCAGTTCTACTTTCGATAGGGGTGATTCCTATCGGAGTCCCCAGCTAGAGAACAAATAACCAAAAAGGCGGCGATCTTCCTCGGTTGGGGATAAGAATAAGAAAATAAAGAAGGCTGAGCTGACCATGGTCACTGTAGTCATTGAAGACGAATGAGAAACTAGTGATGAAGAGGCTTCCCTTCAAAAGAGAAAACGATCTTCATCAGCTTAATCAGATGCTCGGCTGGGAGAGCTTCAAAACCCGACCATAGACGAGGTTCAAGCGCTTTAGGGCGAGATGGCTCACGTAGATGATGCCAATTCTCGTTGTCCTGTCCCCGTTGTTATTTTTGGTCTAAGGAGCTCGGATCCCGGGCCTCTTCTGCCTTTGGACACTGAGCAACCAATAATCAATGTTGCTCCTATTGCAGCTACTTCTGAACCTACAATGCCAACAACTTCACGCCCCTCTACACCAGATGTACCTTCACCACCAACATCCGCTGCGTCTTATCCACCAGCAACAGACGCTCGAGAGGATGGTGCTTCTCTTTCCCAGTCTCCTGACCACAAAATTTAGGGCACAATTATTCACCCTCTTGTCCATATCACCGAGGGAGGAGGAGTGCCACTCTTTCGGTTTCGAAGGGGTGCCATATGTTGTCCAGGTTGGTGGAGCTCGCCAACTGCCTAAAGCTACTGGATTCAGAGAATAATAAGAAAAAAATACATTCCCTTTCAGGGGAGTTTCTGTTGGATAATGCAATGCATAATGCGACAGCGGTATCGTGCCTTTTCTCTTATTGCTTGTTTTCTACTTATCTGCTGTAACGGGGCTTCTAACCTCGATTTACTTTTTGCAGGCCAACTTCCTTGCTTTCAAGGGCCTTCATGGAATGATTTTTGATAAAGAAGGACTTGTCTCCTAACGGGATCAAATGTTGGCTAAAAGGAATCAACTTGATATGCGCCTCCCCTGCTGAAACGCGCGATCTTGAGGCCCGGTAGCAACAAAGTGAGCAAGAAGTGATGGCCCATAGCCAAGAAGCTATTGAATTAGATGCACAACTCCAAGATGCTAAGGTTAAGTGGGCTGAGCTTCAAGGTGTTGTGCTTTCTCTCGCCGAGCACGAGTCTGCCTCCATTGAACATGTGAATAACTTGGAGGCAGCTTTGAGCTCCAAAACTGAGGAGTCTAATGCCGCCGAGGAGAAGAGGCCAGGTTGGAAGAGAGACTCAAGAAGATCATGGAGCAAAACCGGCTTCACCTTGTACAATACGTGATCTTGATTCTAGCCTCGTCGCCACGAGATCCGAGAGGGATGGCCTTCAGGTCGAGGTTGACAAGCTTAAAGCAAAGCTCCAACACTAAGGGGATTCCCTCGTATTTGGAAAGACGCACGCTATGTATCTAGGGGTGGCAAATGGGCGGGTTGGGCTGAATTTAGGTGGGTCAAGATGAGTTAGGTCAATAAATAGATCATTGTCCAACCCAGCCCAAAGTGTACTCAGGCTAAGATGGGCTAAACAATGGGTCATAACCCAACCGCCCAAACTTGACCCATGTTTTAGAACCATGCTCATCTTGCATAAAAAAGCCTTTTACCTTAAAATGTGTAAGTCGAAAAATTTTTTGGGGTTGGGGTTAGGGTTGGGGGAGGGGGTGATGCAGAAAAACGAAAAAATAGAAAATAGAAAATTAAAAATAAATTTTGAAATACAAAAAATAAAGTAAATTTTTTTTAGGGGAGGGGTGTTTTGCGTAGGGGGGTGGGGGTGGGTGGTGTAGAAAAAAATAGAAAATTGAAAAGACAAAAAAAAGTAAATTTTTTTTTTCGGGGAGGGGAGCAGGGTGGGGGTGGGGGAGGATGGGTGGTGCAGAAAAACAAAAAAATAGAAAATTGAAAATATAAAAAAAAGTAAAATTTTTTTTGAGGGGCTTTGCGCGGGGGTTGGATGGCTGAGTGGTGCAGAAAAACAAAAAAAAAATCTTGAGGGGGTTTGCGCGGGGAGGGGGTTTTGCGGGGGGGGGTAGGGGTGGGTGGATGGTGCAGAAAAACAAAAGAACATAAAATTAAAAATATAAAAAAGTAAAATTGGAGCAACTAAATAAATTTCTATATAAGTTGGGTTGAGATACCTTTTGTTTTGGGTGAGTTTCATGGGTTGTATTTGAGCTGCTTAATCGGTCAGAATGGGCTATAAAATATAATAGGTTAACCTGGGCTCAGCCCAAATTGACGCATGAGCTAAAATGTTTGTAACTCAACCCATTAATCTCTGGGCGGGTTAGATGGGTTTGGGCTCAAATTGCCACCCCTAGCTGGCAGGCAGAAAAAACTTGGAGGAGGCCAAAGCGAGCATCGTTGATAGTGATGATTGAATCTCCAAGGCCCAAGCATTGGAGTTAACCGCTCGAGAATGTCTCCCTGCTCAGCCTGACGCAACTGACTCTTCGAGCACCAGTTTTGATTATTCGGGAACCGATGAGGAAATTGAAGAAAATGATAATGAAGGCCCAGGTTTCGAACCGGTGGCTGATCCGGCCCACTTCCCCCTTGGTTGGGGGGGGGGGGGAAGGCGTAAATACCTCTTTCCCCCCGAGTTCCAACGACGATAATGTTTAGATTTTTTCTTTTTTTCTTTTGTTGTTTCATTTGTACTTTTGTATTTATGCCATTTGGCATTTTGATAAATGAAGAATACTTTTGCTTATGTATTGCGCAAATTTTAATCTTCTTGCGTCGAATTAGATATGGCTTCGGGTGTATTTTCATCCGATAGTTTCTTGTTCCGGGCATAAACTCTTCTGGAATCAACTCTTTACTATGAGAGTTTTATAAGAGAGGGCCCTCTTATGTTTACGGTGCTTTTGAAGAGGACGTCACCTGTTTATTTCGGCACAAACATTTGAAGTTTTATGTTAACTTTCAAATAATAAAATTAACTCATCGTTTGGAAAAGAAACAATATAAAAATAAAAGGACTTTAATTTATTCTTTCTATAAAAGTACCTAAGCATTTGATTGCTAAAAGAAGAAATTGCCAATACATGTGGCTAACTCGTACAACTTATTTCTACGGGGTTGGCAATGCAGTCCCCGGTCTTGATGAGACATTATTGTTCCCGGGTCTCGTAGTCCCAATTTTTGTGGCATCCTTACTGCCGTATCCAATAATATTCCCACCGGTGTTCAAATGCGAAGTATGCGAATTGGAATACTGGAAGTATTGCTTCATTGGTAGAAATAACTCGTGAACAATTGAATAGTCTTTGGTTCGATGGCAAGTTTTGCTTCCCACCAGGAACTTGCCAACGAGCCAAAGACTATTTAACCATCCTATAGTGGTTTATGATTTTAATGCCTTGTCATTTAAAGGTCTTAACTTTACCGATGACACTCCCTTCGTAGTATGCTTTCCATTGCTGCCTCATTAAAAATCTTGCCAGAAAACTCTGATTGGGACATGGTCGAAAGAAAAAAGAGTGCAGCATATACTTTCAGTATAGATAGGGTCCGTCAGTAGTAGTATCTTTTGAGGTGAGCCACGTTCCAATTGTTGGGCAATTTGACTACATCATGATTTCTAGCTCGTACGACCCTTTGCCGGTGACAGCTGAACCCTAGTAAAAGGGCCTTCCCACGCTGGACCTAGTTTCCTAGCATTGATTTCTCAAGTGTTCTAAGTCACCTTTCTCAAAACCAAGTCTCCTACTTTGAAGTAACGGAGATTGGCCCTCTGATTATAGTATCTTTCCATCCTTTGCTTCTAGCCACCATCCTTACGTGTGTCAAGTCCCTGTGTTCATCGAGCAAATCCAGCCTCACCAGCAATGCCTCAGTATTTGCTTCTTCATTTGCTGGGAAAAACCGTAAGGTTTGTTCCCCTACTTCCACCGATATTAGAGCTTCCACGCCGTATACAAGAGAGAAAGGTGTCTCTCTTGTGCTGTCGTTGTCCGGTGCGCCCATAGTACACCCGGTAACTCTTCGGGCCACTTGCCTTTAGCAGCTTCTAACTTCTTTTTGAGGTTTTGGATAATCACCTTATTGGTTGACTCCGCCTGTCTATTAGCGCTTGGATGATACGGTGAGGATGTAATTCTTTTGATTTTCAAGTCTTTGAGAAATTTTGTGACTTTCGAGCATATGAACTATGGTCCGTTATCGTAGGAAATTTTCTTCAGTTTTCCGAATCGGTAGATTATGTGTTCTCACAGGAAGCCGACCACTTCGTGATCACCGATCTTTTGTTAAGGACCTGCTTTAACCCATTTAGTGAAGTAATTAGTTAAAATTAAAATGAATCTTACCTTTTTGGGACTCGGTGGTAGCGGACCAACTATATCTATCCCCTATTTCATGAATGGCCATGGGGATAGTACCGAATGCAGGAGTTCCACCGGTTGGTGCACCAACTGTGCATAGCGCTAGTACTTATCGCATTTCTGAACGAACGTCTTTGTGTCTTGTCCCAGCCGGGGCCAATATTATCCTGCCCTAACCAACTTTAGTACCAACAAGTATGCATCAGAATGATTTCCGCGAATTCCTTCATGGACCTCTTTCATCATGTAGTTCGCCAACGAGGCTCCTAATCATCGGGACAATGGGCCTTGGTGCGATCTACTATATAATTTCCCATCCATGAGGCAGTAACGAGCTGCCTTGGTATGTAGTGCTCGAGATGCCTTCGAGTCTTTGGGCAATTTTCCATTTCGAAGATATTCAATGAACTCATTTCTCTAGTCCCAGACTAGGTTGGTTGTGTTCACTTCACAATAACCATCCACATCCAATACCGAATGTTGAAGTTGAACAACAGTACTAGATTCAGACCCTTTCATCTCCGTAGATGACCCCAAATTAGCCAACCCATATACTTCCACATTCTCTTCTCTCGGAATATGTGTGATCGACCATTCCCTGAATCGTGAAAGGAATGCCTGAACTTTACTTACACACTGTTGTATGCGTTCCTCCTTTGTGTCGAAAACCCCGCACACTTGGTTTACTACCAGCTGGGAATCACATTTGATCTCTATGACCTCTGAGCCAAGTCCCCAGGCCAGTTCTAGTCCTACAACCAAAGCCTCATACTCAGCTTCATTGTTAATTAATAGAACAGTTATAATGGCCTGCCTTAAGGTTTCCCACGAGGGCGTGATTAGAACCACACCAAGCCCGGACCCTTTCACATTGGAAGCTTCGTCTGTGAACAAGGTCCAAATTCCTGATGTCATTTCCGACACCAGCACCACTTCTTTAGCGGCCAGGGGCAATAACTCGGCACTGAAATTGGCCACAAAGTCGTCCAAAACTTGTGATTTGATCGCAGTCCTAGGCTTGTATTCAATATCAAACTCACTAATTTCGACTGCCCATTTGGCCAACCAGCCTGACAAATTAGGCATGTGAAGAACATTCCGCAGGGGGAAGGTTGTTACAAAGGCTATCAGATGGCACTGAAAATAAGGCTTAAGCTTTCGAGAGGCGACTACGAGAGCGAGGTGCGGAAAATGAGTCTCCACTCCTGATAAAATTTTACTAACATAATAGACAGGAAATTGCGTACCTTCATCCTCCGGAACTAGAACGGCACTTACGGCTACTTTCGAGACTACTAGATATATTAGCAATTTTTCACCTTCCCTTGGTTTTCATAGCAATGGGGGGAGGGGGCTTGATAGATAACGTTTCAGGTCTTTCAAGGCCTGCTGACATTTTGGAGTCCATTCGAAATTGTTCTTCTTCTTCTTCAGAATTTAGAAGAAGTGACGACACTTTTCTGAGGATCGAAAGATGAACCTGCTTAAAGTGGCCAATCTTCCGGTTAACCTCTGTACTTATTTTACGCTCGTTAGCTGGTCTGGGATGTCTTTGATGGCTTTGGTTTTATCAGGATTTACCTTGAATCCTCTCTATGAGACCAAGAAACCCAAGAACTTGCCGGAGCCAACCCCCAACACACATTTTTCCAGGTTGAGCTTCATGTTATACTTCCTCAAGATATCGAAGGTCTTTTGGAGGTTTTTTAAATGATCACCTGCATTCAAAGACTTGACTAACATGTCATCTATATAAACTTCCATTTTTGCATATTTGCTTCTCGAACATCTTGTTCACGAGCCTTTGATAAGTGGCTCCGGCATTTTTAAGCCCAATTGGCATCACATTATAATAGTATGTGCCAAAGTTCGTTATGAACGAAGTTTTTTTCCTGATCCTCCGAGTTCATCTTGATTTGATTATACCCGGAGTAGGCATCAAGGAAACTCCTTAACTCATGCCCGGCCGTTGCATCGATCATTTGATCAATTTTTGGCAATGGGAACAAGTCTTTAAGGCACACCATACTTAAGTGTTTGTAATCTACACACATTCTAAATTTGTTATTCTTCTTTGGAACTACAACTACATTAACAAACCGTTCGGGATACCTTACCTCTTGTATTGAACCAATGTCGAGTAATCGAGTTATCTCTTCTTTAACAAACATGTTTCTGACCTCAGCTATTAGATGTTTCTTTTGCCTTACCGGCGGGAAGCTCGAGTCCAGGCTTAGTTTGTGCACGACCACCTCTAATAGGATACCTGTCATATCCGAGTGCGACCATGCAAAACAATCAACGTTAGTTTTAAGGAAATTAATAAATCCTGACCTGAGTTCGGGGTTGAGTTTGGTTCCCAAGGGAAACTTCCTTTCCAAGAATTCTTCGAACAAATACACTTACTCGAGTTCTTCTGCAGTGGATTGGTTGTGTCTGTCTCATCCGGAACCTGAAAGTATCTCAGAACTTAGTAGGATTCCAATGAATCCTCGCCTTTATCATCTTCATTTGTCATAGTAGCAGGCGTCGGTTCCTGTAATTGCTATTTGCTGAGCACCTTCCCTTTACTGCTGGAAATCAACACTGCTTTCATCTCTTTTGTTGCCGGTTGATCTCCTTTTATCTGCTTGATTTCCTCCGGGGTCAGGAATTTCAGCAATTGATGATACGTTGAGGGTACGACCTTCATCTCATATAACCATGGCCTTCTGAGGATTACATTGTAACCCATGTCGCTGTCTAGTACTTCGAATAAAGTGGTCTTGATTGCCCCTTCGGCATTCATGGGCAGCAGGATCTCTTCCCGGGTTGTCACACTTGCCAAGTTGAACCCAGCGAGGAGTTTTGTTGCCAGAATGACGCTTCCGGTTAACTTTGCTTGTTCCAGCACTCTTCATTGAATGATGTTGGCTGAGCTTACTAGGTCAACCAAAACATGCTTAATCTTGAAATCTAAGACATTAAGAGAGATTACTAGGGCGTCATTATGTGATAGAAGAAGACCGTCCTATCAGACGACCAAAACCCTTTGCTGTCGCATCCTTCAGTTCTCTTGTATGGAAAGAAGCGGCCTTAAAAGATCGACGGTCTGCATCAAATTCCCTTTGAACTTATCCTCGTTCTTGTCTCGGTCCCGCCCCTTGGTTGATGTCAGAAACCCGAATTGATCATCTTCTATCCTTATTTTTGACTCATAGCGGTTATGAACATCCACACATATGGTCGCTTGGAATTCAAGCAGGCTTTCCTTAAGCTTTCGGGAAGCATCAGAGCTCCTCAGATTCAAACCCTTTGTGAACGCCTTCGCTACCTATTAGTCTGGTACGACCGGTAGCAACTTCCTCTCTTTCTGGAATTTGATGATGAATTCCCACAACAATACAGACTCACCTTGTGCAATCCTAAATAGGTCCACCTTCCTGGCTTGGATCTTACTGGCCCCGGCATGGGCCTTAACAAAGGAATCTGCAAGCATCTCAAAAGAGTATATTGAATGTTTTGGTAAGAGTGAATACCATGTCAGGGCCCCCTTTGTGAGGGTTTCTCTGAACTTCTTCAGTAGAACCGATTCGATCTCATGTTAAGCCAAATCATTCCCTTTTATAGCCTATAAGTTGTGATGTGCTCCTGCAGGTTTAAAGTCCCATCGTATTGTGGTATGTTCGACATCTTGAACTTGTTCGGAATTAACTCCGATGATGCGCTCGGTTTAAATGGCAACTGAGTATATTTTTTCGAATCTGGGCCCTTCAAAACTGGTGGTGCGCCCGGAATCTGATCCATTCGGGCATGAAACTCCTTCGCGTTTTGATCCATCCGTTCGTTCATTTCCTTCATGAATCTCATGAGCTCGATTTTGAAGGGATCATTGCCGTTATTGTTACCGGATCCGCTACCGGTCCCCCATCATCGTCAAAATCAAACTCACCTCTCGGGGTAATATCAACTTTTTGAGCCGTTAGATTTGCAGGAACACCGGGAGGAACCGAACCCCTACTGTTTGCGTTGTTGGAAGCGCCTAATAACGCCTGCTTTAATTCCGTTATGACCTGATCCTGCCTTGAGAGGTGGCCCATGATGGCTTTCTGTTGCTCTCTTAGGATCCTTACTGTTTCCGCAACGTGTTCATCTTCCGTGTCATCGGGAGTTGGCTCCCGTACATGTCGGGGGTACTGTCCTCCAAGGATCGGGGTTGCCTCATCCCCCTGGTTGCGGGTGTCACTGATTGAATCCTCATGTTGAGGTAGATTTTTATGTCCCGCAATGTTGTGTGCTATGTTGACATTGTTAGCTGCCATTTTTGATTTTTTGCTAAGGAACAAACAATCAAACAAATTAGTAATAAATGCATGGATCAACTCAATTACGCAACTGTCTAAACCCCACGGTGGGCGCCAAACTGTTTACCCGAAAAATAGTACAATTGAATTTGTTACGTGGTTTATAGATAAGCGAACTGATTTGATTCAAAAACGATAAATAAACAAGATTAAAAGTAAGACTTAGCGATTAAGATTGAAAAAAATGACAAGCTTAGCTCTGAGAGCAATATCTCTGAGGACAGAAATAAGAACAATGCAAAAGAGCAAATAAAGTTATCTGATTACGCTTGAGAATTGATAGAAACTAAGCGTCCACCAAACTGTATAGAGAACCGGGTTCTCTATCAGTTTCGACTGTAAGCAATAAATTGTAAAACCAAACAGTATAGGGAATCAGATTCTCTAATTGTTTCCACTATAAATTGGCAGTTAATAAAGAACATAGAGAAATTTTACGTGGAAAACTCTTAGCTCAACGGGATTAAAAACCACGACCTACCCTTGTAGGATTTCAACTTCAGAGCAATCTTTAGATTACAACCTATTGTAACCTAGGAATTAACCTCTTAATCTCTCACTAACTTGTAACTACACTATTACAAGCCACTTTGTAATAACTCTATTACAAAGACTTAATCACTCACTAACTTGTAACAATACTATTACAAGCCACTTTGTAATAACTCTATTACAAATACTTCACAACTCGACTAACTCTAGCCAAGATACAAGCACAAGGGTTTATGATTTACAAAGGGTTTCCTACACAATGCTTCAAACTAAGCTACGTAGGAGTACAAATGAAGAACAAATAACAAAGACTCAACAAACCCAAGGACTTAAGATATCTTCAATCTTTGGATCTGGTCCTTGAGGTTGTAACAACTTTGTTCTTGAAAGAGGTTGTGGCTAGAACTTGAGAGAATATTTTCTTTTGATTTTGCAAGTGTTAGAGAGATGAAATCCCTCGTCTCATATTGATAAAATGTGTGTGTGATGTCATCAAGGATGATGCAATAAAATGCCCATTAGTTTGGCCTTAGCAAGCTGCAGCTGTGCTGCTGTACTGCTGCCAGACGGTACAGTGCAACATCCTTTATAGCTGTAGAGTTGACTGTACAACGACGAGGGAAACTGATCCCTTTCTGGTCCTCTCTTGTTTCCTTATCTGATTTCATTGAGAATTGAACCAGACATCTGACTAGTTATTCTGAATGCATAGGAACTTAATTGTATCAGATTCCTTATCTTGTTCTCTTATGAAGTAAGTTGTTTTACCTTCCTTAATTGTATTTATACATGTGTGACATCACTTACAATGATGTAAGCAAGGTAGGTAAAAAGCCTTCTATAGAAAGTTGACTGTTGCACTGTTCTTGTACAGTAGCGTGTCCAGGCAGCAACTTTCTAGCTGGAGAGTTGACTTTATACAGACTCTTAGGGAACTGGTAGGGACCTGTTCCCTCAGCTGTTCCTTCCACTCTGAATAGTTGAGTTATATCCCACACTGGATCCCAACCTGAAACTTTGTGATCTTAAGGTCTTGTAAATGTATAACAGGTTCCTTATCTGGTTCTAAATGTTAAGTTTGTTAGATCATCAAAACATAAAGTAAATTACTTATGCCCAAAGTACTTGTAACATATCAATTTCCACTTTTTGATGATGACAAACTTAGAATTGATATTCTCCCTGAGAACCGGGTCTCCATGTTGTTCCCCCTACGAATCAGCCATATCCCCCATAAGAACCAAACCTAAGAAACTGATCACAACTGGTTCCTTAAGAATGTTTGGCAAATTATCAAAACTCAAAACACCATAACTTATCGATTTTCCTTTTTTTGATAATGATAAACCCAGAATTAATATCCCCCCTAAGAATCAGATTCCTTATATGTACTGATCACATCTGGTCCGTACCCAGTTCCTTGAGAATATTTGTCATCATTAAAACATGACATAGTGTAACTTAGAGCAATTTACCCTTTTTTGATGACGACAAACCCAAAATTAATATTCCCCCTGAGAACCAGATTCCTCACATGTTTCCCTGCGGATCAGACCTATAATCAGCATATTATCAGCAACTTTCTCCTACGAAGTAGAGCTATATTTCATGCACAACACAATATATCAATTCGATTCGGTTCCTCCCCCATGTTGACACCTATATAACTTCCCCCTTTTGGCATCATTGAAAAGAATAACAGAAGAAGCACAACCAAAAAGAAGTTCAGCAACATTAACTCATGCCACTTGGGCAACACAGCATAAACAATAACAATAACAACAAGTGAAAGTCATTGCACAAAATAGAGTGATTGCCCATAGTAGAGTAATTATAATAAAAGTACATAGTTTCAACAATACATAATATAACAATTTAAACAACTAAAGTACTAATGTCATCAAATATAGGAATCAAAAGAAGATAAGAATTCAAGGGAATTTGGAAGGAGTGAAAGACATGGATCACTGGACAGGAGGAAAAGTAATGGGCTAAGGCCTTGATGAGCTTGTCCATTCCTTTGATCAATGATCATCTTCTCTCTCAGTTCCTCCACCTGTTTCCTCAATCTTTCATTCTCACCCTTCAACTTAGCATTCTATTCTGCCAAGGGTCCATGAGGACCTGGTTCTCAACCTATCTGAGTAGGCTGAACTATCAATCAGATCACCAAGAATCTCCCCAAGCTTCTTCTCATCAAGAACAAACTCAGTCCCAAGCACATATAACATCAGAGTATCACATAAAACATAGAAGATTTTACTTCTTCTTCATAAACGTTGGGACTTAGAGAAACAAAGAGGTGATTCTATTTTTGGAACTCAACAATGTCAAGAAGTTCCTCCATTTTTTAGCAATATCAGAGTCAACACTCTACCTAACGACACTTTTTGAGACTTCAGAGTCTTCTACCTCTCCAAACCTGATGACTCAATCTTTTGCTTCTGTAAGGAACCGGGTTCCTCACTTACACTACCCTTTCTATCCCTGAGCAGCCATGTGTCCCTCCTTTTCTTCTCAATCTATTTACCCTTATCATCTGCTGCATCTTTCTCAATCAACTTTCTTTTCTCCAATTTTTCTTTACTTCATTCTCTCTTCCACAATCACATCAGCAGCTTACACCGCTTCATCATCAATCAACCTACTTTTCATCAATCCTTTTTACTGGATCGGAAGTTCTATTAAACACAGAACTCAAAAAGAAAAAGATCATCATTAAAATTGACTTCCTGAGAAGGACATGAGGGATCAGGTCCCTCATTCAGTTCTCACATTTACCAATTTCTCCATCCTTCAAGACTTCCACAAATCCAGTAATAATTTCAGCCTCATGCTCTAGAATATTAGATCTACCCTGTTTCTTTTAGTTAAACTTCCATCAAAATCTACCAAAGACTTCTTGGGGTTTTGACTCAGATGGAGTTAGGATTTTGGAAAGTGACAGAGTTGGGTTCACTTCTAGCATATTTGGAGAGAAGGATTCTTTTTGAGACAAGGTTGATTTTGGTTTGGAAGCAAAGGATCAGTTTTGGTTGGGTGTAAGATAGAGAAGTGGTTTTTTTTGGGGGGGGGGGGGCTACGGGTCAATTCAAAAGAGGTTTAACATTTTGGACTTCAAAAATCAGGAGAGAGGCAGGAGAAAAGCCAGAATAAATTAATGACATGACACTTCAGTAGCTTAAAAAGGCATATAAGTATTGGAGAGACTACTAACCTAAGTCGGAGAAACCAGGTTCCTTGACGGTTTTTGAAAATCTAAGCAAAGACTTCTAGAAGTGCAATGTCACTCTTACTTGTTTTATCCTGAAACTGACATATGTGTATACCTGTAACAGTATAGCTTTGAGTTAGATGTCGCCGAAAAATACTTTTTGCATTGTACCTTTCCTTCTTAGCATAGCCAATCATCGAGGGACTAGGTCCCTCTGTGCCTTTTGGAGATTCTATTGTATCTTCTACATTGCTCTGCTTGACTTGTCACATCAAATAAGTCTTTCCATTTGCAATATCTATAGCTTCACTAGGAGCATTTGTGAATTCTCCATCTTCATCTTCTTTGTTATGTGACCCTTTGCCACCATTGTTGAGAACAAAGCATTTTGCATCCAAAGGCTCTCGGGTAAGTCAGCTTGAGTTTTCTCCCATTGAGCAGTTCATAGACAGACTTCTCGAGAAGGGACTTGATCATGCACTTGTTAATCGAGTAGCATGAAGTGTTGACTGCTTCAACCCATGAACCAGGTTCTCCATAACCAACTTGTTCAGCAGAAAAAAACTCTCATGCCCCAGTCATCTACGCCATAACTCAGCATCATCATCATCAATGATACTTAGGCATGTTAGATAGCCACCATTAAGTGAATCAAGGCATATAACATAGATGTTCTTGAACCTTTTGGCTATTACTACCACTCCACCAGTTTTGAGATTGGTGACAATGCAATATTTGGACAAGAACTTCACTTCATTTTTCCTTATCACCGATTTGAGACACACTCAACAAGCTATAGTTCAAGCCATTCACATGGTACACATTTTCAATTTGAATGGGAGAGTATTTTGCCAATGTTGTCAACACCAAGAATATAGCCCTTCTTGCCATTTCAAAAAAAAAAAAACTCACATTAGAAGGCCTAGAGTGAGAGGAAATCATCCATTCTTCCAGCTATATGCTTAGAGCAGCCGCTATTCAGGTATCATTTTTTGACTGCTACCCCTCACTCCAGCCTGCACATAAAATCACTGATTAGACTTAGGAACCCAAGCCAGCTTGGGTCCCTTACAAAGATAGAATGGGCGGATCAAACTTCTTTTTGTCCATGCAGGCAACATATATTTTCCTCTTAGAGGACTAGGTTCCTCAACAATATGCTTCTTTTCAACAAAAACTTTATTTTTCTGTAGAGACTAAATTTTAACTTTACAAGAGTCCTTGTAATGACCAGTTTGACCATAGTGAGGGCACAACCTATTATCAGCCACAATTACATTTTTGCTATAGGGATTATAGGAAGTTTTAGCCTTTTGAAACCCAATTCCTTGCTTGTTTTCATCATTACTCCTGTACATAGACGTTATTACATCAGAGGACCGGGTCCATTTAAGTGACTTATCAAGATCATTTTTAACCCTTTTTAAATCCTTCTGAAGTTGTCTAGTCTTTTCAAGCTCAGTAACAAGACTTGTTTTAACTTTCTTAAGCTCATTCTCAAGCTCAAGTTGAGCCTCACTAGCCACTTCTTTACCCTTAGTGTTGTCCTTCCATTTTTTTTTATTTTTTCAACAAGTTATGTTCTCTAGTTACTTCTTCCACTTGTTACTTCAAGTCTACAATGGAAACTACCAATCATCTCTCTCTTGTTCTATGTCACCAATTTCTTCTATTAAAGCATTTTTCTCATAAATGAGGCTATGATAGGCATCAACCAACACATTTGCTAAGGACATCAATTTTTTCTTAGAGTAAGTTTTTAAATTTCTTTGAACATCAAGAAAACTTACCTCATCTTCCTCATTGTCCTCATCATCATCAGATTTAGCCATGAGTGCAAAAATTGACTCATATTCATTGTCAACATTGATCATAGATGCATCTCCTTGATCATCCTCACCTTCAGATTCACTGGAGGAGCCTCCCCAGTCAGCCAAAGCTTGCTTCACCATGTTGTCAGCGACATCTCTTTTTTTGAATTTCCTATCAGGGACCGGGTTCCTCATAACTGCCTTATCAATGTTGGTTTTGTAATGATCCTACTTATGAAGAGGGAAGTCTTCAATAAAGTGTCCATGCTTTCCACACTTATGACAACAATCATTTCCTTTGAAATTCTTGCTGGAACTTCCTTTCTTTGGGATCCCACCATTTTTACGAACCATCTTTTGAAATCTTCGAATGAGATACGTCATTTCAGATTCATCACTACTTGAGTCAGTGAGGGAAACTTTGAGAACCAGGTTCCTTTCCTCATTGGTCTCTCTTCTTTTAAGATCCTTATTTATCTTCATCTCATATGTTTTGAAATTTCCAATAAGCTTATCAATAGTCAGCTTCTGTAGGTCTTTAGCTTCAGTGATAGCATTAATCTTGCTCTCCCAAGAACCTGGTAGAACACTGAGTATCATCCGAACTAGCTTGTTGGTTGGAATGATTTCACCAAGTGAATGAAGCTCATTGATTATGGAGGTGAAACAGGTATGCATCTCTTGAATGAACTTATGCTCTTCCATTTTAAAGAGTTTATACTCAGTTGTAAGCATATCTATTTTGGACTGCTTTACCTGAGTATTTCCCTCATGAGCCATTTGAAGAGTTTCCTAGATTTCCTTGGTAGTTTCACATGCCGAGATATGATTATACTCGTCTGGTCCAATACCACACACAAGAATTTTCTTCGCCTTGAAGTTTTTCTCAATAGCTTTTCGGTCAGCACCATTGTATTCTTTTCTTGTTTTTGGAACAGTCCTTGTTCCTCTCCAATAGCCTTCATAGGGACAAAGGGACCATCACAAATCACATCCCAAAGCTCGGAGTCCTCAGCCATTATGAAGTCATGCATTCTTGTTTTCCACCAAATATAGTATTGGCCGTTAAATCTTGGTGGTCTGTATGTTGATTGTCCTTCTTCGAAGTTTGATGGAGCAGCCATGAAGATCCTTTCTAGGTGTTAACCTTTTAGAAATAACCCGCTCTGATACCAATTGATAGAAACTAAGTGTCTACGAAACTGTATAGAGAACTGGGTTCTCTATCAGTTCCCACTGTAAGCAACAAACTGTAAAACCAAACAATATAGGGAATCAGGTTCTCTAATTGTTCCTACAGTAAATCAGCAGTAAATAAAGAACATAGAGGAATTTTACGTGGAAAACTCCCAACTCAATGGGATTCAAAACCACGACCTACCCTTATAGGATTTCAACTTCACTACTGAGCAATCTTTAGATTACAATATATTGTAACCTAGAAATTAACCTCTTAATCTCTCACTAACTTGTAACTACACTATTACAAGCCACTTTGTAATAATTCTATTACAAAGACTTAATCACTTACTAACTTGTAACAACACTATTACACAAGCCACTTTGTAATAACTCTATTACAAAGACTTTACAACTCGACGAACTCTAGTCAAGACACAAATACAAGGGTTTATGATTTACAAAGGGTTTCCTACACAATGCTTCAAACTAAGCTAAGTAGGAGTTACAAATGAATAACAAATAACAAAGACTCAACAAACCTAAGGACTTAAGATATCTTGAATCTTTGGATCTGGTCCTTGAGGTTGCAACAGCTTTGTTCTTGAGAGAGGTTGTGGCTGGCACTTGAGAGAATATTTTCTTTTGATTTTGCAAGCGTTGGAGAGATGAAATCCCTTGCCTCATGTTGATAATATGTGTGCCTGATGTCATCAAGGATGATGCAATAAAGTACCCTTTAGTTTGGCCTTAGCAAGCTACAACTATGCTGCTATACTGCTGCCAAACGGTACAGTGCAACAGCTTTTACAGTTGTAGAGTTAACTGTACAATGACAAGGGAAACTGATTCCTTTCTGGCCCCCTGCTGTTTCCTTATCTGATTTCATTGAGAATTGAACCAGACATCTGAGTAGTTATTCTGAATGCAAGGGAACTTAATTGTATCAGATTTCTTATCTTGTTCTCTCATGAAGTAAGTTGTTTTACCTTCCTTGATTGTATTTATACATGTGTGACATCACTTACAATGATGTAAGCAAGGTAGGTAAACAGCTTTCCACAGAAAGTTGACTGCTGCACTGTTCCTGCACAGTAGCGTGTGTAGGCAGCAACTTTCCAGTTGGCGAGTTGACTTCATACAGTTTCTTCGGGAACTGGTAGGGACCTGTTCCCTCAACTGTTCCTTCCACTCTGAAGAGTTGAGTTATATCCCACGCTGGATCCCAACCTGGAACTTTGTGATCTTAAGGTCTTGTAAATGTATAACAGGTTCCTTATCTGGTTCTTGATGGTAAGTTTGTTACATAATCAAAACATAAAGTAAAGTACTTATGCCCAAAGTACTTGTAACCTATCAAGAATGAAATATAGCATATGTTTTGCCAAGAATTTCCTGTCCTTACAATGGCAATTGAGCCTACTATTTAAAGCTATACCTAGGAAAACAAGATCGTAGGCTTAAGCCCCCCTTAAATGACAATAAAGGGGCCATTGATGAATATGTAATGGCAGGCCATGAATGCAAATATTCTCTGTAACGGCTGTCCATTTAATGTTAGGGAATATTCTTCATTGAATGCTAACCAATGGCTAACATTCAAACCGCTCCCAGTGACCAAGCTCCTTTCGGCGTTTATTCGATATTAACTGCAGCCTGTCTCTCCGGTACTGGTAGTTATTTGGCTTCGCCTTTTATCTGTCTTCGTTCCACGTGGCACGCTATCATTCGATCATTTATTACGAACCAATTTAACCCTATACAAATTTAGAATTTCAATATTAGTTGGTGTGAAGTCCTGTCTTCTTCACTATTTGTTTGTATCAATAGTATGAAGTGTTTAATTAATTTTTGAGCACTAATTGTATCAAGAATTTTCGGACTACCGGTCACTTAGGAACCTAGTATAGGTAATATTACGTAACAAAGCATGGTACGACAACATGCAAATTATGATGAATATAACTTGTTATAGCAGGTAAAACTATATTAACGGTAAAACTCTATCACATTGTCGGTGTGTATATATAATTGAAATCCTATTATAAGGACCGGAGTTAAGAAATTGATTTGTATACCTTAATGTTGCCCCAAAAGAAAAAAGTGAAACGGTATTTCTAGTTCCAAATTATGGAATGGGGAAACAGAACGTGTGGGAGCTGGAGACTGAAATGTGGAACTGAACGTGTTCTCCAGTAGAAAGTATGTAATAATATCTGCCAAACGTCAATGGCTACGTATGGAGCTGAGTGCATTTATAGGGAGCTTTCGACTTCTAATTTCAAGCTCTGATCAAAATATACAAACTTCGTTTTCTGTTGTGATATTCGAAACTTTGTTGCCCATTCCGCTTGTGCATATAGATAGGACCATTTGGAAGTGGGCGCAGATGCTAGCGTAAAGGATGTAATCCACCACAAGTGTCAACCATCAACATGAAGAATCAAGAATCATGTAGTGGATGTTGACTTCAGCAACAGCCAGATATTTCCATCATATTTCAATATGAATTTAAGTTATATACAATATATGTACAGACTTTTTGCACTATCAATGCAATTTATTTGGTTATAGCAGGTCTCGTTATGATATTTTCCAGATTACTATATTAGCTTGATATGATGAGTTATCTATTATTGTAGGAAAAATACTTATTATTGTAGGTCAAATTTACCTTGATAGTGGTGCACAAAACTTGAACACTTCGGATATATGTATGTATAAAAGCCTTTTGGAGGGCATATAATGGTTTTGATTAGATTTTAGGATAAAAGAAAATGATACTGATTGTCAAGACCCATAAAGTGAAGAATAATTCGTAAATCGTCAAGTATGTAATCCTTTGCAACGTTCTAAGTACGATGTAATCCTTTGCAACGTTCTAAGTACGATGTAATCCTTTGCAGCGGATTTTAATCACACCCAAAAAGTGTCTCTCTTAGCAATTATAAAAAGGGAGTATATTCTATTTGTATTTGATTATAAGGGTTCCTCAAGTAGGGGAATATTTGAGCCCAACTGAATAAAGGCTCAGCTTTAAGAAGTCATACACTAAGGGAGAACTCGCTATTTCAGGGAAGTCTAAACCTACCTTTGGCTTAATTTCTTTACCCTACTTATTCTTTGACTAAATTTTATAATTTTGTTATCATAAAAATTGGAAGGGGAGATTATTGGCCTCCAAGACTTCACTTCAGCTTGTTTGGATGGTTGTTATCTATTGTATCGTATTATATTTTGTCCAAATGATGCAGAAAATAGAGGCTTTTTGATCAGATGATAGACATTCACTTGACGTAATAATTTCTGGCTATAATTCTCTTTCTTTTGTTCTTTGCATACACATTATCTTATACATAAGAACATGCTCAAAATTTCTCTCTAAAATTATAAGAACATGCTCAGTTACATGCACAAATCTTTTGAGCGATCACAGAATTTATCCCTCTTATTTAAGTAGGTCTTCCCATTTGCAGTATTGTCCACCTGCCAATGCACGATAATACCTATCTCTGCAGTAGACTGGCCTTCCATCAGCTGCTTCAGCGGCAGCTTTCGCCAGATCATCGTCCTCCTTGACTTCCATTGGCAATCTTAACAGCTCTTCTTTCCTATAATTATATAACGAAACAACGTAAATTCATGAATTTTCAAAAATATTTCTAAGTTTCGAGAATAGAATACCTGATGCCCAGTTTTGTGCTGTTTTGTGAAGTGGAGCTCAATGAGTTCTCTTTTGTTGGGAAAGTTCCCTGGATGAAATCTTGTACTGGTGTTGCGAAAATGAATAATGAGACTGCTGCAACTAGTAAAGCCCCTGTTCCTACCAGCGTTTGCTTCAGCATTTTAATGACTGGTTTCACCTACATATAATAAATTTCTTCAGGTTTCTCATGCTCATAATATTGGAAAGACCTGCTTTATGACTTTCAGAAGATGAGGCCAAAAATTTCGTAATATTTGTGTAACCAGCTGACGTGTTTTATGTTAAGATGAAAATCTATTTTTTTTTTCTACTGGTATGTTGTTTCACATGGTATATATAGTTGATTATATTATCAGTGAATAACTGGAAGTGCAAAAGTCCAATAACATAAAGCAATAGCATCAATGTGGTACCTTATATGAGCCGAGCAGCCTATCACGAGCTAGGATCTGCAAGGAACAATCACATTATACGCCAAATGTGCAATGTAGTTTCTGATAAGTTTTTCATGAACTGCTGGTAGGTTTAGACTTTTGAAGCATGTATTGCCATAAGACTGGAACTAAAATTAGCTTCACAATATAGATGTTATTCCATCATGTAGTTTTGCTATGCGGTAACTATACTTTACTTTCTTGTAGATCTGCTGTTCAATGTCTCATAGTAAGTTGTAACTAATGAATTCCATACTGTGAAGAACTAACTAAGTTCTGTATTCTTCATAATCATGAGCACTTTTGATTCACTTTGTTCGTTTCGAAGCTGTCAATATTTTAGCACTTTTGGAATAAGGAGGAGCAGAGGAAGCAAAGAGAAAAACCTGTAAATATGTATGCAAAGGAAAGACCGCTAACCTCAGGTGGCTTTACCCACATCTGCCCATCGTACCATCCGGTCTCTTCATAAGGAATAACTGCAGATAAAAGCCTATCTCCAACATAGCTCCATCCCTGTTATGGTCATTGTTGTGAATTAAAATTTTAGAATATTAGAGGAGTAAGTTCTCAAGTTACCTCTCTCCAATTTAGCTCTATCCCTACTATGGTTATTGTTTGAATGTTAGAATATTAGAAGAGTTAAATTTTTAAGTTAGATATTATCCCACTTTGAACCAAGATCACATATGTGTTCTAGTTGGAGCCTTATAAATTGGTGTCTCTTATATTCAACTAAATCATTAAGTCATCAATACATTTCTCTTTAATTTTCTTATTTTTTCACGGACATGAAATACAATGGAACTGACATCAAGAGGAATAAAGGACGGAGCTACAAGCCTGATTACGGGTTCCGCACAATCCAATAGTTTTATCCCAAACTCTATATTTGTGTTAAAAATTCACTTAATATGTACACATCAGTTATTTAGAAACCAGTAAGATGTCTTTTACTAAAATCTAGAACCCATAAACTTAAAATTCTAGCTCCACCTTAGAGGATAGTAAGAATTTCGGAATTCAGTTGGTTAAGGACTGCACGTTTATTGACACTAAAGGAAATGTCATATCTACCATGCAGGTTTAATTTGAGTAAAGGACATTATCATCTTTCTTGGTTCAATCAAAATGTGCATGTCACCTTCCAATTTCAATACATAGTACTAACTTCCTTGTGCTCTCTGTTTGTAATAAAAATTACTGCTAAGTGCTAAGTGAGAGGTCAGATGTCAAGCGTCAGCTCCTGGCAACTACATATCTGGATGAACTTCCAGTAAATGTCTCGCATTTTAAGATGAGTATGTGAGTCAAGTCTATGTTATTTGCAGAAAACATTGGCTTGGCAGTCAGACATGTGCATTCCTTGTGTGTGTGTGTGTGTGTGTATATATATATATATATATATATATATATATATATATATATATATATATATATATATATATATATATATAAGTTTGCATCTACGACTTCAAGTCTGTCATAAACGATTTGACAAAAAAAAAATTATGTTTCGAAAATTAAAAAACTTTACCAGATAAATTCTCAGGACAGTAAGTGCAACAAGAAAAAGAGTCCCTGTACTTGCAGCCAGGAGAAATCTTAAAGGATCCTGCAGGATTGTGAAAATTTGAATGTCAATGTATATGAGGATCTGGTATAAGATATTTTAGTGACTAAGTGGAGTCTTTTATTCTATGTTTTGTGTCTTAGAAATATTAAAGTTGGAAGCTATACTTGTTTACTGAACACGAGTATTCACTTTGGGACTCTGAGAGAGAGAAAGAAGTTGCACAAAATTCACAATTTCTCATTTCATTGGTAGTGGTGATATTCAAATACGATGTCTGTACCTTTGAAGGATTTATATAATTGTCTGTACCTTTGAAGGATTGAAGCTTGCAGCTGCAATAGGTGCTCCCAAAACTGTGAAAGTGACTAACCAAAGTCCCCCAAGACGTATGAAGAAAGACCCTGGTCCCAATTCTGCCCATGAATATAAACCTTCATCTTTCAGAGATGAGTATTCATTCACCTAGTAATTGAAAAGCAAGAATTAATTAGCTTAGTTAATACTAGTACTAACTTATATTGCTTATCAGTCTCCATATTAAGTCCGTTGTCACCATGAAACTCCAGAAATTTCGGGGTGGCTATGTTACTGACTGGGTTTGATTTCAATAGTGCTATAAACTGCAATAGCAGCTTACCATATAGTGGCATGTCTCCCCTGTGCAGGTGTTATGGCCTTCCGGAGGACATCATTTTCTTTTTGACCGACAGTGTAAAATATTTACACAGTCAGGTCACTTATAAGGAAATTCCAAAAAATATCTCTATGATAAACCAAAAGGAATGCTATCCCATGCGAACAGTTCAATAACTTAAATCCTGTCTGGATATCTGATAAGCTAAACTTCTTTTCTTTTAATTGAAAAAATAACTTTATTAAGTAATAGTCAGTATTCTGTACAAGTCTGCATCATGTCGCATAGAAATTGGGAGAAGAGCAAAAGAAAATTTTATAGCATGTGAAACAATGCCCAAAAATGGGGAATTGCAGCTTAATTAGAACTCATACGTACCGGCCTTTGTTCAAATGGCACCTCAATTTCCAAGCCAGGGTCCCAACTTTTACCAGGTAATCCACTGCCATTACCGTTCATCTCATCTTTCAGGGCTCTCGCACTAATATTCCTCCTACATAGAATCGTTGGTTTATCAGGCAAAATGATCCATGAACCGCAGCTTCTGCCAATATTATTGTTGACTTGTTTTGGACTAGGAACTATGGAACAATATAAATTTAGCCTGAGCATATCTGAATTCTCTTGCAACCTGAGAATTCAGAAGAAAAGGTAGATGAAAGTTCTTTTTTTATTTTATTTTTGGAGATTATGCATTATACGTGATGGAAAATGGAGTAAGTGAATGTTCTCTGTTATCTGCCAAAAAATGACGGCCTTTTTTTTCCTTATATTTTCGTCCAATTATAATCAGCCAACTGAGGGCTACTCTTTTGGATTGTGTACACTCGACCACCAGTTTGAAACGTTGTGGTCCACTCTTGTGGCTCCTACACAGGATTATCTTGAATTATAGATCCTAATGTAAAACATTTTTTGTGGTATAGAAGGTAACTTCGTGGGTATCTTGTGTTGCAACGGGGAAAGATTGTCTATGCACGCCAGTGTTGCGTTCATTTCTCACTGTTCCACGGGTTTTTTCTCTGATTTGAATTAGGAGGATGTATAATTCGCTTTGTTTCAATTGAAAAGCCTTCTCATATAGGTCTGGACCGAGAAGATACAACCCAACTGCAGAAAAAAGAAAAGCATCTTATGCACTTTTTAAAAATTTTCTGGTCACTCGCTAAAAGAAATAAAAGATTCACTTTTGGTACAAAAAGTATTTTCAGCAATATTTGGTTAAAAGCTAAGTGCGTTTTTTCGACAGTATTTGATTAAAAGCAAGGTGTTAGCACGAGTAAGACAGTTAGCACCCTTTTAGACGGAGGAAGAATAGCAATCTAACTTATTCAAACTTGATTATTTTAATAGGAAAAAATGTACAAATTTGTTAATGTGGGATAAAAGGGGTTTTATCTCTCTCTAGAGTGCTTTCTCTCAGGCGTATGATAGGAGTGCCCTTATCGTGTTAGATATAAATTTCAATGATGAAAAATATTATATTACTATAGTACAAGATCACGAGAGATGAAAAGAAGGATTCGAGTAAATCTATCATTGAAGTATGGAAGAAGTCAAGAAAGGAAGGAGTAAAAAAATAAAGGCAAAGATCTCTCAACGAAAGTAAGTAAGAAAGATTCAAGATTGAAGCAATATGACAACCAGGATGATTGATACAATGAAGAAAAAACAAAGATTTACCGTTGCCCTGATGGCTGAAGATATGCGTCGAAATAGGAAGGCTATCAATCCCTTGAATCAAGAAACAACTTAAGGAGAATTTATGACGAATCTCTTTTCGAAAAAGGAAACGACTGGCATTCATGGATCGTCTATGGAAGTTATGTACTTATTCTTGGAATGAATCATAATAAATTTAATTCTAAGGATCAATTCCCTTGGGACTGCAAATCCTTCAACGGTCTGCCAAAGATTTGCCAAGCCAAAGCTCAAGTATAAAGCGAAGTATGTCAAGGGAGCAAGCATTGTACGAACCACTGCCTCTCTTTTTGTTCTACTCCAAACAAGCATTGTAGTTCACTCTAGATCTACTATGTAATTAGGGAGACAAGAAAGAGAGAAAAATCACTGGTGAGGCATTGTATCAAGAAACGGAAGCAACATAGTGACTAAGTTGTTGGTGTAAAGCTACATCAACTCTCTTGTATCGAGAAACTTCAAATACTGAAAGAGAACACCCTTGCAACCTAAGGGGACTGGACGTAGGATTCACATTGAATCCGAACCAGTATAAAAATCTTGGTGTCTTTAATTCCTGCATTTTATTTCTGCTTTATTCATATTCTATTCTTACTTTCAGTCGACTAATTAGTAGACTAGTAAACTACTTAAGATACAAAAAGAAAAATCGACATATCACCCCCCCCTTTTCTTGTACTTTCAATTAATATCAGAGTAGGTCTCACACTTTTATCTTTTGCTTAACAGCTAGTGAGAAAAGATCATGTCACACCAAGTAACTATTGGAGTACTCTTTTAAGAAAGGACATCACAAGTAAGTCCACTATATTTCAACGGGCAACATTTCTCCTACTGGAAAGTACGCATGAAAATTTATGCAAAGTTCTATAATGTCAAAGTATGGCGTGTTATCAAAAAAAAATTATCCACTGTCAGCAACAACTCAACCACCCGATGATCCTGAAGATATAGATGAATACACAGATGAACAAGTGACCGTTGTTCAAGTTAATGCTCAGGCATGAAACTTGATTTATAATGCTATAAATGGAGAAGAGTATGAGAAAATTTTAAGTTGTGATACCGCCAAAGAAATGTGGATAATTTTAGACGGAGGAAGAATAGCAATCTAACTTATTCAAACTTGATTATTTTAATAGGAAAAAATGTACAAATTTGTTAATGTGGGATAAAAGGGGTTTTATCTCTCTCTAGAGTGCTTTCTCTCAGGCGTATGATAGGAGTGCCCTTATCGTGTTAGATATAAATTTCAATGATGAAAAATATTATATTACTATAGTACAAGATCACGAGAGATGAAAAGAAGGATTCGAGTAAATCTATCATTGAAGTATGGAAGAAGTCAAGAAAGGAAGGAGTAAAAAAATAAAGGCAAAGATCTCTCAACGAAAGTAAGTAAGAAAGATTCAAGATTGAAGCAATATGACAACCAGGATGATTGATACAATGAAGAAAAAACAAAGATTTACCGTTGCCCTGATGGCTGAAGATATGCGTCGAAATAGGAAGGCTATCAATCCCTTGAATCAAGAAACAACTTAAGGAGAATTTATGACGAATCTCTTTTCGAAAAAGGAAACGACTGGCATTCATGGATCGTCTATGGAAGTTATGTACTTATTCTTGGAATGAATCATAATAAATTTAATTCTAAGGATCAATTCCCTTGGGACTGCAAATCCTTCAACGGTCTGCCAAAGATTTGCCAAGCCAAAGCTCAAGTATAAAACGAAGTATGTCAAGGGAGCAAGCATTGTACGAACCACTGCCACTCTTTTTGTTCTACTCCAAACAAGCATTGTAGTTCACTCTAGATCTACTATGTAATTAGGGAGACAAGAAAGAGAGAAAAATCACTGGTGAGGCATTGTATCAAGAAACGGAAGCAACATAGTGACTAAGTTGTTGGTGTAAAGCTACATCAACTCTCTTGTATCGAGAAACTTCAAATACTGAAAGAGAACACCCTTGCAACCTAAGGGGACTGGACGTAGGATTCACATTGAATCCGAACCAGTATAAAAATCTTGGTGTCTTTAATTCCTGCATTTTATTTCTGCTTTATTCATATTCTATTCTTACTTTCAGTCGACTAATTAGTAGACTAGTAAACTACTTAAGATACAAAAAGAAAAATCGACATATCACCCCCCCCTTTCTTGTACTTTCAATTAATATCAGAGTAGGTCTCACACTTTTATCTTTTGCTTAACAGCTAGTGAGAAAAGATCATGTCACACCAAGTAACTATTGGAGTACTCTTTTAAGAAAGGACATCACAAGTAAGTCCACCATATTTCAACGGGCAACATTTCTCCTACTGGAAAGTACGCATGAAAATTTATGCAAAGTTCTATAATGTCAAAGTATGGCGTGTTATCAAAAAAAAATTATCCACTGTCAGCAACAACTCAACCACCCGATGATCCTGAAGATATAGATGAATACACTGATGAACAAGTGACCGTTGTTCAAGTTAATGCTCAGGCATGAAACTTGATTTATAATGCTATAAATGGAGAAGAGTATGAGAAAATTTTAAGTTGTGATACCGCCAAAGAAATGTGAAACAAACTGGAAGTTACCTCTGAAGGAACTAGCAAAGTGAAAGAAACTCGGATAAACCTATTGGTTCAAGATTATGAACTCTTCCAGATGAAAGAAGGAGAATACATTGAGGAGATTTTTGCAAGATTTAGCAAAATCATTGGCGATCTGAAAGCCTTTGGCAAAACTTACTCAAGTGGTGATCAAGTTCGAAAAATCTTGAGAAGTTTGTCTACCACATGACAGACAAAAGTAGTTGCACTCGAATCTCAAGATCTAGACAAACTTTCACATGATGAACTATGAGGAGATCTTATAGCATTTAAGAAAACCCATATCAAGAAACCGCGTCAGGAAGAAAAGAAGAAAACAGTTACTTTCAAAACTACAACCGAATGACCTGAAATGATATTGATGATGATCCAGAAGCCCTTGAAGAAGAAATTGCCATGGTGTTAAGAAACATGAATGGATTGATGAGATGATACAGGAACACAAAAATAGAAGGATGTTATCTAGATGAACTAGGCAATACAATGAACAAGACAAAAATGACAGAAAGTGCTTTGAATGTGGAAGGTATGACCATGTTCAAGCTGAATGCCCGGATCTTAAAAGAAAAGCTCCAGAGGGTTCAATAAAAATAAATCCTTCGGAAGATGGAGTGATGAAGATAGATCAAAACATGAGAAAATAACAAACCTGTGCTTCATGACTATTTTGGAAAACAATATGAACAAATATTCTGGTTGCTGGACTGATGAAGATACATCAGATGATGAAATCAAAGAAGACACTGAAAACTATTTCATGGCACGAGGCGAAACAAGCGTGGTAAGACCCTATAACTGTGATAGATGTAATGAATTGCATGATATTGTTGACCTTACCCTAAAAAAATGTTGAATGAATTAAAAAGACTCAATAGGAAAAAGAAGGACTGAGAACTTAAACTTGAAGTCTATGAAATTGAAAGAGATGTACTTCAAGATGAGGTTCAGGAACTTCAAATGTAACTCAATAGCATGCCCAAATCCACAAGTCATGTGACAGGTCTAACTAGGTGACTTACAAGTCAATGGAGGAAATGTCAAATTTGGTGATGATTCAAAAGGAAAAATAGTTGGCACCGACACAGTTCCATTAAGCAATAATTGTGATATTACAGAAGTATACTGTTACATCTCGCATTCTTTTCCGTACGTTAAAGTTTCGTCTTCAATAAATTGACGTAAACTCGGGGATGATATTATCTGGAGGTTAACATATTTATGCTATTTATAACAAGCGATAAATAAGTGTTATGAAGGATAAAGGGGTACACAGATTAAAGAAATCGAGTTTCATTGAAAAGTGACCAATTTGAAATAAAATACGGGTCGAGAGATAATACCCGATAATTATGAATTGGTACCGTGCAAGGTACCATATGACCACGATAGTATAATATATGAAGTATTTTAAAAATAAATAAAATTTTAAGTAATTTTTAAGTAATTTGTGGTAATTTTTAAATTATGCCGGTAATTGATTAATTACCGGGTAACAGAACATTACCCAGTTAACTAATAAGCGGACAAAATTTCATCAAGTTATGCCCAAAAAACATGTGGCACAAGACCACTAATTAAGAAGATGACTCATTAAATAAAGGTATAGGTGTCTACCTAATATAACCAAGTCATGAATTGACATTAAAGTCTTAAGAATCTGATCCAATTAGACAAACTAGGCTTTAATTCATTTCTATAAGGTTGAAATCAAGAACTTTAAAACAAAAGAGATTTTCGTCCAAAATTCTTACCAAGTTTTCAATGGAAATTTCAAAATTCAACAGTTAAGATTTAGTTCCATTTCCGTCTTTAATACACAAAACGTCAGAAGCAGATTCATTCAGGAACATGTATTTTAAGAATAAGCTTTTTCTTTATTTTAGCATGATATCGTAGTTACACAAGTTTCATAACGAGACATAGAAAAAAATTCGTATCCCGGAATTTACGTATATTTTGCTAGTCTCGCAAATTACGTATATTTTCCTAGTTTTGTAAGTTACAATATTCTCATTATTGGGACTTCATATTCAATTGAGTATTTTTTTTCTTCCAGTCAAGAGAGCAGAGAATTTACATATATACAGTATTAAAAGTATTTTTATTACCATCGAGCTATAATCGATGGGCAGGCCCCTATTGGGCAACCTCTGATCAGATGGTAAGTTATATGCCGATCCTACTGTGGCCGAGCGCCTATGAGCGAGCCCAGTTGGTCGAGATACAAAGCCTAGTATGGCCGAGTGCCTATGAGCGAGCCTACTACGGCAGAGCAGTTATATATATATATATATATACCGAGCCTTATAGATATATATATATACCGAGACTTATAGGGCCGGATAACTATTTTACTTACTATATTGAGCGAGTTGAGTCAGTATCAGCAGGTAAACATATTTTCAGATTATCTTTGACTTCCAGCTACTTGCAGTTATTATATTATCAGTTCAGTTTCAGCTTCAGTATATTGCCTTACATACTCGGTACATTATTTAATATTGACGTCCCTTTCTGGGGGGCGCTGCATTTCATGCGTGCAGGTTCAGACAGACAGACGGGTAAACCTCCTCAGTAGGTGTTGTACGAGTTCAGCTTTATCGGTAAGCTCCCCTTCTTTCGGAGTTTCCGAGTCTAGCAGTGTGGTGTATATCTTGTGTATATATGTAGATAGGTTATGGGTAGGTCAGGTCCCTGTTCCGATCACAGTACATCTATCAGTAGAGGCTTGGAGACATATCCTGTCGGTTAGTGCAGTATCTTGGGCTTGTAGGCCCTTTACGTATATTTTGTTGTCTTGTCAGTTGTAGTAATTATGACGGCCTTGCCGGCCTAGTTTTATGTTGACATTAGTCAGCGTTAGTCTTCATTTAGTTTTATACTTTGTATCGCACATTATCTTGTAATGTGGCCCCTAGCGAATGTATGACATTACATGTTTAGAGTCTCTTAGTTGCAAGTTGTACGCAAGGATAGATGAGGCACTAGGTGCCGGTCTCGCCACCAGGCTCGGGGCGTGACAAAGTGGTATCCGAGCAGTTCTATCCTAGGGATTCTACAAGCCGTGTCTAGTAGGGTCTTGTTTATAAATATGTGGTGCACCACATTATATAAGCAGGGGACTACAGGGCATTTAGGAATTAGTTACTCTTCTTTCAAATCTAAATCGTGTTGTAGTAGCACTGAGTTATAGGAAATTTGAGTTAAACTTACGTGTTGGCATTTGCATGCACAGATGACGGTAATTAGGAATACTACGACTAGCCGGAGGAGAGAAACAGTAGTAGGTGAAGGGAGTAGCAGGGTACCTCCAGCAGATGGGGCCATGTGTGGCATGTATAGTAAGTTTTTGGCTGCGTACAAGTTGGTTTCAGTCAGATGTACAGAAGAGACTCTGGCAAAAATGTTCCCAAAGTATCTAAGAATAGACATTCGAGGACAAATATTTCTAAGTGGGGAAGGATGTTACATCTCGCATTTTTGCCCGTATGTTAAAGTTTCATCTTTAGTAAATTGACGTAAACTCGGGGATGATATTATCTGGAGGTTAGCATATTTACGCTATTTATAACAAGTGATAAATAAATGTTATGAAGGATAAAGGGGTACATAGATTAAAGAAAATGAATTTCGTTGAAAAGTGGCCAATTTGGAATAAAATACGGGTCGAGCTATAATACCCGATAATTATGAACTAGTACCATGCAAGGTACCATATGACCACGGTAGTATAATATATAAAGTATATATGAAGTATTTTAAAAATAAATAGAATTTTAAGTAATTTGTGGTAATTTTTAAATTATGCGGGTAATTGATTAATTATCGGGTAACAGTTAAATAATAAGAGGATAAAGCTTAACTAATTATGCCCAAAATACATGTGGCACAAGGCCACTAATTAAGAAGATGACTCATTAAATAAAGGTATAGGTGTCTACCTAATATAACCAAGTCATGAATTGACATTAAAGTCTTAAGAATCTGATCCAATTAGACAAACTAGGCTTCAATTCATTTCTTTTAAGTTTGAAATCAAGAACTTGAAAACTGAAGAGATTTTTGTCCAAAATTCTTGCCAAGTTTTCAATGGAAATTTCAAAGTTCAACAATTAAGATTTAGTTCCATTTCTGTCTTTAATACACAAAACGTCAGAAGCAGATTTGTTCAGGAACAGGTATGTTAAGGCTAAGCTTTTTCTTTATTTTCGCATGATATCGTAGTTACACAAGTTTGATAACGAGGCATAGAGAAAAATTCGTATCCCGAAATTTACATATATTTTGCTAGTCTCGCAAATTACGTATATTTTCCTAGTTTTATAAGTTACAATATTCTCCTTATTGGGACTTCATATTCAATTGAGTATTTTATTCTTCCAATCAAAAGAGCAGAGAGTTTACATATATACAGTATTAAAAGTATTTTTATTACCATCGAGCTAGAATCGATGGGCAGGCCCATATTGGGCAACCTCTGATCAGATGGTAAGTTATATGCCAATCCTACTGCAGTCGAGCACCTATGAGCTGGCCCAGTTGGTCGAGATACAGAGCCTAGTATGGCCGAGCGCCTATGAGCGAGCCTACTTTGACTTCCAGCTACTTGCAGTACAGCTATTTTACTTACTATATTGAGAGAGTTGAGTCAATATCAGCAGGTAAACATATCTCAGATTATCTTTGACTTCCAGCTACTTGCAGTTTTTATATTATCAGTTCAGTTTCAGCTTCAGTATATTGCCTTACATACCCGGTACATTATTTCGTACTGACGTCCCTTTCTGGAGGGGTGCTGCATTTCATGTGTGCAGGTTCAAACAGATAGACGGGTAGACATTCTCAGTAGGTGATGTCCGAGTTCAGCTTTATCAGTAAGCTCCCCTTCTTTCGGAGTTGCCGAGTCTAGCAGTGTGGTGTATATCTTGTGTATATATGTAGATAGGTTATGGGTAGGTCGGGGCCCTGCTCCGATCACAGTACATCTATTAGTAGAGACTTGTAGATATATCCTGTTGGTTAGTGCAGTATGTTGGGCTTGTAGGCCCTGTACATATATTTTGTTGGCCTATCAGTTGTAGTTATTATGACGGTCTTACCGGCCCAACTTTATGTTGACATTAGTTAGTGTTAGTCTCTATTTAGTTTTATACTTTGTATCGCACATTATCTTGTAATGTGGCTCATAGCCAAAGTATGACATTACATGTTCAGAGTCTCTTAGTCGCAAGTGGTACGCAAGGATAGATGAGGCACTAGGTGCCGGTCTCGCCCCCGGGCTCGGGGCGTGACATTAAACTTCTTAATTTATCTAGTTTATTACTTGACCGGAACATGCGTGACATATACCTTGTGGATGGAATCAACTATAATCTCTTGAGTATAAGTCAACTATATGATTTGGTGTACGAAGTCAAATTCAAGAAACAAGATGTTCCATTGAAGACGAGTCGGGTAAAACAATACTTCCAGGGAAAAGGTATGGAAATATTTATATTCTAGATGGCATTGAAAATCTAGATAGTCATATCTGTTTGGCATCCATATCTGATGATCTATGGTTGTGGCATAAGAAACTTGGTCATGATTTAGTTATTGGCCTGAAAAACTCTTCAAGCATGATTTAGTTATTGGCCTTCCCAAACTCATTTTTTCTAGAAATCATGTGTGTGATGCATATCATATTGATAAACAAACTAGAAACTCTTTCAAAACCAAGGACATTGTGTCTACAACCAGGCCTTTACAATTGCTTCACATGGACTTGTTCTACTAGAACTGCTAACATTGAAAATAAATGATTTGCTTTTCTTATTGTTGATGACTACTCACGTTTTACATGGGTGATTTTCTTATCTCAAAAAAATGAATCCTTGAATTTTTTTTAGATTTACTATAAAAGAATTGAAAGAGAAAAGGGGTATCTCATCACAACCATCCAAAGTGACCATGGAGGAGAATTCGAAGTAGAACCTTTGAAGAATTTTGCAACGATAAAAGATATACTCACAATTTCTCAGCCCCAAGATCACCCCTAACATAATGGAGTACTTGAGCGGAAAAATCGAACCCTACAAGATATGGCCAAAACAATGATATTAGAACATTTATTTTCAAATCATTTTTTGGCAGAAGCAGTAAGCACAACATATCATATTCTCAACAGATGTCTTATAAGACCCATTCTGAAGAAAACTCCACATGAATTATGGATAGGCAAATGACCCAATATAGGCTACTTTCATCCGTTTGGAAGTAAGTACTTCATGCACAATAATGGTAAGGATAACCTCGAAAAATTTGATCCAAAGAGTGACGAAGGTATTTTTCTCGGTTACTCTATTAATAGTAGATCTTTTAGAGTTTATAACAAATGTACTCTATCTGTAGAAGAATCAGTGCATGTTATATTTGATGAAATAATACTACGGTCGAGAAATGAATCATTGCAAGTGATGAAGATATTAGCCAAGAGGCACCACAGGCAAGCAAGTCACAAAAGTCGACTGATAGCACAGAAATAGTCACAAAGTCTCCTAGTGAACCTGCTAGTAAACAAACTAAACCACAAAAGGAGTCAACTACTCCTACAGTTGGAAAGCAACCAAATGAATGGAGAAGTGAACCAGAATATCCTCAAAAGTTTATTATAGGGGATCTTAGCGAAGGAATGAAAACCAGGGGATCTTTTAATAAAAAGGCAAATATTGCACTTATCAATCAAATCGAGCCAAAGAAAGTTGGAGCAAGCCTTAAAAGACTCCAGCTGGATACAAGCCATGCAGGATGAACTCAATAAATTCGACAAAAATCAAGTCTGCGAACTATTACCTAAGCCAACAAATGCTGCCATTGTTGGAACCAAATGGGTTTTCAGAAATAAGTTGAACGAGGATTGAAAAGTAGTTAGAAACAAAGCCAAATTAGTAGCTCAAGGCTATTCACGGCAGGAATGAGTCGACTATGATAAAATCTTTGCTCCGGTAGCATGGATAAAGTCAATACGAATTCTTCTTGTATATGCATCCTTTAAAGGCTTTAAACTTTTTCAAATGGAGTCAAAAGTGCTTTCTTAAATGGCTTTATTGATGAGGAGGTGTATGTAAAACAACCTCCTATTTTGAGAACTCACAATTTCCTTACCATGTGTATAAGTTGACTAAATCCTTATATGGACTCAAACAAGCTCTGTGAGCCTAGTACGAAAGGCTTAGTTCATTCCTACTTGATCATGGGTTTACAAGAGGCAAAGTAGATACTACATTATTTATCAAAAGATCATCTGGAGGTAATCTCATTATCCAAGTCTATATTGATGATATTATTTTTGAAAGTGCTAACTCTCTCTTATGCAAGGAATTGGCTAATCTCATGCAAAGTGAGTTCCAAATGAGCATAATGGGAGAACTCACGTTTTTCTATGGACTTCAAATTCAACAATCAGAGAAGGGAACTTTTATCTGTTTGATCAAATATACAAAGGAATTGATTCAAAAATTCAGCATGAGCAATGCTAAAGCAATTGGTATACCAATGATCCCATCAACAAGTCTTGACAAAGACGAGAAGGGAAATCCAGTGGATGAGACAAAATATCATGGAATGATTGGCTCCTTACTTTATCTAACTACTAGTCGACCGGATATCATGTTTAGTATCTGTAAATGTACCAGGTTTCAGTCAGCTCCTAAGGAATCACACATGATAGCAGTAAAGAAAATAATTTGTTATCTTATCGGAACTGTTTCTTATGGACTGTGGTACCCGCGATCTAATAATTTTAAACTTGAAGGTTTTTCAGATGCTGATCTTGCTGTGATAAAGAAGACAGAAAAAGTACCAGTGGAACATGTCAATTGCTAGGAAGGACATTAATATCCTGGAGCATCAAGAAACAAAGCTCAGTTGCATTATCTACAACTGAGCAGAGTATATTGTCATTGAAAAATATTGTGAACAATTACTTTGGATGTCTCATCAACTGAATAACTATGAATTATCCTTTAAACCTATTCAAATGTTTTGTGATAATTCTAGTGCTATATGTCTTTCAAAAAATCATGTGCATCATTCTAGAGCTAAGCATATAGGTATTAAACATTATTTTATCAGAGATCATGTCATTAAGGGAGATATAGAATTATCATCTGTTAGTATTATTGATCAACTAGCAGACATTTTTACTAAGCCCTTGCTTGAGAATAGGTTCTGCACTTTGAGAGAACTACTTGGCATTATTTCGCTTGATCTTAAAATTAGGACTTATGTATTAATTCTAATTCCTGTATGACTAATGTGTTTGTTTTCTTTTTGTAAGTACTCATTAGGTGTGCACCTCCGATTTTTCTCCCTTTTCCATTAGTCACAACTCTCAAGAAAGGAAAACTAATCATCATGTCCTTTCATTGACGCCCTTTCCTTTTCTGTACTCAATGATCGAAGCCAACCCTATACCACTATAGAATGACACGAGCAGTCGATACAGCTTTTGCCCGAAAGGTCAGGATCGAATCCACAGAGAGCTAAGATAGGTTTGGAATTGGGTTCCTATCTAACCTAGCAATGTGTGATGTTCTTGTTTGCACTTCCAAACATTCTTTGTTTGTTTACTATTCTACTTTAACACTAATGAAGAAGGAAAATAAGCTAAGTATGATATTTTTGTAAGGTTTTCTTAATTGGTCTAAAGGCACTAGGAAAATGATTTACACCTAGGTGGGTATCTAACGGGGTCTAAAACTTAGGGCAAATTTGTTATAATTAGGATCATGATATAGCCATTTCACATAACTACTCACTCTATACCTCTCGGTAGTTTGAGTGACTTTACCCTAATTGGCATTCCAATTGGGTGTTCAAATAATGCAAGCAAAATTGGCTCAAGTCGGGTATTACTATCTCTTGGTTTAGCCCTTTAATTGAGGCTATCAATCTCTTGAATGCACCCCAATTCCTTGTTGGCCTAAATTTCCTAGACTTAGTCTCTTTTTCTCAAGAAGATCCTAAGTCAAAAAGACACAAATCAGTGCTTGCAACCACCAGTTCAACATTTAAAGCATAAATCAAGTCAAATATCATTCACCCATAAAAATTTAAGCCCTAAAATTGAAGACCCATTAAATACCCACACTTGGGTTGAGCCACAACCCTAGCTAATGAGTTTAGCTACTCATAATCAAAGAAGAAATCAAAGATGGAGATGAAATATAAGCCATAAAAAGTAATTACAAGATTAAAATCTAAGATTAATTGCTAAATATATTCTAAAATTACTCAAAAAAGTAAAAAGAGGCGGTTCACATGCTCAACTAAACAACAGATGACCTAAAAATTTGAAAAAGAACTATTTATACACAACTAAATTTTTCGAACAAAAATTCCCCTACGGAGGTTCCGCTGATAGTGGAAAATGGACCGTTGCAGTGCTTTGACTACTGCTGCCGCGCAAAAGCAAGCGCAGACCGTGGTCTTCAATTTTGAGCTCCACTTTTAGTTCTCTGATTCTCACTTATGCTGAGGGCGCTAATTTGACCGTGGCCGCGCAAAAGCCACCACTGCCACGCAATTTCACCGCGGGTAACGGTAACCTGTTAAGCCCAAATTACATCTCTCTAAACCTTGCCATAAGAGCAAAATCATGACCGCCTCAGCAGTGGACCCTCTGTGTCCGTGTTTATTTCTTCATTGTCGGCATTTTTTTGACTCAGCTTTTGAACTTGTACAGGTTTCACTCCTTTTTGAGCTGGTTATGACTTCCTTGTCTTTTTTTGACCAAACACTGCAAACAAGCACAATAAGTTAGCTTTCGGGAATACTTGTACACACTTTTAATCCAAAACTTAAGCAAAAAGAAGCATAAAATAGGTTAGAATCCCTAGTTATCAACTCCCCTAAACTTAAGCTTTTGCTTGTCCTCAAGCAAACAACATAATTTTCACCTCCTCAAGATAAAAGAAAGGAAAATTCAGTTGTCCTAAAGTGACCTCATCTAACATCAATTGGGACTAACAATTACCCTAAACTCAAATGCATCATTAACAACACTCAACCTTATTAGCACCATGGCTTTAGTGCGACATAAAAACATCAAGAGTTGACTCAACTCATCAAGGAAACTCTTTCTACTTATATTGGTCGTTGTGGAATCCAAACTCATACTCCTAGACTCTCCATATGCAAACCTCACTTTTAGATTGTAGCACTCAGAACGAGGATTGTGGAAAACACTCTCATCTCTTTCAAAGGAAGGTCACAAGTCCGGCTCTAAGTACCATAAGCTTGCCCCTCATGTGAGTCACCACTAATGTAAGCTCACTCAACTCAAGATCATATAGGGCTTTTGCGGGAATGTAATGAAGGCTTTCGGTTCAGGGTAGGATATATTGGTCTATGACTGTTTCATCTTTCCTTGAGCACTTCATTTGCTTTATTTTGACTCACATTTTCTTGACTCTTTGAGTCATTTACTTCTTCCTTAGGGGCTAAAGAGAATCATTGTCACTCTTTCTTGTTCATTTCAATCCTTTTTCTCCTTTATAATCTTTCCAAGCCTTTTATCTTTTGCTTTTATTGAATTCCTTCATTTCTTCTACCTTGTTCACTTTCTTTTTGACTTTTTGGCTTTTCTTTCTTTTTCTTTTTGCCTTTTATTTTCTTTATTTTGTACCTTTTATCACTTTTGCATTCCTTGTCTCTCCCCCCAAACTTATGCTTTTTCCTTGTACTAAGGAAAGATCGGGTGCCAAGAGAGGATCATTTTTGAACGAATAAAGGCTTGTATCATGGTTATTTAAAGAATAAGGGCTATGGCTCAACGAGGTTTGTCACACCTCCTTTTTCCGCCCCCGCGAGGGTGGATAGAGGAGTTTTTTCCAATTAAAGGACAGTCGAAACGGGATTTATTTCTTTATTTCAGAGTCGCCACTTGGGAGATTTCGGGTGTCCCAAGTCACCTATTTTAATCCCGAATCGAGGAAAAGAATATGACTCTGTCTATTTAACAGTCTGCGCACCAGAAATTCGGATAAGGAATTCTGTTAACCCGAGAGAAGGTGTTAGGCATTCCCGAGTTCCGTGGTTCTTAGCACGGTCGCTCAACTGTTATATTCGACTTGATTATTTTGATTTGTAAAATACATTTTTATTGCATGATTTTATTGTTACCGCTTCTATTTAAATTGTTTATAATTAAAGACCCTTCTTCGAATCGAATCACGCGTACGTGTATTCGTTTTATATATTAATATTTTTAACGTGAAAATCATGTCACGCGTACGTATACACAATATAATAATTATTATTTATTTTTTTTCGAAATTTTTTATTATATAAAAAAAAGACTTAAGTTCGAAATTGTGCTAAAAATAAAATTAAGAACGTTCGTCGCTCTTGTATAATTAAATATTGAACCGCACATCTCGAGTTATATGAAATTAATATTGATATTCTCCGAAGAGTCCCCTTTTTATTAAATGTTCGTTCGAAGTTGCGCGAACGCATAATCCGAATTGCTTTTAGAAATATAATCAGGTTACGCGAACGCATCCCTAATCACGCAAAAGATTCTTAATAGTAGTATAGATTTTCCATAAATGTTTATTGCATCCATTTATTTTTAAATGTAAGAATCGTGGAGAATTACCGATTGGGATGCCACCAAATTTCTTGACAAAGAATTCAAAATTTATTAGGCGTTGCTACAAGTCTTATTTTACGCGTATGAATTATATACCTCAAAACTATTCAAATTTTAAAGAATTAATGATATGAAAAAGAAACAAACAACATGTAACTAAAAATACTGCCATTTTTATCGTGGATACAACATTAACATATCCAAAAATTGAATCGCATATAAAACTGAAAAAAGAATTAATTTGATAAACAAATTAATAGTTTCTGAAGAATTTTTATTGTTACATTTAATGCGAATTCTATTTCTACATATCCTTGACATAAAATGTTGCAATTCGTGCTTGTAAATCCCATATCCTTCTCATATACTTGTTTTTAGTCCAAAGTTATAATTGTTTGGTTAATTTGTTTACAAAAATTGAGTTTGAGATAAATAAACCAATTCTTATTTTCTGCCTATGCGACTATTTGCAAACACTTAACTCTATATTTTGTAAAAAAAAAAATCATTGACATTATTTCATATATTAAAAGAAATGAGTTGATTGCGTTCCTAAAATAACTAAGCCATTAGTTATTAAGAAAGAGAACTAATCTACTAATTGATTTAATACTATATTGACCAACTAAAACAAAACTGAAATTTAAACTAATAAAATTTAAATGAGTAGAAGACATCCTTATAATTCCAAACTTCATTTACTTGCCATGTTGAAGCTCTTCACAACATGAGTTTAAAAGATATGTACCTGATATTGGAAGCAAAAGAAAATGAAGATGAAAATCAGCAACAGTAATAACAGGGCAATAGCAACAACTGCCCAGCAACAGTAACAACCCAGTAACAGACCGGTGGAGTAGTAATCCCAAAAACAAAAGCTTTAAGCTTTAAATGTAACAACAACCATTAATACTAATTTCAAACAAAGAAAGAAAGCAATATATTTTTTAGCTTTTATTTTTATTTTGAAAGCTTAAATATTTTTCGGAATTTTTCTCTCTTCTATTCTCTGTCCGTTTTTTTCTCTCTATCTGTATTCTTGTTGTTGTATTTGTCTTCAAGACTTCACATATATAACACATCCCATAAACCTTTTAATTAATTAAAATCAATACTTTTTCTCTACCCAACTCATTATCTTTCCACTCATCCCCATTACATTAAATAAACATATCACACCACCCCATTATATTTTGTTCCCCATGCTTTATTTAAAATAATGCAAGATTCCCCTTTAATTTAAATCTTGTCCCCCCTTTATATTAAATAATCATATCACAACCCACCCCATTTCATTTTGTCCCCCATGCTTCAAATAAACAATTTCAAAATGTACAATTCCTAAATTACCCCCTCCGACCTTATTGAAATTACCAAACTACCCCTGAACGTACTACAAATTTACCAAACTACCCATCAGCTATAACACATCAATTAATCAAATTTAACCAAAATATAGACAATATGATCAATTTTCTAACAATGTTCAAACAACAATATGAACATGGATGAACATCATAACAACAATATCACATGAACACGATTTTAACAACATTTCAACAATAAATCACATGAACACGGATTGAACAACAAAGAACAACTAAAATTTGTTTGAACAATATTTTAGCAACAAACAATCCTATTTTCGGATTCAACAACAACAACAAACAAAGTATGAAGATTTCTAAACTTCAATCATATTGAACTTAAAATCAATTCTAACAACATTACAACCAACAATTCAAGAATAATCAAACAAAGTACGAACATGAATTGAATCTATTTTGAACAAAAAACATGATGAATTTAAACTATTAAACCAACATACAACTAAATTCTTTAGACAAATAACAAGATCGACGAAGAAACAATTATGAACTTAAACTTGAACTTAACAATATTAACAATTTCTAACAATACATAAACTCATGAAACAAATTGAAGAAATAGTTAATTAAATTTCAATTTGAATCTAACAAACATCATACTAACAAATATTCACTTAAACAATAATACAAACATGAAATGAATATGAAAACAACTAATTGAACTTCTATTTTGAAATCTGAAAATTAATTTAACAAACAACATGAACATGAACAAAACCAAAAAAAATCAAATATCTAACCATAGACATGAACAAAGCAAACATTCGCCGATTTTAGATTCGAAAAATATCAAAACAAAATAACGGACGAAATAAAATTTAAAAACTACTAACCGGATTGAAACGACAAACAACGGACTATTTCGACGAGCCTCGACCTATGTAGGGACTGTTTTGACGACCCCAACCAAAACTCGATGTACCGGGCCTCGACTCAACCAAAGACCCTTAAACTTTGACGAAGAAGATGAAGCAACAGTAGAAGCATCACGTGAAGCAGAAGCAGCTGGTCGTGGCAAAGGTTGAAGCAGCAACAACAACATCCATGTGCGCGGCGAGCAGAAACAGAAGCGTCGGGTCGTTTGGACGCGCGGATGAACGTGAAGATGCAGCAACTGGGTTTCTTTCCTGCTGCTGTTCAACGCGAAGACGCAGCAACTAGGCTCGAACTGGACGACATTTTTGGTTTGGGAGCTGTTGTTCGACGTCCTGGCTGGATCGTAGTAGAAGGGTGAGTCGAAGGTGTTTGAGAAATAATGGTCGAGCTGGGCTGCTGAAGAAGACGACATTGCGACTTGATCGGGTAAACGTGAGGCTGATCCAATGGTTTCTTGGTTGCGAGAAGATGAAGCAGAAAGGTCGTTTGGGTCGTAGCAGTAACAAAAAGCAGCTCGTGATGCTAGGGTCGACGCAGCAGCGCTGCTGCTCGTCAATGGCGGACATGGAGGGGCGCTGTTGGTTTGACGAAAGATGAAGGAGAAGAAGCAGCAGCCATGGACGGGCTGCTGCGTGTGTGCGTGTGTGTTTTGTTGATGGGGAGGAAGAAGGGCTGCCATGGATATGTGTTTGGAGTTAGTTATGGAGAAGAAGAAGATGGAAGGGGGGCGGGTAGGTTTTCTTTTGTTTTAGGGTTTTTTGTTTGTGTTTTGTGTCTTTGAAATGCAAGATAGGGGTATTGGGTCTTTTGGGTTATGGACTGGGTCGACCCAGTTCGAAATGGGCTGGGTCGTAGGGAAGATTGGGCCATTTTTTGGGCCTATAGCTTGAAATTGAAGAAGAGGCCTAATTCCGACTTTCTTTATATTTTCGCTCTCTTTTCTTCTTTTATTTTTTCTAAAACTAAATTATAAAAATACTTAAACTATTATTAAGAACTAAATTAAGTTATAAAAGCGCAAATTAACTCCCAATAACAATTAACACACAATTAAGTATTAATTAAGCATAAAATTGTATATTTGGACATTAAATGCTAAAAATGCAAACGATGCCTATTTTTGTAATTTTTAATTTTTGTAAAACAAATTTAATTACTAACAATTGTAGAATTAAATCCTATATGCAAAATGCGACATATTTTTGTATTTTTTATTAATTTAGCAAATAAACATGCACAAATAAATACAAATAATTATTCAAAATATCACAAAATTGCACACCAAGAAAAATTACTTTATTTTTGAATTTTTTGGGAGTAATTCTCATATTGGGCAAAAATCACGTGCTTACAGCTGCCCCTCTTTGCCCGAAGACACGAAGGGTTTTCGTGCAAAGATAAAGCGAGCGATTTTTTGCCCATCCGAGTACTCCGTTGAAGCATTTTTTTGAAAAAGATTTGACTGAACCTTTGCTTCAAAGGTTTCCTACATATCCTGGGCTAAACAGGAATCAGGTCAATGTAGTTTGGAAACTTTGGTAGCTGGGACTACCGTTGGACTGCACTGTTACTGTTGTTGCATGCTATTACTACTGCTTACCGATCTCCTTGTTACAACGTGCTTAAAAGAAAACAAGAAGCTAGGCTAGAGTACAATTTGTTTTTGTTGCCTTGCTTCCTTGTCTGCTTGCATTTCTTCCGATACTTTTCTTCTTTTGACACATGCACTTGAGTTTGTGCTGTGACCTCTTGTTGCAACCTTCTGTTTCCCGGTGCCGGGGAATTTTATTGTTTCCTGCTGGGGATTCCTATTGTAACCCTCTGTTTTATTGTTCTCTGACTTGATCTTGAAATGTATGCCTCTGTTATCTGGGCGGGCTCCCAACTTCAATACTTGAAAATTAAAGACTTGAAACGTATGCCTCTGTTATCTGGGCGGGCTCCCAAGTTCAATGCTTGAAAATTAAAGACTGAAATGTATGCCTCTGTTCTATGGGCGTGCTCCCAATCTTAACAACAAAATGAATGCCATTCCTCTCTTAAGGCGGGCTCCTGACTTCCACCAATACATCGCCATTCCTTTCTTTAGATTGGCAAGATTTCAACAACTTTTTTAAAATGCCTTTCCTCTCTTCAGGCGGGCTCCTGACAACAACTTTGAAAATAATCGCCATTCCTCTCTTCAGGCGGGCTCCTGACTTCAAATCATACATCGCCATTCCTTTATTTAGGTTGGCAAGATATCAACAACTTTTGACAACGCCTTTCCTCTCTTCAGGCGGGCTCCTGACTTCAAACCATACATCGCCATTCCTTTCTTTAGGTTGGCAAGATTTCGACAACTCTTTTAAAACGCCTTTCCTCTCTTCAAGCGGGCTCCTGACAACAACTTTGAAAATAATTGTCATTCCTCTCTTTAGCCGGGCTCCTGACTTCAAACCATACATCGCCATTCCTTTCTTTAGGTTGGCAAGATTTCAACAACTCTTTAAAATGCCTTTCCTCTCTTCAGGCGGGCTCCTGATAACAACTTTGAAAATAATCGCCATTCCTCTCTTCAGGCGGGCTCCTGACAACAACTTTGAAAATAATCGCCATTCCTCTCTTCAGGTGGGCTCCTGACTTCAACCAATACATCGCCATTCCTTTCTTTAGGTTGGCAAGATTTCAACAACCTTTTTTTTTTAAAAATGCCTTTCCTCTCTTCAGGCGGGCTCCTGACAACAACTTTGAAAATAATCGCCATTCCTCTCTTCAGGCGGGCTCCTGACTTCAAACCATACATCGCCATTCCTTTCTTTAGGTTGGCAAGATTTCAACAACTTTTAAAAATGCCTTTCCTCTCTTAAGGCGGGCTCCTGACAACAACTTTGAAAATAATCGCCATTCCTCTCTTCAGGCGGGCTCCTGACTTCAAACAATACATCGCCATTCCTTTCTTTAGGTTGGCAAGATTTCAACAACTTTTTAAAACGCCTTTCCTCTCTTCAGGCGGGCTCCTGACTTCAACAACAACTTTGAAAATAATCGTCATTCCTCTCTTCAGGCGGGCTCCTGACTTCAACCAATATATCGTCATTCTGTTCTTCAGGGGGGCTCCTGACTTCTTCTTAAATTCTTCATCCTCGTTCTCCAGGTGGACGCCTGACTTCTTCTTAAATTCTTCATCCTCATTCTCCAGGTGGACGCCTGACTTCTTCTTTAATTCTTCATCCTCATTCTCCAGGTGGACGCCTGACTTCTTCTTCAATTTTTTTTTCATCCTCATTCTCCAGGTGGACGCCTGACTTCTTCTTAAATTCTTCATCCTCATTCTCCAGGTGGACGCCTGACTTCTTCTTTAATTCTTCATCCTCATTCTCCAGGTGGACACCTGACTTCTTCTTCAATTTTTTTTTCATCCTCATTCTCCAGGTGGACGCCTGACTTCTTCTTAAATTCTTCATCCTCGTTCTCCAGGTGGACGCCTGACTTCTTCTTCAAATTCTTCATCCTCATTCTCCAGGTGGACGCCTGACTTCTTCTTCAATTTTTTTTCATCCTCATTCTCCAGGTGGACGCCTGACTTCTTCTTAAATTCTTCATCCTCGTTCTCCAGGTGGACGCCTGACTTCTTCTTAAATTCTTCATCCTCATTCTCCAGGTGGACGCCTGACTTCTTCTTCAATTTTTTTCATCCTCATTCTCCAGGTGGACGCCTGACTTCTTCTTAAATTCTTCATCCTCGTTCTCCAGGTGGACGCCTGACTTCTTCTTCAAATTCTTCATCCTCATTCTCCAGGTGGACGCCTGACTTCTTCTTCAAATTTTTTTTCATCCTCATTCTCCAGGTGGACGCCTGACTTCTTCTTAAATTCTTCATCCTCGTTCTCCAGGTGGACGCCTGACTTCTTCTTAAATTCTTCATCCTCATTCTCCAGGTGGACGCCTGACTTCTTCTTCAATTTTTTTTTCATTCTCATTCTCCAGGTGGACGCCTGACTTCTTCTTCAAATTTTTTTTTTTTGAATTTATTTTCTCTCAACACTGCTAGGGATAAAAGTGTTATCTTCTTGGGATAACGTTGTTGAGGATAATGCTGCTGGGGAATTTTATCCCTTCAAATCGATGCTTCATTCTTCTGGAAGCTGCTGAGGATGATAATGGTTTTTGCTTTTCTGAGCACAAATGTCATCCCTTTGTTCTGTCTGCTGGGGAACAACTTCTTTTATTAAAACTTGTTATGCTGGGGGTAAAACTGGTTCAAAGACCACTTCCCTTGAGACTGGTGCTATATTCATTTTACCCCGAATGGGTATCTGACTTCCAGAAAATTTTCCAAATGAAAGAAAACTTTTCTGCCTCAGTTTGACAGTCTCCCTTATGGCCTGCATTTCTGTCATCAATGCCACTTCCTTTACCTGTTTCAATTTAAACAAAAATTGTTAGTTTAAAACGCGGTGGTTGGTTGTGATACTCCCACTGGGATGGTTTTCCCTTTTTCCCTTCCTTGCTCTGCATTCCACAACTTGTTGGGGATGATATTATTTGCTGGGGATAATCCTTTTCTGCTGGGGATATCCCTCTTCTTTCGTGGCATGGCTCGGAAACTTGCATTTTCCCGACCTTTTAGTCTCGCATGAATTTCCCAAATCATGCTTATTGTTTTTCTTGTTTTGTCCACGGGCTCTGGTCTTGAGGTTTAATAACCTTTGATTTCGGCAAGGATATCCCTCTTGACACTCGTCAATCCTTTTGCTGGGGATATCTTTCTTGACACTGGCCTTGCGCTTGTTCCTTCCTGACTATATCACTTGGATGTACTAGTCAGATCTTATCTTGGAAAGCTGATGGTCTACTTTGAAGTCATTTCCCACTGGTCTTGACCAAACAGACTCTACTGGGGAAATTTCTATGAAAGGAAAAGATAAAAGGGAACAGAATAAAAGACAAAGGAAAAAATGACTCTTTAACAAAAGAAACTATAAATAAAACCTATCAAATGAAAACACTGACTCTAATGGTCATGACATGCATATGTGGCCTATCCTTCGTCATCAATCGTCTTTCAAGGTCTTCCCTTGACTATCCCCCATCTGATTCCCAATCTTATTCGACTTGTAGTGCCCGAAGGGTTTTCACTATCAAGCCTCTCTCATTTTGGGTTTTCTCTCAGCTTTCATCGCCTTATGGTGTCCGTGAAGATTTTCACCGATAAGACTCTGTCATTTATATCACTTTCCAGCTGGGGATTTGGAGTGTTGTCGGTATGATTCTCTCTGCTGGAGATTAGAGTTCTTTTTGCTGTGGAACAGAATGTTATGTTCGTCGGTAAGATTCTCATTTGTCTGACTTGGCATCTTTTGCAGACTGATCAGAAGGTCTTTCTTTGGACCGTAATGTGGGTTTTGGATAGGCTAGAAATAAAGGGTATTAAAGGCTAAAAAAAACAAAATAAATTTGGGGTTCAAAATTACAACCTTCGAAATCATATTTGTTTACAACAAGCGCAACCCTTGCCCCGGATTCTTGCTTGGGGATTATTTACTATTATATTTTTTTTAAATTTTTTTTTTTGTTACACTATGCACACTATGCACACTATGCACCCTATGACCGAGCCGTGAAGCGCCTACGTATCCTCTGTTTTCATTTGACTTTCCTTTGTTGTTGTTTTTTGTTATCATTTTTCTTTTCTTTTCCTTTTTTTCGTTTTTTTTTTTGATTTTTTTCCTTTACCTTCCAGGCTCGTATTTCCTAGTCATTGCTATTGATTCCGAACGAGGGGTATGAAAGAAAATAAATAAGGCTCAAAAGGGGTAACGAAGGATAAAGTGTTTAGGTAGCAGAACAAAATGCCTTCGTCATTCCAGTCTTCAAAACATGCCAAGTGCAAACAACACAATTGAACATAGATTTATAGTCTCTTCTGATGGTGCTGGACTTGACAATTATGTTAAACACTTGCTTTTTCATTTGTCATTTCTAAAGCACTGTTGGGCGACACTCTCACTCTCATGCACGACCCTCATGCCAATTTGGCGAATCTTGCATTTAAAGGTTTTCTTTATGTTTTACTTGCCCCAGTTCCACATGGCTCGGGTTTCAAATAATATCAAACTGTTCTTATTTCCCTTAAATGCTTTGATCACCTCTCCAGGATTTTATGATTAACTTTAAAGACTAGGCCCAAACTTTGTGCGCATGTCATGTCCCTAGAATCGGCATTGAACGAAAATGACAAAAGGACTAAATAAAAAGATGACTGGAAATAATAAAAGACCGGCTTTTGTATTAGACTTCCGGCGAAATGGTTAGAAAAACAAACAAAACAACCAGAATAAAATCTTAACACAACATCAACGAGACTTAAACAAACTGATACGACAAAAATGGAAAGATAAGAAGGTTTGACACAAGACAATATTCGGATTACAACCCTAAGAATAATCCGGATAACAGAAATGACAACAAAATAAACCACCAACAGTTTCTCTCTTGCTAACCAAGGAACGGAGCGTCCTCCCATTTTATCAAAATTGGCATCTAGCCACTAAGCTTTGCATTAGTATTGCCAAGACCATTATCAGCTTCCATATCATCAACCTCCGTCAACAAGTTCTTGATAGGGTTTGAGTGCTCCATGTTACTGTTATCGATCACAATCCGCCCTTCTTGGATCATTTTCTCTACTTGCCTTTTCAAATTACGACAACTCTCAATGTTGTGTCCTATGACATTGGAGTGGTACGCGCATTGCGCTGCCGGATCAAAGTTTTTTGCATGTGGATCTGGAGTATATGCGGGGAGCGGCTCAATCAAGCCAGCATGCTTTAGCCTTTCAAACAGACTTGCATAAGATACTCCGATAGGGGTGAGAGCCTTTCCTCGTTTCAGCAACCTTTCGTTCCTAAATGCTTGATTGGGCCGGAAACCTGATCCAGGGGGCTTCCGGTAGGCTTGTGAGGGTGGATAGGCCTTCTGTGGAGCTGGGTATTTGGAAAGTGAAGCCCATATTTGGGAACCTCATGGAGAGAAGTAGCATTGGGGAGGGGAGTAGCGTGGACGAGTGATGGAGCTACTCGGGTAGCTAGGAAAACTGTCATAAGTGGGTTGGGATGGAGAGTATGGGGGATGGGTAATGCCAGAGTTTGAAAAGCTTGGTGGTGGTGGGGGTGGTGCTTTCCCAGTTATCCATGCCTGATACATGTCTGCCACATGTTGTCTAAGCATTTTCACTTCTTCTACCAACCCGTTGTTCTGTTCGACCAATTGTTGTCGGTCATCAGTACCGACCCATCCTGTTTTGATGTTCTGTGTCATTTGCTTTGCAGGGAGGAGTTACCACAACCAACCACTTTTCTATATATGAACACAACAAAAGGAAGCCAGCACATTAGTGTCAGGGCATTTGACAGATAATCATATATTAGAGATGCAATGCACCTAAGCAGTTAAACTGTTCTATCAGAAATGCGATGCACTTGCGCTTTCCTTTATTTTTCTTTCTTCCCTTTTTTTTCCAGTGGTGGTCGAATCTTATAGAGATTGCCTACGTATCATGACCCCGCATGAATCAGACCTTGCGTAGTTCGGACCAATAAAAGATTAGCAATACTAATCATTTTTTTTTCAATTTTCATATTGGGGTTCAAAGGTTTAAAAATGACCTACAAACTTGAAAATCAAACGACCCACATATTATAATCAAAAGTTTTACAAACTCCAAAACAAACGGCCAGCTTCCTTTCTCCGTTTGACAAATGCAACCAAACGGTTATTTTTGCAAATGTGGCCCCGTCCAAATTTTGAGGCCGGAGAGGATTATTTTATGACACTTTACACACTTGTCCGTTCTTTTACGAAAATAGCCTTTCGACAACTGAAAGATACTCTGAGGCTATTTCGGCAAGAACGGTTTAAGACGCGGCCGAAGCTGGCTCGGCTTATTATGACAAAATTCAAACGGTATTCACCTGACCGCCGACTATTTTTTTTTTTTTTTTTTTAAATTACAATAAAAACCTGGTGTTGCAAACACGACCCTTCAGCGCCTCGGGGACGAAGATTTTTAAGGCTGTGTGGGTCAACTAGACCAAAATCCTAAACATGACCCAAAAGGTGGTTGTTTATGCAAAGTCGGCCTTCTGGCATCCCATTCGGGAACATTCGGCTATGTCTTGATAAAACAACGTCACCCGACTTCTTTATGACTCTTAAAATTTGACATATATTTTTTTTTTTTTGCTATTTTGTTTTAGCAAAAAGTGGAGGCTGGACACTGCCCGACTTATTTATGAAAAAAAATTAAAATTTTGACATGTTTTTTATTTATTTATTGGTTTTTGGCTATTTTAGCAAAAATGGGGGTTGGACCCGATGAGGGTTGCCTACGTATCTCACATCCGGTGAGAATCAAACCCGCGTAGTTCGGGTCTTGTGAATAAGTAAACGAACTAATATTTTTTTTTATTGGAACTGTGAAAGAACTGCTCAAAGGAAGTATATATATTTTTTTGATTGATTTCTTTTTGAAAGAAAAACTCGTAAAAATTCCTTTTCTTTTGATTTGAACTTTGAGAATTTCAAAAGTAAAAGGAAGTTTTTTTTTTCGAATTTCCATTTGTCTCTTTTTTTATTCTAAAGAAAAAAAAATATTTTTGGAATTTTACTTTTGATAAAAGAAATGCTTCTAAAAAATATTTTTTGAATTTTGAATTTTCTTTTCAATTTTGAAAGAAGAATCAAAATATTTTCGGATTTTTTTTTTCTTAAAAGAAAACATTTTTATTATTTTTGTTTTATCAACAATGGAAAATAAAGATATTTATATTATTTTTTGCAAGACATATCTTTTTGGAATTTTATTTTGAATTTTCTTGGCAAGACAAATACTCTTTGCAACAAATAAAGATATATATATTTTTTGGAAATAAAAAAAAACTTTTCGGATTTATATATATATATATATTTGCGACAAATAATGAAAGACTTTTTTTTTTATTTTTTGCATTTTCATAATGAAAGACCTTTTTTATTTATTTTTTGCATTTTCATAAGCAAATAAAATAAAAAAAACCATTTTAAAAATAAGACTCTTTTTTTATTTTCATTTTCTATTTTTCCTTTGCTTTTAATAAAACAAACTAATAAAACATTTTTTTTTCATTTTCTCAAAATTTCGGCAGAGTTTTGACAGTTATTTGGGCATTGGTTTTTTTTTTTCCAAAAATAAACAATCAATTCCCTAACCGCTATTTTTTTTCAATTTTAAAATATTATTCCTGATATTTAAAAGTCAATCAGCATACAAGTACGAATCAAATAAATGCGCAAGTAGGAGCAAGTAAGATGCATCAGGATGTATATATATATATATATATATATATATATATATTTGCGACAAATAATGAAAGACTTTTTTTTTTTTTGCATTTTCATAAGCAAATAAATAAAATAAAAAAAAAACCATTTTAAAAATAAGACTTTTTTTTATTTTCATTTTCTATTTTTCCTTTGCTTTTAATAAAACAAACTAATAAAACATTTTTTCTTCATTTTCTCAAAATTTCGGCAGAGTTTTAACAGTTATTTGGGCATTGGTTTTTTTTTTTCCAAAAATAAACAATCAATTCCCTAACCGCTATTTTTTTTCAATTTTAAAATATTATTCCTGATATTTAAAAGTCAATCAGCATACAAGTACGAATCAAATAAATGCGCAAGTAGGAGCAAGTAAGATGCATCAGGATGGTCATTTTCATTTTTTGGTACACCTGTCCTAGACAGACCCAACCCCTGTGTTGAGTCTCCAAAGTCAAATGCACGTGATGCAAACAAACGCTCCTACTAGGGATCCGGCATGAAGCTGAGTTATTCTAAGTGAAAAAAACCTAAGGCATATTGATCTAGCCCTGGCTTACCCAAACGGACAGTTTGAGCCGAAGCGGGGGCAACGTACCGGGAGCACGAAAGTCTACCCGGCCTAGTTACTTGTCCCAACTTCGTCTTATTTGGTATGACTTTAACAGAAAGGTGGGCCACGCGCACGTGTGCACCATAAATTTAGAAGACTCAGAAAGAAGGGGGTTTCGTAGCAGTTGTATATATTCATAATTCAAATAATATTAAAGTGGTAAAAGTGTCATTTAGCACATTGGGCATATATCATGTAAAAAAAAATCAGATAATAAATAAAGCCAACTATAACAATTATTTTAAGCTCGAATTCTTGAACCCTGAACCAGTGGTTCTGGGTTTTGTCCCCAGCAGAGTCGCCAGAGCTGTCACACCTCCTTTTTCCGCCCCCGCGAGGGTGGATAGAGGAGTTTTTTCCAATTAAAGGACAGTCGAAACGGGATTTATTTCTTTATTTCAGAGTCGCCACTTGGGAGATTTAGGGTGTCCCAAGCCACCTATTTTAATCCCGAATCGAGGAAAAGAATATGACTCTGTCTATTTAACAGTCTGCGCACCAAAAATCCGGATAAGGAATTCTGTTAACCCGGGAGAAGGTGTTAGGCATTCCCGAGTTCCGTGGTTCTTAGCACGGTCGCTCAACTGTTATATTCGACTTGATTATTTTGATTTGTAAAATACATTTTTATTGCATGATTTTATTGTTACCGCTTCTATTTAAATTGTTTATAATTAAAGACCCTTCTTCGAATCGAATCACGCGTACGTGTATTCGTTTTATATATTAATATTTTTAACGTGAAAATCATGTCACGCGTACGTATACACAATATAATAATTATTATTTATTTTTTTTCGAAATTTTTTATTATATAAAAAAAAAGACTTAAGTTCAAAATTGTGCTAAAAATAAAATTAAGAACGTTCGTCGCTCTTGTATAATTAAATATTGAACCGCACATCTCGAGTTATATGAAATTAATATTGATATTTTCCGAAGAGTCCCCTTTTTATTAAATGTTCGTTCGAAGTTGCGCGAACGCATAATCCGAATTGCTTTTAGAAATATAATCAGGTTACGCGAACGCATCCCTAATCACGCAAAAGATTCTTAATAGTAATATAGATTTTCCATAAATGTTTATTGCATCCATCTATTTTTAAATGTAAGAATCGTGGAGAATTACCGATTGGGATGCCACCAAATTTCTTGACAAAGAATTCAAAATTTATTAGGCGTTGCTACAAGTCTTATTTTACGCGTATGAATTATATACCTCAAAACTATTCAAATTTTAAAGAATTAATGATATGAAAAAGAAACAAACAACATGTAACTAAAAATACTGCCATTTTTATCGTGGATACAACATTAACATATCCAAAAATTGAATCGCATATAAAACTGGAAAAAGAATTAATTTGATAAACAATTTAATAGTTTCTGAAGAATTTTTATTGTTACATTTAATGCGAATTCTATTTCTACATATCCTTGACATAAAATGTTGCAATTCGTGCTTGTAAATCCCATATCCTTCTCATATACTTGTTTTTAGTCCAAAGTTATAATTGTTTGGTTAATTTGTTTACAAAGATTGAGTTTGAGATAAATAAACCAATTCTTATTTTCTGCCTATGCGACTATTTGCAAACACTTAACTCTATATTTTGTAAAAAAAAATCATTGACATTATTTCATATATTAAAAGAAATGAGTTGATTGCGTTCCTAAAATAACTAAGCCATTAGTTATTAAGAAAGAGAACTAATCTACTAATTGATTTAATACTATATTGACCAACTAAAACAAAACTGAAATTTAAACTAATAAAATTTAAATGAGTAGAAGACATCCTTATAATTCCAAACTTCATTTACTTGCCATGTTGAAGCTCTTCACAACATGAGTTTAAAAGATATGTACCTGATATTGGAAGCAAAAGAAAATGAAGATGAAAATCAGCAACAGTAATAACAGGGCAATAGCAACAACTGCCCAGCAACAGTAACAACCCAGTAACAGACCGGTGGAGTAGTAATCCCAAAAACAAAAGCTTTAAGCTTTAAATGTAACAACAACCATTAATACTAATTTCAAACAAAGAAAGAAAGCAATATATTTTTTAGCTTTTATTTTTATTTTGAAAGCTTAAATATTTTTCGGAATTTTTCTCTCTTCTATTCTTTGTCCGTTTTTTTTCTCTCTATCTGTATTCTTGTTGTTGTATTTGTCTTCAAGACTTCACATATATAACACATCCCATAAACCTTTTAATTAATTAAAATCAATACTTTTTCTCTACCCAACTCATTATCTTTCCACTCATCCCCATTACATTAAATAAACATATCACACCACCCCATTATATTTTGTTCCCCATGCTTTATTTAAAATAATGCAAGATTCCCCTTTAATTTAAATCTTGTTCCCCCTTTATATTAAATAATCATATCACAACCCACCCCATTTCATTTTGTCCCCCATGCTTCAAATAAACAATTTCAAAATGTACAATTCCTAAATTACCCCCTCCGACCTTATTGAAATTACCAAACTACCCCTGAACGTACTACAAATTTACCAAACTACCCATCAGCTATAACACATCAATTAATCAAATTTAACCAAAATATAGATAATATGATCAATTTTCTAACAATGTTCAAACAACAATATGAACATGGATGAACATCATAACAACAATATCACATGAACACGATTTTAACAACATTTCAACAATAAATCACATGAACACGGATTGAACAACAAAGAACAACTAAAATTTGTTTGAACAATATTTTAGCAACAAACAATCCTATTTTCGGATTCAACAACAACAACAAACAAAGTATGAAGATTTCTAAACTTCAATATTATTGAACTTAAAATCAATTCTAACAACATTACAACCAACAATTCAAGAATAATCAAACAAAGTACGAACATGAATTGAATCTATTTTGAACAAAAAACATGATGGATTTAAACGATTAAACCAACATACAACTAAATTCTTTAGACAAATAACAAGATCGACGAAGAAACAATTATGAACTTAAACTTGAACTTAACAATATTAACAATTTCTAACAATACATAAACTCATGAAACAAATTGAAGAAATAGTTAATTAAATTTCAATTTGAATCTAACAAACATCATACTAACAAATATTCACTTAAACAATAATACAAACATGAAATGAATATGAAAACAACTAATTGAACTTCTATTTTGAAATCTGAAAATTAATTTAACAAACAACATGAACATGAACAAAACCAAAAAAAAATCAAATATCTAACCATAGACATGAACAAAGCAAACATTCGCCGATTTTAGATTCGAAAAATATCAAAACAAAATAACGGACGAAATAAAATTTAAAAACTACTAACCGGATTGAAACGACAAACAACGGACTATTTCGACGAGCCTCGACCTATGTAGGGACTGTTTTGACGACCCCAACCAAAACTCGATGTACCGGGCCTCGACTCAACCAAAGACCCTTAAACTTTGACGAAGAAGATGAAGCAACAGTAGAAGCATCACGTGAAGCAGAAGCAGCTGGTCGTGGCAAAGGTTGAAGCAGCAGCAACAACATCCATGTGCGCGGCGAGCAGAAACAGAAGCGTCGGGTCGTTTGGACGCGCGGATGAACGTGAAGATACAGCAACTGGGTTTCTTTGCTGCTGTTGTTCAACGCGAAGACGCAGCAACTAGGCTCGAACTGGACGACGTTTTTGGTTTGGGAGCTGTTGTTCGACGTCCTGGCTGGATCGTAGTAGAAGGGTGAGTCGAAGGTGTTTGAGAAATGATGGTCGAGCTGGGCTGCTGAAGAAGACGACATTGCGACTTGGTCGGGTAAACGTGAGGCTGATCCAATGGTTTCTTGGTTGCGAGAAGATGAAGCAGAAAGGTCGTTTGGGTCGTAGCAGTAACAAAAAGCAGCTCGTGATGCTAGGGTCGACGCAGCAGCGCTGCTGCTCGTCAATGGCGGACATGGAGGGGCGCTGTTGGTTTGACGAAGATGAAGGAGAAGAAGCAGCAGCCATGGACGGGCTGCTGCGTGTGTGCGTGTGTGTTTTGTTGATGGGGAGGAAGAAGGGCTTGCCATGGATATGTGTTTGGAGTTAGTTATGGAGAAGAAGAAGATGGAAGGGGGGCGGGTAGGTTTTCTTTTGTTTTAGGGTTTTTTGTTTGTGTTTTGTGTCTTTGAAATGCAAGATAGGGGTATTGGGTCTTTTGGGTTATGGACTGGGTCGACCCAGTTCGAAATGGACTGGGTCGTAGGGAAGATTGGGCCATTTTTTGGGCCTATAGCTTGAAATTGAAGAAGAGGCCTAATTCCGACTTTCTTTATATTTTCGCTCTCTTTTTTTCTTTTATTTTTTCTAAAACTAAATTATAAAAATACTTAAACTATTATTAAGAACTAAATTAAGTTATAAAAGCGCAAATTAACTCCCAATAACAATTAACACACAATTAAGTATTAATTAAGCATAAAATTGTATATTTGGACATTAAATGCTAAAAATGCAAACGATGCCTATTTTTGTAATTTTTAATTTTTGTAAAACAAATTTAATTACTAAAAATTTGTAGAATTAAATCCTATATGCAAAATGCGACATATTTTTGTATTTTTTATTAATATAGCAAATAAACATGCACAAATAAATACAAATAATTATTCAAAATATCACAAAATTGCACACCAAGAAAAATTACTTTATTTTTAAATTTTTTGGGAGTAATTCTCATATTGGGCAAAAATCACGTGCTTACAGCTGCCCCTCTTTGCCCGAAGACACGAAGGGTTTTCGTGCAAAGATAAAGCGAGCGATTTTTTGCCCATCCGAGTACTCCGTTGAAGCATTTTTTTGAAAAAGATTTGACTGAACCTTTGCTTCAAAGGTTTCCTACATATCCTGGGCTAAACAGGAATCAGGTCAATGTAGTTTGGAAACTTTGGTAGCTGGGACTACCGTTGGACTGCACTGTTACTGTTGTTGCATGCTATTACTACTGCTTACCGATCTCCTTGTTACAACGTGCTTAAAAGAAAACAAGAAGCTAGGCTAGAGTACAATTTGTTTTTGTTGCCTTGCTTCCTTGTCTGCTTGCATTTCTTCCGATACTTTTCTTCTTTTGACACATGCACTTGAGTTTGTGCTGTGACCTCTTGTTGCAACCTTCTGTTTCCCGGTGCCGGGGAATTTTATTGTTTCCTGCTGGGGATTCCTATTGTAACCCTCTGTTTTATTGTTCTCTGACTTGATCTTGAAATGTATGCCTCTGTTATCTGGGCGGGCTCCCAACTTCAATACTTGAAAATTAAAGACTTGAAACGTATGCCTCTATTATCTGGGCGGGCTCCCAAGTTCAATGCTTGAAAATAAAAGACTGAAATGTATGCCTCTGTTCTATGGGCGTGCTCCCAATCTTAACAACAAAATGAATGCCATTCCTCTCTTCAGGCGGGCTCCTGACTTCAACAACAACTTTGAAAATAATTCGCCATTCCTCTCTTCAGGCGGGCTCCTGACTTCCACCAATACATCGCCATTCCTTTCTTTAGATTGGCAAGATTTCAACAACTTTTTTAAAATGCCTTTCCTCTCTTCAAGCGGGCTCCTGACAACAACTTTGAAAATAATCGCCATTCCTCTCTTCAGGCGGGCTCCTGACTTCAAATCATACATCGCCATTCCTTTATTTAGGTTGGCAAGATTTCAACAACTTTTGACAATGCCTTTCCTCTCTTCAGGCGGGCTCCAGACTTCAAACCATACATCGCCATTCCTTTCTTTAGGTTGGCAAGATTTCGACAACTCTTTTAAAACGCCTTTCCTCTCTTCAAGCGGGCTCCTGACAACAACTTTGAAAATAATTGTCATTCCTCTCTTCAGGCGGGCTCCTGACTTCAAACCATACATCGCCATTCCTTTCTTTAGGTTGGCAAGATTTCAACAACTCTTTAAAATGCCTTTCCTCTCTTCAGGCGGGCTCCTGATAACAACTTTGAAAATAATCGCCATTCCTCTCTTCAGGCAGGCTCCTGACAACAACTTTGAAAATAATCGCCATTCCTCTCTTCAGGTGGGCTCCTGACTTCAACCAATACATCGCCATTCCTTTCTTTAGGTTGGCAAGATTTCAACAACTCTTTTTTTTTTAAAAATGCCTTTCCTCTCTTCAGGCGGGCTCCTGACAACAACTTTGAAAATAATCGCCATTCCTCTCTTCAGGCGGGCTCCTGACTTCAAACCATACATCGCCATTCCTTTCTTTAGGTTGGCAAGATTTCAACAACTTTTAAAAATGCCTTTCCTCTCTTCAGGCGGGCTCCTGACAACAACTTTGAAAATAATCGCCATTCCTCTCTTCAGGCGGGCTCCTGACTTCAAACAATACATCGCCATTCCTTTCTTTAGGTTGGCAAGATTTCAACAACTTTTTAAAACGCCTTTCCTCTCTTCAGGCGGGCTCCTGACTTCAACAACAACTTTGAAAATAATCGTCATTCCTCTCTTCAGGCGGGCTCCTGACTTCAACCAATATATCGTCATTCTGTTCTTCAGGGGGGCTCCTGACTTCTTCTTAAATTCTTCATCCTCGTTCTCCAGGTGGACGCGTGACTTCTTCTTAAATTCTTCATCCTCATTTTCCAGGTGGACGCCTGACTTCTTCTTTAATTCTTCATCCTCATTCTCCATGTGGACGCCTGACTTCTTCTTCAATTTTTTTCATCCTCATTCTCCAGGTGGACGCCTGACTTCTTCTTAAATTATTCATCCTCATTCTCCAGGTGGACGCCTGACTTCTTCTTTAATTCTTCATCCTCATTCTCCAGGTGGACGCCTGACTTCTTCTTCAATTTTTTTTTCATCCTCATTCTCCAGGTGGACGCCTGACTTCTTCTTAAATTCTTCATCCTCGTTCTCCAGGTGGACGCCTGACTTCTTCTTCAAATTCTTCATCCTCATTCTCCAGGTGGACGCCTGACTTCTTCTTCAATTTTTTTTTCATCCTCATTCTCCAGGTGGACGCCTGACTTCTTCTTAAATTTTTCATCCTCGTTCTCCAGGTGGACGCCTGACTTCTTCTTAAATTCTTCATCCTCATTCTCCAGGTGGACGCCTGACTTCTTCTTAAATTCTTCATCCTCGTTCTCCAGGTGGACGCCTGACTTCTTCTTCAAATTCTTCATCCTCATTCTCCAGGTGGACGCCTGACTTCTTCTTCAAATTTTTTTTCATCCTCATTCTCCAGGTGGACGCCTGACTTCTTCTTAAATTCTTCATCCTCGTTCTCCAGGTGGACGCCTGACTTCTTCTTAAATTCTTCATCCTCATTCTCCAGGTGGACGCCTGACTTCTTCTTCAATTTTTTTTTCATCCTCATTCTCCAGGTGGACGCCTGACTTCTTCTTCAAATTTTTTTTTTTTTCAGAATTTATTTTCGCTCAACACTGCTAGGGATAAAAGTGTTATCTTCTTGGGATAACGTTGTTGAGGATAATGCTGCTGGGAAATTTTATCCCTTCAAATCGATGCTTCATTCTCCTGGAAGCTGCTGAGGATGATAATGGTTTTTGCTTTTCTGAGCACAAATGTCATCCCTTTGTTCTGTCTGCTGGGGAACAACTTCTTTTATTAAAACTTGTTATGCTGGGGGTAAAACTGGTTCAAAGACCACTTCCCTTGAGACTGGTGCTATATTCATTTTACCCCGAATGGGTATCTGACTTCCAGAAAATTTTCCAAATGAAAGAAAACTTTTCTGCCTCAGTTTGACAGTCTCCCTTATGGCCTGCATTTCTGTCATCAATGCCACTTCCTTTACCTGTTTCAATTTAAACAAAAATTGTTAGTTTAAAACGCGGTGGTTGGTTGTGATACTCCCACTGGGATGGTTTTCCCTTTTCCCTTCCTTGCTCTGCATTCCACAACTTGTTGGGGATGATATTATTTGCTGGGGATAATCCTTTTCTGCTGGGGATATCCCTCTTCTTTCGTGGCATGGCTCGGAAACTTGCATTTTCCCGACCTTTTAGTCTCGCATGAATTTCCCAAATCATGCTTATTGTTTTTCTTGTTTTGTCCACGGGCTCTGGTCTTGAGGTTTAATAACCTTTGATTTCGGCAAGGATATCCCTCTTGACACTCGTCAATCCTTTTGCTGGGGATATCTTTCTTGACACTGGCCTTGCGCTTGTTCCTTCCTGACTATATCACTTGGATGTACTAGTCAGATCTTATCTTGGAAAGCTGATGGTCTACTTTGAAGTCATTTCCCACTGGTCTTGACCAAACAGACTCTACTGGGGAAATTTCTATGAAAGGAAAAGATAAAAGGGAACAGAATAAAAGACAAAGGAAAAAATGACTCTTTAACAAAAGAAACTATAAATAAAACCTATCAAATGAAAACACTGACTCTAATGGTCATGACATGCATATGTGGCCTATCCTTCGTCATCAATCGTCTTTCAAGGTCTTCCCTTGACTATCCCCCATCTGATTCCCAATCTTATTCGACTTGTAGTGCCCGAAGGGTTTTCACTATCAAGCCTCTCTCATTTTGGGTTTTCTCTCAGCTTTCATCGCCTTATGGTGTCCGTAAAGATTTTCACCGATAAGACTCTGTCATTTATATCACTTTCCAGCTGGGGATTTGGAGTGTTGTCGGTATGATTCTCTCTGCTGGAGATTAGAGTTCTTTTTGCTGTGGAACAGAATGTTATGTTCGTCGGTAAGATTCTCATTTGTCTGACTTGGCATCTTTTGCAGACTGATCAGAAGGTCTTTCTTTGGACCGTAATGTGGGTTTTGGATAGGCTAGAAATAAAGGGTATTAAAGGCTAAAAAAAACAAAATAAATTTGGGGTTCAAAATTACAACCTTCGAAATCATATTTGTTTACAACAAGCGCAACCCTTGCCCCGGTTTCTTGCTTGGGGATTATTTACTATTATATTTTTTTAAAATTTTTTTTTTTTGTTACACTATGCACACTATGCACCCTATGCACCCTATGACCGAGCCGTGAAGCGCCTACGTATCCTCTTTGAGGAATCAGGTCAAACGTAGTTCCCAATTCCTCTTTTTCATTTGACTTTCTTTTTTTTTTCATTTTTCTTTTTCGTTTTTTTTTTTTTGATTTTTTTCTTTACCTTCCAGGCTCGTATTTCCTAGTCATTGCTATTGATTCCGAACGAGGGGTATGAAAGAAAATAAATAAGGCTCAAAAGGGGTAACGAAGGATAAAGTGTTTAGGTAGCAGAACAAAATGCCTTCGTCATTCCAGTCTTCAAAACATGCCAAGTGCAAACAACACAATTGAACATAGATTTATAGTCTCTTCTGATGGTGCTGGACTTGACAATTATGTTAAACACTTGCTTTTTCATTTGTCATTTCTAAAGCACTGCAGGGCGACACTCTCACTCTCATGCACGACCCTCATGCCAATTGGGCGAATCTTGCATTTAACGGTTTTCTTTATGTTTTACTTGCCCCAGTTCCACATGGCTCGGGTTTCAAATAAAATCAAACTGTTCTTCTTTCCCTTAAATGCTTTGATCACCTCTCCAGGATTTTATGATTAACTTTAAAGACTAGGCCCAAACTTTGTGCGCATGTCATGTCCCTAGAATCGGCATTGAACGAAAATGACAAAAGGACTAAATAAAAAGATGACTGGAAATAATAAAAGACCGGCTTTTGTATTAGACTTCCGGCGAAATGGTTAGAAAAACAAACAAAACAACCAGAATAAAATCTTAACACAACATCAACGAGACTTAAACAAACTGATACGACAAAAATGGAAAGATAAGAAGGTTTGACACAAGACAATATTCGGATTACAACCCTAAGAATAATCCGGATAACAGAAATGACAACAAAATAAACCACCAACAGTTTCTCTCTTGCTAACCAAGGAACGGAGCGTCCTCCCATTTTATCAAAATTGGCATCTAGCCACTAAGCTTTGCATTAGTATTGCCAAGACCATTATCAGCTTCCATATCATCAACCTCCGTCAACAAGTTCTCGATAGGGTTTGAGTGCTCCATGTTACTGTTATCGATCACAATCCGCCCTTCTTGGATCATTTTCTCTACTTCCCTTTTCAAATTACGACAACTCTCAATGTTGTGTCCTATGACATTGAAGTGGTACGCGCATTGCGCTGCCGGATCAAAGTTTTTTGCATGTGGATCTGGAGTATATGCGGGGAGCGGCTCAATCAAGCCAGCATGCTTTAGTCTTTCAAACAGACTTGCATAAGATACTCCGATAGGGGTGAGAGCCTTTCCTCGTTTCAGCAACCTTTCGTTCCTAAATGCTTGATTGGGCCGGAAACCTGATCCAGGGGCTTCCGGTAGGCTTGTGAGGGTGGATAGGCCTTCTGTGGAGCTGGGTATTTGGAAAGTGAAGCCCATATTTGGGAACCTCGTGGAGAGAAGTAGCATTGGGGAGGGGAGTAGCTTGGACGAGTGATGGAGCTACTCGGGTAGCTAGGAAAACTGTCATAAGTGGGTTGGGATGGAGAGTATGGGGGATGGGTAATGCCAGAGTTTGAAAAGCTTGGTGGTGGTGGGGGTGGTGCTTTCCCAGTTATCCATGCCTGATACATGTCTGCCACATGTTGTCTAAGCATTTTCACTTCTTCTACCAACCCGTTGTTCTGTTCGACCAATTGTTGTCGGTCATCAGTACCGACCCATCCTGTTTTGATGTTCTGTGTCATTTGCTTTGCAGGGAGGAGTTACCACAACCAACCACTTTTCTATATATGAACACAACAAAAGGAAGCCAGCACATTAGTGTCAGGGCATTTGACAGATAATCATATATTAGAGATGCAATGCACCTAAGCAGTTAAACTGTTCTATCAGAAATGCGATGCACTTGCGCTTTCCTTTATTTTTCTTTCTTCCCTTTTTTTTTCCAGTGGTGGTCGAATCTTATAGAGATTGCCTACGTATCATGACCCCGCATGAATCAGACCTTGCGTAGTTCGGACCAATAAAAGATTAGCAATACTAATCATTTTTTTTTCAATTTTCATATTGGGGTTCAAAGGTTTAAAAATGACCTACAAACTTGAAAATCAAACGACCCACATATTATAATCAAAAGTTTTACAAACTCCAAAACAAACGGCCAGCTTCCTTTCTCCGTTTGACAAATGCAACCAAACGATTATTTTTGCAAATGTGGCCCCGTCCAAATTTTGAGGCCGGAGAGGATTATTTTATGACACTTTACACGCTTGTCCGTTCTTTTACGAAAATAGCCTTTCGACAACTGAAAGATACTCTGAGGCTATTTCGGCAAGAACGGTTTAAGACGCGGCCGAAGCTGGCTCGGCTTATTATGACAAAATTCAAACGGTATTCACCTGACCGCCGACTATTTTTTTTTATTTTTTTTTTAAATTACAATAAAAACCTGGTGTTGCAAACACGACCCTTCAGCGCCTCGGGGACGAAGATTTTTAAGGCTGTGTGGGTCAACTAGACCAAAATCCTAAACATGACCCAAAAGGTGGTTGTTTATGCAAAGTCGGCCTTCTGGCATCCCATTCGGGAACATTCGGCTATGTCTTGATAAAACAACGTCACCCGACTTCTTTATGACTCTTAAAATTTGACATATATTTTTTTTTTTTTGCTATTTTGTTTTAGCAAAAAGTGGAGGCTGGACACTGCCCGACTTATTTATGAAAAAAAATTAAAATTTTGACATGTTTTTTATTTATTTATTGGTTTTTGGCTATTTTAGCAAAAATGGGGGTTGGACCCGATGAGGGTTGCCTACGTATCTCACATCCGGTGAGAATCAAACCCGCGTAGTTCGGGCAGGTCATGAATAAAGTAAATAAACTGATTTTAAATTATGATTATTTTTTTTATTTTTTTTTGTAAAAGAACTGCTTTAAAAGAAGAAAGGAAGTATTTTTATATTTTTTTTGGATTTTTGATTGATTTTCTTTTTGAAAGAAAGACTTCTAAGAATTCCTTTTCTTTTGATTTGAACTTTGAGAATTTCAAAAGTAAAAGGAAGATATTTTTTTTTTGTTTTTTCTTATTCTAAAGAAGAAAGAAAATATTTTTTGGAATTTTACCTCTAATAAAAGAAATGCTTTCTAAATTTGAATTTTGAATTTTCTTTTCAATTTTGAAAGAAGAATCAAAATATTTTCGGTTTTTTTTTTAAAAGATAACATTTTTATTATTTTTGTTTTATCAACAATGGAAAATAAAGATATTTATATTATTTTTTGCAAGACATATTTTTTTTTTTGGAATTTTATTTTGAATTTTCTTGGCAAGACAAATACTCTTTGCAAACAAATAAAGATATATATATTTTTTGGAAATAAAAAAAAACTTTTCGGATTTATATATATATATATATTTGCGACAAAATGAAAGACCTTTTTATTTTTTTTTATTTTTTGCGTTTTCATAAGCAAATAAAATAAAAAAAACCATTTTAAAAATAAGACTCTTTTTTTATTTTCATTTTCTATTTTTCCTTTGCTTTTAATAAAACAAACTAATAAAACATTTTTTTTTCATTTTCTCAAAATTTCGGCAGAGTTTTGACAGTTATTTGGGCATTGGTTTTTTTTTTTCCAAAAATAAACAATCAATTCCCTAACCGCTATTTTTTTTCAATTTTAAAATATTATTCCTGATATTTAAAAGTCAATCAGCATACAAGTACGAATCAAATAAATGCGCAAGTAGGAGCAAGTAAGTATATATATATATATATATATATATATATATATATATATATATATATATATATATATATATATATATATATTTGCGACAAATAATGAAAGACTTTTTTTTTTTTTGCATTTTCATAAGCAAATAAATAAAATAAAAAAAAAACCATTTTAAAAATAAGACTTTTTTTTATTTTCATTTTCTATTTTTCCTTTGCTTTTAATAAAACAAACTAATAAAACATTTTTTTTTTCATTTTCTCAAAATTTCGGCAGAGTTTTAACAGTTATTTGGGCATTGGTTTTTTTTTTTCCAAAAATAAACAATCAATTCCCTAACCGCTATTTTTTTTCAATTTTAAAATATTATTCCTGATATTTAAAAGTCAATCAGCATACAAGTACGAATCAAATAAATGCGCAAGTAGGAGCAAGTAAGATGCATCAGGATGGTCATTTTCATTTTTTGGTACACCTGTCCTAGACAGACCCAACCCCTGTGTTGAGTCTCCAAAGTCAAATGCACGTGATGCAAACAAACGCTCCTACTAGGGATCCGGCATGAAGCTGAGTTATTCTAAGTGAAAAAACCTGAGGCATATTGATCTAGCCCTGGCTTACCCAAACGGACAGTTTGAGCCGAAGCGGGGGCAACGTACCGGGAGCACGAAAGTCTACCCGGCCTAGTTACTTGTCCCAACTTCGTCTTATTTGGTATGACTTTAACAGAAAGGTGGGCCACGCGCACGTGTGCACCATAAATTTAGAAGACTCAGAAAGAAGGGGGTTTCGTAGCAGTTGTATATATTCATAATTCAAATAATATTAAAGCGGTAAAAGTGTCATTTAGCACATTGGGCATATATCATGTAAAAAAAATCAGATAATAAATAAAGCCAACTATAACAATTATTTTAAGCTCGAATTCTTGAACCCTGAACCAGTGGTTCTGGGTTTTGTCCCCAGCAGAGTCGCCAGAGCTGTCACACCTCCTTTTTCCGCCCCCGCGAGGGTGGATAGAGGAGTTTTTTCCAATTAAAGGACAGTCGAAACGGGATTTATTTCTTTATTTCAGAGTCGCCACTTGGGAGATTTAGGGTGTCCCAAGCCACCTATTTTAATCCCGAATCGAGGAAAAGAATATGACTCTGTCTATTTAACAGTCTGCGCACCAGAAATCCGGATAAGGAATTCTGTTAACCCGGGAGAAGGTGTTAGGCATTCCCGAGTTCCGTGGTTCTTACCACGGTCGCTCAACTGTTATATTCGACTTGATTATTTTGATTTGTAAAATACATTTTTATTGCATGATTTTATTGTTACCGCTTCTATTTAAATTGTTTATAATTAAAGACCCTTCTTCGAATCGAATCACGCGTACGTGTATTCGTTTTATATATTAATATTTTTAACGTGAAAATCATGTCACGCGTACGTATACACAATATAATAATTATTATTTATTTTTTTTCGAAATTTTTTATTATATAAAAAAAAGACTTAAGTTCGAAATTGTGCTAAAAATAAAATTAAGAACGTTCGTCGCTCTTGTATAATTAAATATTGAACCGCACATCTCGAGTTATATGAAATTAATATTGATATTCTCTGAAGAGTCCCCTTTTTATTAAATGTTCGTTCGAAGTTGCGCGAACGCATAATCCGAATTGCTTTTAGAAATATAATCAGGTTACGCGAACGCATCCCTAATCACGCAAAAGATTCTTAATAGTAGTATAGATTTTCCATAAATGTTTATTGCATCCATCTATTTTTAAATGTAAGAATCGTGGAGAATTACCGATTGGGATGCCACCAAATTTCTTGACAAAGAATTCAAAATTTATTAGGCGTTGCTACAAGTCTTATTTTACGCGTATGAATTATATACCTCAAAACTATTCAAATTTTAAAGAATTAATGATATGAAAAAGAAACAAACAACATGTAACTAAAAATACTGCCATTTTTATCGTGGATACAACATTAACATATCCAAAAATTGAATCGCATATAAAACTGAAAAAAGAATTAATTTGATAAACAAATTAATAGTTTCTGAAGAATTTTTATTGTTACATTTAATGCGAATTCTATTTCTACATATCCTTGACATAAAATGTTGCAATTCGTACTTGTAAATCCCATATCCTTCTCATATACTTGTTTTTAGTCCAAAGTTATAATTGTTTGGTTAATTTGTTTACAAAGATTGAGTTTGAGATAAATAAACCAATTCTTATTTTCTGCCTATGCGACTATTTGCAAACACTTAACTCTATATTTTGTAAAAAAAAATCATTGACATTATTTCATATATTAAAAGAAATGAGTTGATTGCGTTCCTAAAATAACTAAGCCATTAGTTATTAAGAAAGAGAACTAATCTACTAATTGATTTAATACTATATTGACCAACTAAAACAAAACTGAAATTTAAACTAATAAAATTTAAATGAGTAGAAGACATCCTTATAATTCCAAACTTCATTTACTTGCCATGTTGAAGCTCTTCACAACATGAGTTTAAAAGATATGTACCTGATATTGGAAGCAAAAGAAAATGAAGATGAAAATCAGCAACAGTAATAACAGGGCAATAGCAACAACTGCCCAGCAACAGTAACAACCCAGTAACAGACCGGTGGAGTAGTAATCCCAAAAACAAAAGCTTTAAGCTTTAAATGTAACAACAACCATTAATACTAATTTCAAACAAAGAAAGAAAGCAATATATTTTTTAGCTTTTATTTTTATTTTGAAAGCTTAAATATTTTTCGGAATTTTTCTCTCTTCTATTCTCTGTCAGTTTTTTTTCTCTCTATCTGTATTCTTGTTGTTGTATTTGTCTTCAAGACTTCACATATATAACACATCCCATAAACCTTTTAATTAATTAAAATCAATACTTTTTCTCTACCCAACTCATTATCTTTCCACTCATCCCCATTACATTAAATAAACATATCACACCACCCCATTATATTTTGTTCCCCATGCTTTATTTAAAATAATGCAAGATTCCCCTTTAATTTAAATCTTGTCCCCCCTTTATATTAAATAATCATATCACAACCCACCCCATTTCATTTTGTCCCCCATGCTTCAAATAAACAATTTCAAAATGTACAATTCCTAAATTACCCCCTCCGACCTTATTGAAATTACCAAACTACCCCTGAACGTACTACAAATTTACCAAACTACCCATCAGCTATAACACATCAATTAATCAAATTTAACCAAAATATAGACAATATGATCAATTTTCTAACAATGTTCAAACAACAATATGAACATGGATGAACATCATAACAACAATATCACATGAACACGATTTTAACAACATTTCAACAATAAATCACATGAACACGGATTGAACAACAAAGAACAACTAAAATTTGTTTGAACAATATTTTAGCAACAAACAATCCTATTTTCGGATTCAACAACAACAACAAACAAAGTATGAAGATTTCTAAACTTCAATCATATTGAACTTAAAATCAATTCTAACAACATTACAACCAACAATTCAAGAATAATCAAACAAAGTACGAACATGAATTGAATCTATTTTGAACAAAAAACATGATGGATTTAAACGATTAAACCAACATACAACTAAATTCTTTAGACAAATAACAAGATCGACGAAGAAACAATTATGAACTTAAACTTGAACTTAACAATATTAACAATTTCTAACAATACATAAACTCATGAAACAAATTGAAGAAATAGTTAATTAAATTTCAATTTGAATCTAACAAACATCATACTAACAAATATTCACTTAAACAATAATACAAACATGAAATGAATATGAAAACAACTAATTGAACTTCTATTTTGAAATCTGAAAATTAATTTAACAAACAACATGAACATGAACAAAACCAAAAAAAAATCAAATATCTAACCATAGACATGAACAAAGCAAACATTCGCCGATTTTAGATTCGAAAAATATCAAAACAAAATAACGGACGAAATAAAATTTAAAAACTACTAACCGGATTGAAACGACAAACAACGGACTATTTCGACGAGCCTCGACCTATGTAGGGACTGTTTTGACGACCCCAACCAAAACTCGATGTACCGGGCCTCGACTCAACCAAAGACCCTTAAACTTTGACGAAGAAGATGAAGCAACAGTAGAAGCATCACGTGAAGCAGAAGCAGCTGGTCGTGGCAAAGGTTGAAGCAGCAGCAACAACATCCATGTGCGCGGCGAGCAGAAACAGAAGCGTCGGGTCGTTTGGACGCGCGGATGAACGTAAATATGCAGCAACTGGGTTTCTTTGCTGCTGCTGTTCAACGCGAAGACGCAGCAACTAGGCTCGAACTGGACGACGTTTTTGGTTTGGGAGCTGTTGTTCGACGTCCTGGCTGGATCGTAGTAGAAGGGTGAGTCGAAGGTGTTTGAGAAATGATGGTCGAGCTGGGCTGCTGAAGAAGACGACATTGCGACTTGGTCGGGTAAACGTGAGGCTGATCCAATGGTTTCTTGGTTGCGAGAAGATGAAGCAGAAAGGTCGTTTGGGTCGTAGCAGTAACAAAAAGCAGCTCGTGATGCTAGGGTCGACGCAGCAGCGCTGCTGCTCGTCAATGGCGGACATGGAGGGGCGCTGTTGGTTTGACGAAGATGAAGGAGAAGAAGCAGCAGCCATGGACGGGCTGCTGCGTGTGTGCGTGTGTGTTTTGTTGATGGGGAGGAAGAAGGGCTGCCATGGATATGTGTTTGGAGTTAGTTATGGAGAAGAAGAAGATGGAAGGGGGGCGGGTAGGTTTTCTTTTGTTTTAGGGTTTTTTGTTTGTGTTTTGTGTCTTTGAAATGCAAGATAGGGGTATTGGGTCTTTTGGGTTATGGACTGGGTCGACCCAGTTCGAAATGGACTGGGTCGTAGGGAAGATTGGGCCATTTTTTGGGCCTATAGCTTGAAATTGAAGAAGAGGCCTAATTCCGACTTTCTTTATATTTTCGCTCTCTTTTCTTCTTTTATTTTTTCTAAAACTAAATTATAAAAATACTTAAACTATTATTAAGAACTAAATTAAGTTATAAAAGCGCAAATTAACTCCCAATAACAATTAACACACAATTAAGTATTAATTAAGCATAAAATTGTATATTTGGACATTAAATGCTAAAAATGCAAACGATGCCTATTTTTGTAATTTTTAATTTTTGTAAAACAAATTTAATTACTAACAATTGTAGAATTAAATCCTATATGCAAAATGCGACATATTTTTGTATTTTTTATTAATTTAGCAAATAAACATGCACAAATAAATACAAATAATTATTCAAAATATCACAAAATTGCACACCAAGAAAAATTACTTTATTTTTGAATTTTTTGGGAGTAATTCTCATATTGGGGAAAAATCACGTGCTTACAGGGTTGACTAGGGATATCATTATTGGTAGGCTATGGATGTCTTCAAGCTTCAATTTGGATCAAGGAGAGCCTGTAATCACTTCTCAAGTCGAGCTACACTTAGGATTTTGCCTAGACAAACATTCAAGGCAAGTTCTAGACTTATTGGCACGGGACTTGGACTCACAAATAAATACCTCACCACACAAGCTATAGGATTGCTAAAGAGAAGGGGGGGCACAATAACCTTAGCTAAGATTTGAGCAACACAAATGATTCCGAGAAACCATTCGACGATTATTTAGTCAACACAAGAGTCTCAAGGTCACAACTATCACCATCATATACACACCAATTTGTTTTTAGCCATAACGTAAAAGGTAAATGTGTTAGGTCCAAGTGAAGCTTTGCCTGAGGCACTATTTCTCCCTAGCTACTATCTACTCAAAAACGAAAATAAAACAGACTCGAACCCTTAAGAAGGTTGTCATGCCATCCATCATCGGGAAGAGCCACCCAGTTCACACAAACTCCACTTTTGGAAAGAACCGTGACATTAAGAAAATCAAAGGCTTATTGATCACAAAACTTGTAAAATAAGAAGCTACAAACCTAAAAAGAAGCTACTAAATGAAATAAGAAGCTATGCTATTAAGAAAAATTGCAAAAGAAGTTATGAAGTAAAATACGGAAAGTAAACTGAATATGTACAATAGGGAATTTAGACGAATATACATAAAGGGGAATGAATATATACATGAGAAAAGTAACATTATATACATACCGAAATTGAAACATAACGAAAAGTAAAAAAAAATGGTAAAGTTATATACATACCAAAAGTGCAAAATAAGCATAAAGAAAAATATAGTATCATCATTACAACCAACTATCAAATCATCAATTCAAAATAGGACCACCCCCTCTAATGAAAACTAGCATTGTCCTCAATGCTAAATAACTAAAAATAAGATCAAAATGAGGGTTAGAGAGTAAAGAAAACTCCCTATGGGTCCTCTATCTGCATAGGGTCCTATGACTGGGTCTCTAGATCACCTGGCTCGGGGTCCTATGGCTGGCCTGAGGCACCTCCCTCAGGATCCTCCAGCTCAATCTCCACATCATCAACCTGGGGCATCACTCACCTCCTCTTAGGCTCTCCCTCAGTCTCCTGCTCCTGAACCTGCTCTGTCTGAGCTGCTGGAAGCTGGACCTGTAATAGTAGCTCCAATGGTAAGCTGCTAGCTAACTTCATCTTCTCCACCCCTTCCCTCAACTGCTTCACCGACTCCTTTGATGCCCGAGTCTTTTTCAGCTTCTTTGTCTGCTTGCTCAACTCCTTAAGTGTTTTCTTGAATTGCAAGAGCATCCATAATAAGCTTTTGTTTCTCCAGGAGCTTCTTCTGGTTGTCTAGAAGCTCCTTGAGAGACTCCTCCACTAAGCTGGCACCTAAGGCTCTGCGAGAATTGACTGGGCTGCCACTGAACTAGATAGCACAGACAACTTAGAAGTTGCTGCCTGCATCCAGTTATTGATGCTAGAGAGTGTTTGGTTCAACCTATGAGCAGTCAAAGGTTATGCTGACGAGGATGGCATGGAAGTAGATGGTCCAGAGGCAGGATCTGGTGTGGCAGTAGGAAGCTGTGAAGTAGTGACTGTCACGCCCCCTTTTTTCCTCTTCGCAACGAAAAATCGGGTTTATGACATTATGGGTATAAGACAACTCATTCCTTTTGGGAAATGGGTTTTGTATTTGAAGAGTCACCACCTAATGATTTAAGGTGCATTAGGACACCTATAGGGTTCATTTCTAAGTTTGCTTGATAACCAGAGATAGGGTAAGGGCTTGAAATTATCCTAAGGAGAAGGTGTTAAGCACCCCTCAGGATCCACTAGTATGATTCCCGGCCAGATAGTTTTGTGAATTTGTACAATTAGCAAATAGACAAGTATAGGCTCAAATAGTAAGGGATTTAAGTTTAAACACATAAGAGTTTGAAAACAATCATTAAAAGGCGAATTTTAAAAAGGAGTAATAGTTTTACAAATACTTAAGAATATAAAAAGGGGGAGTCCTAGGTTTGTTTATAATATGGATCACATCAATGCGATACCCGGTATGACACTCCTTAGAAGAGGGGATACATGTGGTATTAGCGCACCAGTCATCATATCCATATCTACCATTCCCACCCCGTCAACTATTGCATGCTATTACCCGTCCCACTCCTATCAGTCCCGGAGGAACTTAGGACTACTATTCCTAAAGGGGAGGGATATTAGGCTGACTTTTAGGTTTCAAAAGGTGAAAAAATCTAAGGCGACATACAAAAATACATAGGACTGCATATTAGGGGAAACATGTAAACAACTAAAAGGCTCATGCATACCTCCTCAGACAAAGCGCATAAATAGCATGACTTAAACACAGTTAGGGTCTAAATTTAAAGTACTAAGGCAAGGAGAATTTTAATTATTGAGGCAGGTCAGTTTATTACATAACTCAAATAAGAAGTTCGAATCAGGCCTGCCTGCTGGTTGTAGCAATCATTGATTAACAAAAGTAGGTTCAGTTTTTATTGTCGTTATAACCTAAGGCTTGCCTAAGTGTTTGGATGAGATCATATAAACATGATATCTATTACTGATTCAGGACGTGGCAAAGCAGTAACAACTCTAAACCAAATGACTTGAGATCCTATAGACATGCTTTCTAAACCGCGTTAAATAAAGGAGTAAGGTTGTTTAAAACTAATTCAGAACAATACGAGTTAGGCTGATTTTAAACTAGACTGGTTTCAGATTCTATAGATATTAATATCTATTATTGCTATTTTTAATTCCTATAGGCATGATATCTGATTGAACGATACTGATTTTAACCTATTGGACATGATGCCAGATTATAACCAATTAGATCCTAAGAGCATGGTATCTAAGTGTGGTAATAAACATGCAGAATTTAAAACGAATCCTATAGGCATATTATCTAAATGCAGAATTAGACAGGATAAATTTAAACAAGCCCTATAGAAAGGTCCTCTAAATGCAAAGTTAAGCATGCAGAATTAAAACAACAGATCTTATAGGCATATTCTTTAAATGCCGAATTAAACATGCAGAAAACAAGTCTTATAGGCATGTTCTCTACCCTTCTAATAGTTAAGCATACACAATTACCCAGCCCTTTTCACTAGCCAACCCGAATGTTTATTACACTTATTACAGGCCGAATGATAAATTACATTAGAAAAGTGTAAAAGACGAAGGTACAACCAGAGGAAGCCTGATTCTTGACTTCCTCTCTAAGTTATGGAATAAACCACCTCAAATGCCATTTGTTTCAAAGCCTTTCTTAGACTTGAGTGTGCCAAAGTTCCCTAAGTGTCTCAAGGGGGCCTCTGACAGTGCTTACACCCAAGTTTGCATAACCAGATAGAGATGAGTACAATGTGGAAGGGTCATCCCTTATGTGTCCAAGTTTAGAGGGAGCTCATAGGTCCCAAGGCAAGGCTCACACAATAGGGGCAAAACCTAAGTCTAAGAGTATAGTGGAAGTGCATGAGCAGAGAGTTTGTTTGAGAAGTGGGTTGAGAATAGTAAGGTAAACTGTAATTTGAAAACAGTAGTAGTAAAGCTAACACTACACAGAATCAGCATTTTTTTTATACAAGGGGGTCAGGGGTTTGGGAATACATTGCAGGGAGCATATGACTCTAAGAGGGGTCAGGTTTTGACATGCACAGCAATAGCTGGTGCTGGCATGCCTATAAACCAGCCAGAGAATACAACACATAGAAGGGATATGAAGCATATGACCCCATGGAGGGTCAGGTTTGGGTCATGCCCAGCAATGTCTCATGCTGACATGCCCTCAAACCAATCAAAGAATACAAACACATAGGGGATATGGGGGTTTGGTATTCATAAGTCATAATAAGTGACTGACAGAGTTAACAGATAAGAAAAATACATAAATTCAGAAGAGGAAGAGGCAGATTACAACATGTTTGGTAATGTAACTGGATTAAACATAAGCAGGAAACATGCAAGATTGAAGGAAATAGTAAAAAAACATGTTGTTGTTGATGCTGGAAGATTAATTAGAACGTACCAGTAATGAGGCAAATGCAGAAAGAAAAGTAAGCAAATTTTCACAGCCTAGCCTTGGCTTTCAGCCGGCTAGACAAGGCAGCAACACAAGTAGTAACAAAGAAAAGAGAGAGAGAGAGCTTTGAGTGAAGTGTGTGTTCTGATCTGTTTGAAAGAAGAGAAAGTGCAGTGTATTTATAGCTTCTGAAAATGAGTGAGAAGTAAGGTAACAAGTAAAGTTTTAGTACAAATATAGAAACAATCAACAGTCAGAATCAATTACGCAAGTGACTCCCTTTAATTAAGGAGTCAATGTTTAACGGGTAATGACAGATTCAAAATAAGGAAAGAAGATCAATTTAGAGACAAACTGATTATTGCCATAAAAGGAGTAGTAAAAGCATTGAGTATGTAATCAAGTCTAAGTACAGAAATATGCTTATTTTGGGAAAAGATTCAGTAAGGCAAAATAAGGAAAGGAATTAATTAACTTTAACAAGCGAGTGAAATTAGAGTTCATAAAAAAAGTTTTTGAAATCAGTCACACGATTGAGATCAATCAAAGAAGAAATATGCTTCTGCACTTCAGTGTATAAATAAAGTGAACAGGTTCATCAGACATGCGAGGCCAAACACATTGGCAAAAGAGATAATCACAAGCATGTAGTAGTGGCAGAAATAAGCTAGGGTTCAGTAGTAAAGCAAATATTCGAAGCATAGTAATCAAGTAGGTCAAGTCACATTGAATCAATAGTGAAGAAAACAGAGTATCAGAAACATGCAAAGGTCTCACAGTAGCAGGTGAGGAAACCTTTTGAAAAGTTAGGGTTTCAGCCATAGTCGAGTTGAAATATAGTGAAAATTAGGTAAGTCGCATAAAGAAAAGAGAGTCTGAAACAAGAACTTTCAATCAAGTATTCAAACAAACAATTTCAGACCCAAAGTCCTAGGGTTTTCAACAACAATCGAGTTCAAAAGATGGTAAACAGATAAGTCAAGCAAGGATTTTAAACAAACAAGCACACATCTAACAAACAGCTTCAGAACTCGATTGAGACCCAAAAGAAATTAGGGTTTTAACAAGCTGACTCAAGTAGAAGGAAAGCATAACAAACAGTTCAAACATAGTAAATTCATAAAATAACATCGAGAATCAGAGAAAAGGTTTTTGAAATAACTTAAAGGAAAACCCTAATCAGAACAATGAAGAGTCGTTTTGAAAATAACGTTGAAGAACTTTCGAGAAAAAAATGCTTAAAAGTTCATGGTAAGCATAGATCTAAGGTTGATATGAAAGAAATAGAAAGATCTTAGAGATTAGGGTTTCAGAAAAACCAAAAGAAATGAGAAAGATCTCGAAAGTTAACGATCTAACTAGAAAAGGTCAAGGACCCGCCTTGAAAGGCCATGAATGGTCGGGAAAGGTCGTGGATGGTCGGAGAAAGGCCATGAACACCAATCGATCAAGGAATAGACCAAACTCCTTTGAAGTCTGGTCGTGAAACCATAGAACCAAACACATAGAAGCCATGAAAGGCTGGAACAGGTCTCAAATGACCACGGAAGGCCATGGATTAGGTAGGTATTAGGGTGGATTAGGGTGTAGTTTGATGGCGGCAGCTAGGGTTTGTAGGAGTTTCAGAAAGAGTTGAGAGAGAAGAGGGATTCAAGGGTGGTGGTAGGTGAGAAATGAATTAGGTTTGGGGGTCTTTTGGATTTAATTAGGAAAGAGCAGATCAACGGCTCGGATTAAAGGGGTTAGGTGGGGACCCGGGTTGGGTCGTGTGAATTGGGTTAGTGGGTTGGGTTTGAGTGCAATTGGGTTGGGGAATTGCGGCTTGATTTGGGCTCAATTTTAGGCTATAATTGAAATAAAATCTGACTAAATTTTAAATAGCCATTTTTCCCATTTATTTTTTTAAAAAATAGCAAATTAATTTCTGAAAATAAATTGAAAAGACTAAAATGTTTTATAACATATAATTATCAATTTAAAAATACTGGACTTAATTTTTATAAATGTAAATGCAACTAAATCCTAAAAGAGGCTAATATTGCAATTATATGCAATTTAGCTTTAAAAATACTAAATAAATTTGTAAAAATATGAAATAATTATCTTGGCTATATTTTAACATATATGTAAAAGTCAAATAAATGAATTACCAAAAATAAAATTTTGGAAATAATTATTGGGTTTTTATGTATAAAATAGGGAAATAAATTGATTTAAAAACCTTTAAAAATTAGGGAAAAAATACTAAAACATTTGGACATACTTATATATGCATACGTATGCTATTTTGAAGGTATTTGCATATTGAAAAATATATAGGGAAAAATTGGGTATCAACAGTGACTACCATTGCTGGCTCTTCAGACTGGCCAGTAGAAATAGTAGCTTTGCCCTTAGATCCCTTAGATTTGGGGTTGCCTGGACCATGAAGGCTATACTATGAGAAGGGCTTCTTGTGCTTTACCATGATATCGTAATCCCTTTTCTCGACATCCTGATCCTCCAAGTACATTGTGAGGAAGTTCAGAAAGGGGTAAGATCTATCACCCTCATTGACCACTCTCGTGATCACCCTAGACATGATATTCTCGACATTGATTGGGAACCCCGCCATAATAGCTGCCACTATAATCTCCCGGGAAACCGGCATGTCACTGTCGTGAGTAGTGGGGTCTAGTCTGCTGCACACAAATGTCTCTCAACCCTTTGCCTCGAAATTTCAGGGTGTTCCTGTAGATAGGAACCCCCTTATCAACCATGCTGGAGTAGCATCGGGGAGGGCAAGTAGTGATGCCAACCACGGGCGAGCTGCCTCATCCATTTCCACTTTCTCTAAGTACAGCGACTCATTTTCATCATTGAAACCAAGATAATCATTCAGAGTCTTTCCGTCAAACTTGACCTTCAGATTCCGCACCTTAGTCACAAGTGTGCCCATTTTGATGTGGGAGGCGTTGGCGTAGAATTCCTTGACTAGGTGCTCATTAGCATCCGACACCTTGCTAGTGAAGTACTCACATCCCACTCTTTCATTGAAGTGCTGCTTCACATTGGGGTTGTGTGGCAGAAGATCCCGCTCTATGAACTGACGCTCATGTATGAGTGATTTTTGAGGCCACCACTTCCTGAATTTGTGATATGCCAGCTCACTAACAAACCTCTGTTTCCACACCTCCGGGTTTCTTTTTCTTTCCACACCTCCAGTCTGGGTATCCCCCCTCTCCCGTCATCCGGTACCTCAAAATCAACGTCTATGGGATCCTGTCCTGGTGTCAAAGTTGTAGGTGAGGCTGAAGCTGAGGATTCACTACTCTCCGTTGAGCCATCAGATGACTCAGAAGAAACATGAGCAGTAGGAGAGGCTGGAGGTGTAGGCTCGTCTGTCAATCTAGGTCTCCCCAGGAAGTGATGTACATGTGTGGGTACAGAGCTACTCTCTGAGGCCTCCCGGGAGGGAACATACTCACTCCCCTCGGATGGGATACAGCTCTGTTTGCAGCTTTGATATTTTTCCTCATTTTCCTAATTGATTTCCGTACTGCTGGGTTTAACTTAATTTGTCCTCGTCCCTTACCCCGGGAGGACTCTGCTTTCCCCTTTTGTTTCTCACCGTCACCTATAGATTTAACCATTGTCTGCAAACATAATCGGTGGAAAATTGTTAGTACTGGTGCTAGAAGAAGCAATGAAGAAAAACAGAAGAACAGTTGACAGTGCTTGAAAAAGTTGCAGACCGCTGATAGGGGATAAAGAAGCGCGACCGCGGAATGAGCACCACTGACCGTAGAAAATGCAGCACGACCACAAAGGTTGGACCGCTGCCAGTGTAATTTGTCACGGCTGACCGCGATCATCAAGACTTCCAACTCAGATATAACTCATGAACGCTAATCGCGGAAAATCAACCGTGGCCGCGAAAGTCAAAATCGGCCTCAGCAATCCTAGGGTTTCAAATTTTTCATTCATTTAGCAATCTCATCTACGTTTCTAACCCCACTAGGTATTCATTAATAAATCCTAACTATTTTAAGCCTAATTTATTTAATACTAATCAACCCTAGGTCAAAACTAAAAGAAAAGAAGAAGAAGAAAGAAGAAGAAGAAGAAGAAGAAGAAGAAGAAGAAGAAGAAGAAGAAGAAGAAGAAGAAGAAGAAGAAGAAGAAGAAGAAGAAGAAGAAGAAGAAGAAGAAGAAGAAGAAGAAGAAGAAGAAGAAGAAGAAGAAGAAGAAGTAAAAATCGGGAGCAACCATTTCCATTAAAAGGGGAGAAAAGTAGTATCAAATAGTAACAATCAGGGAGCGATAATTTCCAGTAGCAATTTTCAGAAACAATGGACATGGTTTGTGTTTGTGCAGATTAGGGAGTGGATGAATAGTGATAATTTTAGTTTGAGAGCCAAATGAGCGAAAAAGGTAAAAGGCTTCCTGAACTCCTATTTATAGAAAATACTTTGGGACCTACGAAACTTACCTGGTGTGGTTGTGCTAAATCACCGCGGTCCGTGCTTGTAAAGAACAGAAGACCTGCTTGATTTAAACTACCCTGAGAGCGACAAATGGTATGCGGTCGCGGTTAGGCACCGCTGGCCGCGATAAAAGCACCGCGGACGCTATTGAAACTTTAGAGAGGTCTCATTTTAGACTTTTCAATCCCGCGTCTACCGCCAATTTACGCCTTACGATAAGGCCACCACTGATAGCAGAAAATGGAGCGTTGTCAGTGGTCCAACTTCAGACTATTGGCAATTTTTCCAGCTTAGTCCTGCATTGCATCAAACATTCCTACACACATATCAGAACCAGTTAGTTCAAAACAAAGCCTACACTAAGAAGGAAATCAAAAAGAAGAAAAACACATGGGTTGCCTCCCAAGAAACACCTGATTTAACACCGCGATACGACATAGGTTACCATCAATCATTTGAGATGGATCATTGCCACCACGTGGCCGTCATCAAACTTACAAAGATATTGCTTCACTCTGTTCCCATTAACTCTGAAGATTTCATTATTTTTGTTTTACAAATCAAGAGCACCAAATAAAGTTACAAGCACCACCTCAAAAGGTCCACTCCATTTTGACTTGGGCTTTCCCGGAAACAGTCGTAACCTGGAGTTGAATAAGAGAACCAAGTCACCTTCCTTGAATCCCTTGCTACGGGCATACTTGTCGTGTAAGTACTTCATCTTGTCCTTATACAAGGACGAGTTGGAATAGGCATGAAACCAGAACTCATCAAGCTCATTGAGTTGCTCTACCCAGAGATTTGCTGCAACATTCCATTCAAGATTTAACTTTCTCAAAGCCTACATGGCCTTGTGCTCTAACTCAACCGGTAGATGACAAACTTTCTCAAATACCAACCGATACGGAGACATACCAATCGGAGTCTTGTAAGCAGTCCTGTAAGCCCATAAAGTATCATCCAATTTCTTTGACCCGTCAGTCCTATTTTTATTGATAGTCTTTGAGAATATGCTCTTATTCTCCATGTTAGAGACCTCAACTTGCCCACTAGCCTGAGGATGGTAAGGAGTTGAAACCTTGTGATTGACACCATACCTTGCAAGCAAAGTGTCAAATGCCTTATTGCAGAAATGAGAACCCCCATCACTGATGATTGCCCTAGGAGTGCCAAATCGAGTAAAGATATTCTTCTTGAAAAAAACCACCACACTCCAGGCCTCGTTGTTGTGTAAAGCCATGGCCTCAATCCACTTGGAAACATAATCAATGGCTTCCAGAATGTATGTATTACCACATGAACTCACAAAATATCCCATGAAGTCAATGCCCCACACGTCAAATATGTCAACCTCAAGAATAGTGGTTAGAGGCATTTCATCCTTCTTTGAAATTCCACCTGCTCTCTGACACTCATTACATCTCTTCACAAGCTCACTCGCATAATTGTACAGTGTAGGCCAATAAAAACCACATCTAAGCACCTTTGAAGCTGTCCTCACCCCACCATGATGACCACCGTAGGGAGAGGAATGACAAACATCCAGAATAATCATTTGCTCCTCTTCCGGAACACATCTCCGGATCACACCATCATTACAAATTTTAAACAAATAAGGCTCATCCCAGTAATAGTCCAAGCTATCCCGTTTAAGCTTCTTTCTTTGGTTAGAACAGAGCTCACACGGAACAATACCGGACACAAGAAAGTTGGCAACATCCGCGAACCAAGGTATGCTATTCACAAATACAGAGAGGAGTTGCTCATCAGGGAATGAATCATTAATTTTGAGGCCATCACGAGGCCTCCCCTCCTCCTCCAAGCGGGATAAGTGGTCCGCCACTTGGTTTTCACTTCCTTTTCGATCAACATTCTCAAGTTCAATCTCTTGAAGCAATAGAACCCATCTCATCAACCTAGCCTTGGAATCCTTCTTTGTCATCAAGTAGCGGAGTGCTACATGGTCAGTATGAACTATCACCTTGGCACCCATGAGATAAGGCCTAAACTTCTCCATTGCAAACATAATTGCTAGAAACTCTTTTTCCGTCACCGTGTAATTAACCTGAGCATCACTCATTGTTTTTCTTGCATAATACACTGGGTGAAACATCTTGTTTACTCTTTGACCCAAGACCGCTCCAACTGCAACGTCACTCGCATCACACATGAGCTCAAAAGGTAAGCTCCAATTGGGTGCGGTAATAATGAGAGTGGTTGTCAATTTGTACTCGAGAAGTTCAAAAGGTTTCATGCATTCATCATTAAACACGAACTTTGCATCCTTTTCCAATAATTTGCATGAAAGGTTTACTACCTTTGAAAAGTCTTTGATGAATTTTTGGTAGAACCCCACATGCCCAAGAAAACTCCTAACCCCCTTGACTGAAGTAGGAGGAGGAAGCTTTGAAATCACTTCAATTTTTTCCTTGTCCACCTCAATACCGTTCTTTGAGATCTTATGGCCGAGGACAATGCCCTCCTCGATCATAAAGTGGCATTTCTCCCAGTTAAGCACTAGATTTGTCTCCTCACACCGGGCTAACACCTTGTCAAGATTCTTCAAACACTCATCAAAGGAGTCATCCACAACACTGAAATTATCCATGAGCACTTCCAAGAAGTCCTCCACCATGTCAGTAAATATAGCCATCATACACCACTGAAAGGTAGCCGATGCATTACAAAAACCAAATGGCATCCTAGAAAATGCAAAGGTGCCATATGGACATGTGAAGGTGGTTTTCTCCTGATCTTCTGGAGCAATCAAAATCTGATTGTACCCTGAGTACCCATCCAAAAAGCAATAGAAGGCATGCCCAGCAATTCTATCCAGCATTTGGTCAAGAAAGGGCAATGGAAAATGATCCTTGCAGGTCACTTTATTCAGCTTTCGGTAGTCCATGCACACCCTCCATCCAGTGACAGTCCTGGTAGGAATCAACTCATTTTTCTCATTGATGACCATAGCCATACCACCCTTTTTCGCCACACATTGCACCGGTGAAGTCCACGAACTATCCGAGATGGGGTACTCAACCCCTACATCAAGCCACTTGATCACCTTCTTTTTCATAACCTATTACATAACCTCGTTCGACCTCCTTTGATGTTCCACGGAGGGATTGGAATCATCCTCAAGTATAATCTTGTGCATGCAAAAGGTGGGGCTTATTCTCCAAATATCAACTAGAGTCCATCTAATTGCTTTCTTTCTTCTTTGGAGCACCTCCAGTGTGGCATCTACCTACACATTAGTAAGACAAGAAGAAATAATAACAGGTAAGGTTGAACTAGGGCCTAAGAATTCATACCTGAGGTGTGAAGGTAGAGGCTTCAACTCCAAAATTGTAGGTTCCTCAATTGAGGGCTTTGTTGGAGGAGTCTTTTTATTCTCAAGATCCAGAGAAAGCTTACGGGGCTCATAAGAATAAGAACCCATTCTGTGTAAAGCATCGACACACTCCACCCGACCTTCATCCTTATTCACATCAAGGTTCAACAATACTGCTTCTAAAGGATCCTCCACATTGATCATGGAACTAGTGTCATCAACTATGACCTCCGTGACAAGATCCACAAAAGAGCAAACTTTAGTACTATTTGGCTGCCTCATTGATTTGCACACATGAAAGACAACTTTTTCATCACCCACCCGGAAGGTGAGCTCCTCTGCTTCCACATTAACCAATGCCTTCCCAGTTGCTAGGAAAGGCCTTCTCAATATTATAGGCACCTCATAGTCGACTTCGCAGTCAAGAATCACAAAATCAGCTGGCAAAATAAACTTATCCACCCGGACAAGAACATCATCAATAATACCAAGTGGCCTCTTCATTGTTCTATCTGCCATTTGCAACCTCATTGAAGTAGGTCTCGGTTGAACAATACCCAAAGTTTTGAACACCGAGTAAGGCATCAAATTGATGCTTGCTCCCAAGTCACACAATGCCTTTGCAAAATCCGCACTCCCAATGGTACATGGAATGGTGAAAGCGTCGTGATCTTCAAGCTTTGAAGCCATTGAGTGCATAATTGCACTTACTTGATGAGTCATTTTGATGGTCTCACAATCCATAGATCTCTTTTTAGTCACCGAATCTTTCATAAAATTGGCGTAACCCGGCATCTAATCAAGAGCTTCCACCAAAGGAACATTAATCGATAAGCTTTTCATCATCTCAATAAACTTCTTGAATTGGTTTTCATTCTTTTGCTTCACAAGTATTTTAGGGTAAGGTGGAGGAGGCCTTGGCAAGGGATCCTTAGCCTTGGGCACTATCTTTTCCGGCATGTCTATCATGTGTTGCCTAGACTGGTTCACGTTATTTTGAGTCTCCACCTTATTATCATGAATATCAATTCTCACTTCTGCATTTATATTCTCTTCACTCACTTGCTCATCAACTATCGGGACATCATCATCTTGCACTTCAACCTTATCACTCACAACTTCCTTTTGCTTTGAGGTATTCACTTCACCACCTCGACCGCTTCTTGTGATCACCGCCATTGCATGCCCGATATTGTTCCCAACCTTTGGGTTTACTACCGTAATACTAGGTAGAGCCCCCTTAGGGCGAGTATTCAAAGATTGCGAAATCTGGCCAAGTTGAACCTCCAAATTTCGGATTGAAGTATTTTGGGATACCAACTGAGCATCAGAGTTGACATTCTTTTTCATCATTTGTTCAAACATCATCTCGATCATTCCCATCTCATTGTTTAATGAGCTAGGACCATGGGACGAAAATGGAGGCGGGTTGTTTGGTTATTGATACATCGGAGGTCTTTGAAAGGCTTGCCCCCGATTCCCTTGATTGCTATTATTCCAACCCCCTTGGTTGTTGTTTCCTCCCCAATTGTTGTTGTTTCCACTCCAGTTGCCCTAGTTGTTCTAGTTGCACCAATTCTGATTGTTGTTCCCCCAGTTGCTATTTCCCTATTGGTTTTGATTCCTCCAATTTCCTTGGGATCTCCACTGTTGTTGTTGGTTAGGAGCATTGCCCCTTTGTCCTTGGTAATTGTTCACGTACTGGACTTCTTCACTTTTCTCATCATACCCATCATCTTGGTTGGAACCACTGCTACCTTGCTCATATTGATCCGGACCTCCTTGAATTTTTTGACCTCTTTGTCGCCTCTTGTTGACCAACATATTTACACCTTCCATAGCATTTACTTGTGTCGGTGCTTGAACTTGTTGCAACTGAGCTTTAGCCAACTGGTTCATTGTTGTAGTCAACTTTGCTATTGCATGGCCATGGTCGTGGAGCTCTTTGTGCAGGTGAATGACAGTGGGATCACCCTGTGGCACATTAGCTTGACTTTGCCAAGCTGAGGAAGTATCAACCATCTCATCAAGAATATCACAGGCCTCATCATAAGGCAGCTTCATAAAATTACCCCATGCTAACTGCTTTACCACACATTGATTGGTCGTGTTTATACCCCGATAAAATGTATGTTGAATCATTACTTCAGTCATATCATTGTTGGGGCATTCCTTGACCATAGTTCTATATCTATCCCAGATTTCATGAAGGGGCTCATTTGGTTCCTGTTTGAATGCTAAGATTTCATCCCTCAATGCATCCATATGTCCCTGTGAGAAACACTTGGCTATAAACTTATCGGCCAACTCATCCCATGTAGTGATGGAATGATTGGGGAGTCTTTCGAGCTAGTCCAAAGCTTTCCCTCTAAGTGAGAAAGGGAACAACCTCAGTCTCAATGCATCCTCCGACACATTAGTTTGTTTGCTTCCCCAACAGGTATCCACAAATCCCTTTAGATGTTTATATGCATTTTGATGGGGAGCACCTGTGAAGTACCCTCATTGCTCCAATAAAGTCAACATCACGTTTGTAATTAGGAAATTGCCTGCCCTGATCTGAGGAGGGACAATTGCACTTGCGTACCCTTCATTTGGAAGCACCCGAGGAGCCACTCTTGGAGGAGCTGGGGGAGAGCCTGGAATGTTATCATTGTCCTGGCGGCCTCTTCTTTGAGCTTGAGGTACTAGAGGTACCTCATTTTCACCATTATCATCTACTTCCTCCCCCGAGATAGCGATTCCAAGATTATCGTTGTTTGCCATTTTGTACTTGATTCGATTAACTCACACAAGTTAGTAAAACAGAAGGAAAGAAAAACAAGACACAAAACTAGTCAGATGGATAGCCAAAACCGTTTAACTCCCCGGCAACGGCGCTAAAAATGTGATCGGAGCCGACCCTATACCACTATGAATGGCAAGATCGGTCGATGCAGCTTTTACCCGAAAGGTCGGGATCGAATCCACAGAGAGCTAAGATAGGTTTGGAATTGGGTTCCTATCTAATCTAGCAATGTGCGATATTCTTGTTTGCACTTCCAAACATTCTTTGTTTGTTTAGTATTCTACTTTAATACTAATGAAGTAGGAAAGTAAGCTAAGTATGATATTTTTGTAAGGTTTTCTTAATTGGTCTAAAGGCACTAGGGAAGTAACTTACACCTAGGTGGGTATCTAACGGGGTCTAAAACTTAGGGAAAACTTGTTATAATTGGGATCATGATATAGCCATTGCACATAACTACTTACTCTATACCTCTCGGTAATTTGAGTGACTTTGCCCTAATTGGCTTTCTCAAGCCCAATTGGGTGTTCAAACAATGCAAGCAAGACTAATTACACTCTAATTCGCTGCACTTTACTAATGTTTGAGCTTTAAATAGTATTAATTTGCACTAACTGTGTATTTTATGCTTCGCAGGAGCGATCCCGGGCTACAATGAGGTTAGGGAGCATTTTTGAGCTAGCATGGAACTTTGAAGGCAAAGTAAAAGCTTATGGAGTAATTTGGGATTATGTTCGAGATTCAAAGGACGTTAGCGCACTCAAAAAGAAGAACGAAGAAGAGAGAAGAAAGTTACCCAGGTGCGCGGCAGTGCACGGGTCGCGCATTGGGCGCACATGACAAGCAGAAACTGGCCAAAGTGTGCGGCCATATGCGTGGTCACCTGCCCAGGTGTGCGGCCGCGCACGTTGTCCGGAAAAAATTTCCAAGGATAATTTTGTAATTTTGGAGGCAACTTCCCTTGACTTATATTGAGCCCATCTCGTCTAAAAAGAGGGTATTCTGGATTTTTACAGCAACTTTGGAGGGAGAAAAAGGACATAAGCAACGGGAAAGCAAGATACTTGATCCAGTTCACTCAATACGAAAGTTTGTTTGAATTTGGAAATTGTAATGTCTTTTTGTTCTTCTAATACTCTTGCTATGAATATTTTCTCCGTTATGGTGTAATATTCCGTAGGGTTATTGACGGATGTTGTGAATTGACTATTGTTTTGGGTGTTACTCTTTGTTAATTGCCCAAATTTATTGAATGAGTTACTAATTAACTTTCAAGGCTTACTGTAGTTTTACTTTAATCGAAAGAAAAGTTTTTGCTGCTATTTGCATTGTACCATCTTATTTGGGTTGATTTTACGTCTCTTATAGGTAATCAAAAAAGCTTTAAGAGTTATCGATTAACCCAGTTCAAAAGAATAACTGAGAGGTGTTCTTTGAAAGATCGTTCATTCAATATTTTAATGCATATGTTCATAGGACATGTTGTTAGGCTAATTAAAGGAATCAAATTTATTCGGAAGAAGACTTTGAAATCCTAAAGTGGCCTAATCATCTGCTGAAATCGAAAGAGTTAACAGAAGTTAAGAATGAGTTTAACACAGAGTTTTCCGGAACGCTAGTTGATCACACATCTTGTCATCACCCTTATTTCTCGCACTAATAATCCATCTTTGTTACTAATCATTAGGGTATCATTAGTTTCTTATAGTTGATAATATTAGTTGTATTTATATTCCCTCCGTTCCAGTTTATGTGAACTTATTTCCTTTTTGATTTGTTCCAAAAAGAATGACCCATTTCTAAATTTGAAAACAATTTAACTTAAACTTCCAGTTCTACCTTAATGAGAAGCTTTTACAATCACACAAATACTCTGGATCTCTTTTTGACTTGTTTAGGACCACAAATTTTAAAAGTCTTTATTTTTTCTTAAACTTTGTGCCCAGTCAAACAGGTTCACATAAATTGGAACAAAGGGAGTAGTAGATAATAACATCAATCAAAAGGTTTATTATCCTGGATAGTATTGAGATGAATATTTAATAGGACATTATTGAAACCAATCCATGTGGAGACGATTAAATACTATACTATCTTTGACTAGCGAGCATACATTTTATACACTGGTTTTGCGTTGGTCACGCATGAAAAGAAAAATTCCCCATATGCTTATGAAATTAGACCTGGAAAAAGCGTTTGATCGGCTAGAGTGGTCCTTCATACGTCAGACGCTTACTCAACTGAATTTTCCTGGACCACTTATCCAACTTATCATGTCTTGCGTCTCCACATCATCCATCTTCGTCCCTATTAATGGTAGTCCTATAGATTTCTTCCATCAACCTAGAGGAATACATCAAGGCAACCCTTTATCTCCATATCTATTTATTCTATCAATGGAAATGCTCTCCCATAGCATCATTACAACTGTAGATTACCAACTTTGGTCGCTTATACAACTCTCCAAAGATGGACCAAGTATCTCCCATCTTTTCTGCCGACATCATCATTCTCACCTCCAAAATAACAACGAAAAGTTATCATACTATAGTCGATACTTTAAACCATTTCACTACTCTCTCTGGACAATCCATCAATTTTTCCAAGTCCAAAATCTTCTTCTCCAAAAATTGTGCCTCCAATGATAAACAATTTGTATTGTGCAATTTCAATATGACTGAAGGACACCGGTTTGGAAAATACCTGTGATTTCCATATTCACTCATAGACCTACTAAGGCCGATTTCCAATTTCTATTAGATAATTTTAAGACACGACTGGCGGGATGAAAATTTAAGCACCTTACTATGGCAGGAAGAATAACTCTAATTGGATCCACTCTAAACACTTTTTCTAACCACATTATGCAATACATCTTCGTCCCCAAAACCATCCTAACACACTTAAACCATTACCAGCGTAAATTTCTTTGGGGTACTACCACACAAAAGCAAAAATTACACCTTATTAAATGGAGCATAGTTACTAGTCCAAAATCAGAATGGGGTTTGGGGATACAAAGCCTAGATATCAAAAACCAAGCCCTTCTAGCCAGCCTTGCATGACGATTATTCCATAACCCACAACAACTGTAGGCCCAGGTCCTATTGTCCAAATACAACCGCCAAAGTGCCCTTTTGTTCACAACAATCTTTTATTTGGAAAAATATGTTGACAAGATGGACAACCTGTCAAAAAGGCTAAAATGGAGAATAGCAAATGGAAAACACATTAATTTTTGTTTTGACCCCTGGATTAAGCATAATACCACTCTTCGATCCTTTATCCATGGTGCACAATGAAGAGCTCTCCACATAGCACAATACACCCCAAATGCGTCATGGAATCTCACCACCATCTCCTTCCAACTGTCACATGATATCACACAACAAATACATAGCATATACCTGCCACACACCTCCCTACTATTTGACAAAATCATCTGGGCCCTTACAACTGAGGGCAATTTTTCGGTTCAATCCAGTACCACTCTATCAACCCCCCTACACCTTCGCCTCTCTTTACATGGGTATGGAAACTCAAGCTTCCACCAAAACTATTACACTTTATATGGGTATGCTGTCACGATCAACTACCAACAAACAATTATCTCGCATGCCTATCCATCATTAACTCAAACATTTGCCCCATTTGCCACACGGCACCTGAAACTTCACAACACAGTTTCTTTCAATGTCACAAAGCTAGCCAACTATGGTCACATCTAAACATCTCAACAACCATCCAAATATCTTAGTCGAACACCACAATCAAACCCATTGGGTGTACAACTTCCTCCAATTACCATTTGATACATGCCCTACAAATATCCCACCAAAAACTTTCTTCTCCTTTTTGCCTCTGACAAATCTGGTTAACTTGAAATCAATATGTTTTTGAGAATAAAAACATACCACTCAGTCTCCCACTTGTAATATCAAAGGCCTCGGAATACTGTTTCCTTACGAACAATTGTCTCCGATCACCTAAAAATTCCCACTCCACGTTAAATGGCACCGACCACCCAATGATCAATATAAGTTAAATATAGATGGTTCTTTTACACCTAACAAGCAGGGTATCAACGGTATTTTTCGCAACTCCATGGGGACTTGGAGTTTAGGCTTCTCCCAACATATTTTGGCAACTTCTACTGTAGAAGTCGAAATGCATGCACTTATGTTGGGTCTCCATCTAGCAAAACAATATGAACTAATGCCACTCATCATCGAAGTGGATACAAAAGAGGATCTCTCTTTAAACAAGACCACCCATTTTACACTAATCTCCTTGATGATTGCAGGTCATTGATCCAACAACTGGATGGTCCAATCATCCACAGGGAGCAAAATTATGTAGTAGATAACTTAGCCAACTATGGAGCACACAAGCCACCTGGAAGCAGCTTGGATCTATTGGAAGCAGCTTGGATCTTTTTGACGCCCCCCACCTTTTGTCGCCAACATCTACCAGCTTGGAACTATTTACAAAAGACTTGTCAACGCCTGTGTTTTTGGCAGTATCAACCCCCCTCCCCCCGTACATCCACCACAGGCAGTAGATCCTCCTACTATTTTAGATACTACTTTTGGTTGTAATGAACCCGTTATGGGTGTCGCAAACAGTCCTTGTATTAGCAACTATGTAACTAGGGTGCCAACTGCGCAACCCGCTCCCTGTATCTCTTTAACTACTTAATGCAAAATTTCCTTTGTTGACCAAAAAAAAAAAAAGTTTTCAGGTCACTCTTTTCTCACATTAGAGATCATAGAAATTAATACTACAAGTACAGTATAGAGAACTTTTCAATGCCATATGCAGGAGCAGAGCTAGTGTTCTGTCTACGGGTTCGGTAAATTCAGTAGCTTTAGTTCAAATCATGTATTTTTCTTGAACAATTTATTGATTATTTATAATTTAATAATTTAGAACCCAATAATTTAAAATACTTAAAATTCTGAACTCATAAGCTTAAAATCCTAGCTCCGCCTCTAACCATATGATAACCATGGGAAAGAAGAATGATACCCATTTTACAAAAATGAAAGTTGTCTTTGTATAGAAAAATTTGAGAAAATAATAGAATCAGAAAATGAAAGGGTAAATGGGTTGGCTTTTAATCGAAAATGAGTCTCTAAGAAGTTGAAAATTTGCAAGATGATTTTTCTTTAATTCTAATCAACATGGGTTTCATTTAAAACTTAATCTTGAAACAAATTTGAAGCTTGTTTGCTGGTTGCTCGATCGATTGAGATATATAGAGAAAATTGTCAATATAGTCCTTAACGTATAGGGGTTGGACTATTTTGATCCTTAAGGTATACCTTAAACAAAAGTAGTCCTTAATGTATTCAAAAAGTGGACATTTGTAATCCTCAGCCGTTAAACTAATTACAGGCCCAAAAAATCATCAACTGATGCCTTTTATTTTCTGATACTTATTTTGGATCAAATTTGTTTGGCTAAAAGGACATTTAAAATGAATTGGAGGGAGTATAATGTACTAATGATTGATGAAGGGGTAGATTCATTTGCAACCTCTTTAAAAAGTATTTCCTGAATGATATTTTTTTATATGTATTTAAGATACTTCTTACAATGCCCATTGAATATGTAAGACTTTTTTTGCGTAGTAGTTGGGCTGACAACCCTTAGTAAAGGGTGTTCCTGCTATCTTTCCATCGGAGTTTAATCTATATATATAATTATAAAAGCAGGGGTTTTTAAATGTGACGTGGCATATGTCATTGCACAGGAATTACATTTATCTAATTTCTCAAATTTTTAAGCTTTTATTTCTATTTTAGGGTTGAATAACACGGAAAGGCACAACTCCAATCAAAGATAAACAACTGTTACTGGAGAGTCCAACAGTCACCAACAAAAGCCACAAGCGTTACTTGATAGTCTAAAATTCTCCGGCAAAAGTCTTTACTTACACTCATTTTGTTTCACTTCTTCTTCCCCCTCCATGAATTCCCTATTTATTCCTTCCTTTGTGTTCCATCTTCTTCTTTCTCCCACTCCCCTGAGGTATATATTTCCTCTCTTTCTTTTAAATTTTATTGTCTTTTTGTTCTCTTTCATGTTTTGATTGGTATCTCATGTATCTCTATACCAAAAATTCTTGAATTCCTACTTGATTTTAGGCTAATTGTATCAATCGATTGGCGCATCTTTACGCTATTACATTGCGCACTTCGGGAGACGACTTAATTAACCTAAAATGGGTAATTAATCATCTTCAATGGACTATATACATAAATTCCATTCTTATATGGTTTTAGGCATAAAACACTTGTGAGAACTGTTTTCAACTCAAAGATGCTTTCAACAACATCAGCGCCTGCAAAATAATAGGAGTCTAGGAGATAAATAAGTGAGAGTAGTTACCAAAGCAAAGAAGGATATAAGAAGAAGAAAAACACAGCAAAATTTGCTGAGTTTAGTTTTTATAGATTAACAAAGTAAAATAGTAGTAGGTACATATGTAACACTCGATAGAGTAAAATAACTTCACATTGTTATTGTAACAATTTGATCCAAATTAACGTGATTACCTCTTCCATTCCAAATTCTTTTAGTTGTTAATCAGAGTTTTTTGATGGATCACTTCTCTATCTTCATCCTAGAATGCAACTTACAAGGCTTGCCATACGAGCAATTCAAATCTAGAGACATCATTTATACTTTAGAATTCTTGTTGAGAGAACAACCAAGTACAAGATTGATGTGGATCTCCGTGTTTCAATGACTATGACTCATTAGTATGAGTTTTCTTAATTGAATGTTCCAATCAAATTTGTTATGAATGTGTAGTGAGGTCAAGATGATGTTTTAGTCTTTTCAGACTAAGATACGAACTATTGAATATGACAACAAGAACGCACTACAATTTTCATCTACTGCAAAAAAAAAAAAAAAAGAAACTTGGAGGCTTCTCTTTGTTAACTCTTTTTCTCGCTAGTTTGTTATTTTTAGATTTCTGGTAATTTTAATGGACTTTGCTTTGTAGATACACTTAAAATTGATGGAAGGCTCTTGAAGATACAATTTTATGAGAGAGTTTGAAAATGAGGAGAAACAAACATTAACAGTGTTCCAATTTTTAGTGGTGGAGATGGTCCTAGACAACTTTCAACCCAGGTTTGCACCTATTATAAAAAAAAAAAAAAAAAAAAATGTTCCCTGTCTATCTGATAGTTAGACTAAAATCAGTGGTAGAGATATGTTTGTTGATTAATCATGCACGATTCTAATGATTCAGTTTAGAGGTTAGACATGTTGACAACTTAAAACTTAATTAGTTGGTTAATGTGAATGTCTTCGACTCTTTATTCTCCACCTACCATTTATAAAACTATGAGTTGTTAAAGAAATCAATTGGCCTCAACCTTACCATTTATAGAAGTGTTTGACTCAAAAGATACTAAAATGTTTTTGAACAAATCAATCAAAAATAAAGGAGTAAATCTTAGTCAAATATAATTAATTCCGGACCGAAAAGTTAACAATAATGATCACATATAAGACGAAAAAGGCATGATTGATCTTATTTAGATTCAGCATTGTCTTTCTCATCAATATAAGGAAGTAAATTTACATATATTCCTCAAGGTCATTTCCTCATTTTCTTGTAGATATAAGGGAGGAGGTTTTTGTCATCCTTTTCTCGAGAGAATGGAGAAGCCCCCTAAATTGAGAGCTTTCTTTGGCTATATATAGTAGAGGCCCTTTTACCATTTGCTTGACTCGACGTTTTCTTGTCACTAATGTGTCCTGGTCGTGATTTTAGGCGTTACTCATTTCGATTCGTCGAATGGCACATAGGAGAAATGAAGTGGGCTCTATTGACTTTCACTGCCTAGTTACTGAGGCGCGGTGTCGGGTAACCTGGTCGTGGTGGTCAGATTTCGACCAATACAGTTAGTCCCTCCGTCTGTCGGGATCGTCCCATGTCGGACTTCGGCAGACAGATCATGTCGTTACGAAGTCGAGAGAAATCTGACCTACGACTTTCCATTCCTTAGTCGCATTCTGTGGGTTTTTAGCGGAGTGGTGGTGTTCTTTCGATCCTCATGGACCGTTGCGGCGGTTTCGGAATCGAAACGTCGGTTGGCACTGGAGCATTGGTTTGTGGTTACCACCATTATGACACATTTCTGGGAGACTGAAACGTTTCATGCCTTATCAGATTCAAATGGCGACTCTTGAGTTTCGTGCTCGGGGAATTTATGTCTCTTATAAATAGAGAAAACTTGTCACTTGACTGATTCACTTCATTTTTTGCTTGAGAGAGTTCTTCAGATATAGCTTTTTCTGATACCTCGAATTTCTACTTACCTTCTTGTACACTGAAATCTTTCATCTCTTCTTCTTATTACTTCTTTGGCGCGTTTTCCACTAAAAATGGTTGGTGAATCTTCTCGCGACAGTCTTCCTGCCGCTAATCTGGTGCCGAAGGGTTATGTTCAGGCCACCGGGGGGCGGATGTAGCAGAGGATGAGGAGGTTCCCTCAGTGGTTGAGATCTTGCCTCGCCCAGGGAGAGAGGCGACTGACTTCAGTTTTAGCGGCGGAGCGGAGCCGGAACCTGTCCCCTCCGTCGTGAGGGAAAGGGGGATTGTAGAGTTGAAAGAAAGGTGGGGAATCCCCAATTACGTCGATATGCGGCCGGTGTAGGGGGACGACATAGTTCACATCGACCGTCCCGGGTACTGCGTATTCTACGCCTACCCCTTCATTGTAGGGTACACACTTCCTCTTCCCATGTTGGTGATGGATTTTTGCCATTTCTATGAAGTGTGCCCCGCCCAACTTTCACTTTATTTGTACAAGTTATTCCTTATGCTGCTCAAGTATGCGAAACTTGCCGGTAGTGAGGTCACTTTAGACCATATGCTCAGCATTTTTGCTCCTCAACTGATTCGTGGTTCGATGATTCACATGCGTCCTTGGAGGTCGAGGAGTCTGGTGGTGAAGATGGACGATAGGACCAACCGTCGTTTCTACGAGAACTACTTATATGTGCGGACTGAACACATTGTGGTGGACCTAACGGGATTCCTTGAGAGATGGAACTTCGCACGTAAGTTTGCATCTTTAGTTAGTGAAATGTTCGACCGTTTTCTGCGAGTACTAAACTGTCTCGTCTTTGTAGCTGAGAGATTGCCCCTGCCGCCTGTCGAAGGGATTCGTGAATGGTAGAGGCCATTCTTCCCTATACAGTGGAAATTCGCACATGGTCGACCTTTCATGAGAGGTTTGGATGCAGGCCCCTTACAAGTGAGATGACGCCTTTATCTATTGTTCTCTTTTTTTTTGTTTAGCCTCTTATGCATCGTTCGTCGTTGCCAGGAAGGGTGCGGAGAGCAAGGGCCTCTCAGTTGGCTTTTCACCAGTCGGCCGCATCTGCTCGCCCTATCGCAGTATCCACTGTACGACCTTCATCGAGGGCTGCTTCGGTTGAATCTGCGGCCTTGGTTACTCCAGTTAAGGCCACTTCCCAGGACGAGGTCCCGACCAATGTCGTTCGCCCAACGGACGAGTCACCATCTACTGGAGAGGAAGAGGGGGCTTCGAAGAGACGGAGAGTAGAGTTTGAGACGCGCCCCCAACAATAATTCATCTAGACGACTCTCCCTCGATGGGCTCCGGAGATGGTGTTATTGCGGCTCCCCCCATAGGGGCGAAACAAAACATTGGAGTTGTCGATGCATGTGATCAGCAATCAGAAACTCCAACCACCGTCTTGGCTCAATAAGAAGTCCCTGTTGTTGTTGATGATCAATACCTTGTCGCAGTAGAGAACCAGATCTCTGGGGCCACTATTGTGAATTCGGACGTGCCCTCATCTTTTGCAGCGGGTCGTGCTTCCTCTTCAGTAGCAGAAAGGGGAAAAAGCGTGGTGATTGATGACTATGAGTCTGAGTCAGACTTGGACCCCGACGATGTTAGGATATTTGAGGAGGGTCCTACTCATTCGGTAGTTAATGCGGGGGGCTCGGCCCGTATCCTTCAGATCCCTTCCGGCGTTAATCTCTTGGCGGAGGGGGAAGATCGGGTACCGTAGTTCAGCCTGTTGTGCTCCGAAGCTAAGAACGAGTCCCTTTGGGATGTTCCCGATGCTAAGTTGAGGGACAAGGTGGCCATCATAAGCTTAAGGGTACGTCACATTTTGTTTTCGTTTTATGCATTCGCCCTTTCCGAAAGTACTAGTTTAACCATGTCTTTACGTTTTCCAGACATATATGGTAGAAGTGGAAAGCATTTGCAGGGCCAACATCCGGGCAAGGGTTTTCTTGAAGATGCTGGAGAAATACCGTCGCTACCGCTACAGGTGTCGTGAGATGCACGAGCGGCTGAGGACAGATCCCCGTAATCGGGCTCTTGGTGAGGAGTTGGAGAAAAGGGACCAGGAATTGATGCGGACCATCCGCATCAAGAGCGAACTCGAGGAGCAACTTCGCATTAAGGACGAGGAGCTCGAGTTGGATAAGGGGATCGCAGCGGAGTGTGAGCATTTGCAGGGTAGGTTTAGGTCGATGCAGCCGGAGATGGACAAGAACTTGGTCAAGGTCGAGGCGATGAGCGTGGAGTGGATGAGAAAATTGATCGCGATAGAGAGAAAAGTCGCTGGATTGGAGAACACTGAGAGTGCCTGGTCCAAGGCTTTGGTGAGGGCGATGGCCCTGGAGAACACCACCCGCGTACTTCAATCCGAACAAGAGTCGGAGAAAGCGATAGCTACCCTCATGGAGGTGAGGCTCAAGGAGCGCATAGGCGTGATTAATCAAGAGGCATCGGTTCTGGGAGATCGGGTCGCGGCCCTAGAGGCAGAGAATGAGCGATTACAGGCTCAGGTTGAGTCATCTTCCGCCGTCGTTCCCCGCCAAATGCATGAGCTCTGGGTTTATGTTGAAGCCCAGCGGGACATATATAAGAGTTTGTGGGAGGCGGGCACCGTGACTGAGGCTACTTATGAAGAAGCACGGGCGAAAGCTCGGGAGGCTCGCATTAACTATGGATATGACAGCGGCGATGCCCGAAGCTAATGGGGATGCGGATGATGGTAATGGAGTGCCTCTTGGAGACGGTGATGATAGTGGTGATGGTGACGGCGGTGATGACGCCGAATGAAGAATGTTGCCCTTTATTTTTATTTCCATTTTGTTTGTTGACTGTCGTTTGTTCGTTTTTTTTTCTTTGGTTGGCCTGGGCCATATGTAAGCAGTGGTAGCCCGCACTGTGACTTTGCATAAATAAAAGTTCTTTTCTTCGCTGTTTGCCTTGTACTTCACTTTATATTTCAACTATTCATGGCTTTGCTGTAAGATAGATTCTCGTCTAACGAGTCCCGGTTTTTTTTCTTCTGGTGGTTGTCGACCTTTAGGGGTGTCATTTTGAACTTATAGAAATGGCGACCCGTCTTCGTTCGATCGAGGTCGAACCCTTCTCTTTTTTGGCGAAGGCCCTTGGCCTTGAAGGGTGTTATTTCGAATCTTATCGAAATAACAGCTCGTTGTCGTTCGATCGAGGTCGAACTCTTCTTCTCTTTTGGCGAAGGCTCTTAGCCTTAAAGGGTGTTATTTCGACCTTATCGAAATAACAGCCCGTCGTCGTTCAAGCGAGTTCGAACTCTTCTTCTCTTTTGGCGAAGGCTCTTAGACTTAAAGGGTGTTATTTCAAACTTAATAACAGCCCGTCGTCGTTCGAGCGAGGTCGAACTCTTCTTCTCTTTTGGCGAAGGCTCTTAGCCTTAAAGGGTGTTATTTCAAACTTATCGAGAAAACAGCTCATCGTCGTTCGAGCGAGGTCGAACTCTTCTTCTCTTTTGGCAAAGGCCCTTAGCATTGAAGTGTGTTATTTCGAACTTATCGAAATAATAGCCCGTCGTCGTTCGAGCGAGGTCGAACTTTCTTCTCTTTTGGCGAAGGCTCTTAGCCTTGAAGGGTGTTATTTCGAACTTATCGAAATAACAACCCGTCATCGTTCAACCAAGGTCGAACTCTTCTTTTTTTTTTTGCGAAGGCTCTTAGCCTTGAAGGGTGTTGTTTCGAACTTATCGAAATAACAGCCTATCGTCGTTCGAGCGAGGTCGAACTCTTCTTCTCTTTTAGCGAAGTCTCTTAGCCTTAAAGGTGTTATTTCGAACTTATCGAGATAACAATCCGTCGTCAGTCCCGGTTTCTAGAGAGTTGGTCATCTTTCATGAGAGTCCAGTCTGTTTGGCATTGCTTGCACCGGATTGTACAACGTTGGTAAATACGAGGTGTTGATGTTTCGTTTAGGTTCGTGTTGTGTACGCCTCATGGTTTCCTTTTCTGACTCCTTCCGTCCAGCTTGGAGATGTTGCTGGTAGGAGGTATTTCAGTTGTGTTGAAGCAATTTTTGTCCTTCAGTCGAGATGTTCCAGTGTACGCTTGTCCACGCGGGTCTTATGTGCTTTCCCGGACAAAGAGTGGGAGGTGAGGATGAGATTTCCTTCGCTCCCGCCCGGTGATTCGGTGGGGGAATACAGGTTGGTCACATCGTTTGCTTTGTTTAGTATATCGATGGTTGATGGGGCGAAGATTTCTGAGCCCGGTGATCTTGCTTGGCTCTTCTTCCTTTTCTACGCTGCTTTTGAGTCTCGCGTGGGTTGGGTTTTTCCTCCGCGCTCCTTTTAGTGAGCGATTGTATTTCTTTGTTTCGATCTGGGAGAAACTAGGAAATTTTCACTAAGAAATCCCCACAGACAGCGCCAAATTGTTTGACTCAAAAGATACTAAAACCTTTTTGAACAAATCAATCAAAGATGAAAGGGTAAATCTTAGTCAAACATAATTAATTCCGGATCGAAATGTTAACAATAATGATCACATATGAGACGAAAAAGGCATGATTGATCTTATTTAGATTCAGCATTGTCTTTCTTATCAATTGATGAGGAAGTAAATTTACATATATTCCTCAAGGTCATTTCCTCGTTTTCTTGTAGATATAAGGGAGGAGCTTTTTGTCATCCTTTTCTCGAGAGAATGGAGAAGCCCCCTGAATTGAGAGCTTTCTTTGGCTATATATAGTCGAGGCCCTTTTACCCTTTGCTTGACTCGACGCTTTCTTGTCACTAATGTGTCATGGTCGTGATTTTAGGCGTTACTCTTTTCGATTCGTCGAATGACACAGAGGAGAAATGGAGTGGGCTCTATTGACTTTCACTGCCTAGTTACTGAGGCGGGGTGTCGGGCAACCTGGTCGTGGTGGTCAGATTTCGACCAATACAAGAAGTATGCTGCCTATGAGAGTATAAATTTCGGTGATTTCTATTCCAAATATTAACTGAAATTTAATTAGTTTTTCTGAGTTTAACAACTACTGAAAGCAAAAAAAAATTGGGAGCGCGGTGGTACACCGTTCTTGTGCGTAGTACGAATGTGTCTTGAATGAAGCAATATTTTTAAAATGGTTGATCATGTGAAGATGGAGTCTTTATTATCTGTTGAATCGTTGATTTGGATATATTGCTGGCTCCATAGGAAATTGTAGTAGGAGCATACACAAGTATCTGATACTATGAAATTTTAATATCTTTAGCTCCTAATACAATGGAAGCTTCACTTGAGTCGATAGTAATGCCAAAATTGTGCCCTGTCAATATTTGATCAAGGTTATCTATGTGTTCTAATTTCTGGTAATCTATATGTTCTGATATTTGATAATGTTTCTCTTGCACCACATTCTTGGAACTTCCATCGCATGGATGGTGCTACTCTTCCTTTAGATGGTTACCATGGTGAAAACATAGGAGTTATAGTTGCTACTGAATTTTGATGTGAAGAACTAATATAACTGAAATGGTGAAGGAGAAGGAAATGGTAATTGAAGCAGAGAATCCTCAAAGCTATAAGGAGTATTATATGTGTATTTTTTTCCCTAGCTGCTTACATGTGTTTTTTGTTTTCTTAAATATTATATTATGTGTACTATTCTACTTTTCACGATAAAAGAGTATATCCATATAACTTCAATTTTGACGGGTTAAATGCTATTATTTGCTCGATATTTGAAGTTTTGGCTTTCACTTGAATGTTTAAAGATCTCATGAATTATTCTCTTTGTACGGTAAAAGAGTATATCTACATAACTTTAATTTTGGCGGGGTTAAATGTTGTTACTTGCTTGATAATACTTGTATGGGTTTATTAAGATGGAGAAGCATTTTATTTAGATGAAGCTATAGGTTATTAGATGTTTTGGCTTTCACTTGCAAGTTGCAAGTGTTTAAAGATCTCATCAACTTTTCTTTATGTATAATAGAAGAGTATATTTATATAACTTCAATCTTGACGAGTTAACTCGGTAGATACTTGTTAAGATGGAGGAACATTTTATTTAGCTGAAGCTATAGGTCCTTTATTTGAAGTTTTGGCTTCACTTGCAAGTGTAAAGATCACATTTTAAACAATATTGAAGGTAAAAGTGTTTTTTTTTTAAAATATGCAATGGTATGTGTTACATGTTGTACAAGGTCATTTACCAGTTTAGCGAAGATAAATTTCTTTTAATAAAAGTTAGCAAAAATATTTTAATATTCTCTCATTGCATGTATATGTAAAGAAATAGTGATCGAGAATGGGGATATTACAGCTCATTTTGTAGGAACTTAAATTGCTGTTTACAGTGTCGTCATACTATAGCTAGCTAGCATCTTTAGTCAAGCTACTAGAATAAATGTCACGCGTAAATTTTTATTAATATATTATGCATATTTACAGGGGCCAATCCAATATATCTTTTCAACAAATATATACACGCCGAATTATTATTTATTTTTTCAAAAATTAATACTAATGCACTCTAAGGGGTGTGATGTAGGCAGTCTACCCTGATACAAGCATCAATGATTGACTCTACGGCTCGAACTCGTGACCTATAGATCACACTGAGACAACTTGACCGTTGCTCCAAGACTTCCCTTCCATTAAATAATATTGGATGCAATGAAGTACTAACATCTTGAATACTTCACTTTTTTATTACAATCTTATATGGACATGGATACTAAGTTTAGTATGTGAACTAAACACACCTTTTTAAAATTGAAATCTATATAAATACAGTATTTTCCATCACAATTCATTCTCTTGATTAAGGGCCAAGTATTATGCTAAGGTTGTTAGAGCTTGTTTTCATGATTTTAGTTTGTTTAACCTAAAATCTGAATTTAAGGGTGTATTTGGTATGAATGGAAAATATTTTGCATGAAAAATATTTTATCACTTATTTTTTCTTGTTTGGTTGGTGAATGAAAAAAAATATTCGAAAAATATTATCAACAAAGTTGGCTAATAAAACCCACAGCTAAGAACTTTAGAAGCTGTGAAAATGTTGGTTTATGTTTAGTTAACAATGGCATGCTGAAAATGTTGGTTTATGTTTAGTCAACAATGGCATGCCAATTGGAAGAGTTGGTGGAAAGAGTTGGTGTGGATGCTAGGAGGAAGCTTCCTCCTTTGATGTCACCCATGACATCAAGAGGAGGTAGTTTGATGTCACCAATGACATCAAGAGGAGGTCTTTACCTCTATAAATAGATGCACTCCTTCATTTGTAGAAACCATCCCAAAAATAATACAACACATTGTAGTGAGTAGAGAGTTAAGAGAGAAATTCTCTTAAGTGTAATTGGGAACTCTCCCCTTCCTTTGTTAATATTAAAAAGGCAACTGTTCTCTGGTGGACGTAGGATTATTTTGATCCGAACCACGTTAAATCTTGTGTTCTTTCTTTTACGTTTCCGCTAACAATTGGTATCAGAGCAACAGGATTCTTTAACGATCCAAGGAGGAAGAACAAGCAAAGATGAGTTCCATGAAGTTTGAAATTGATAGATTCAGTGGACGCAACAACTTCAATATCTGGAAGATCCAGATGATGGCGTTACTGCGTAGGGAAGGTTCAATCCATGCTATTGACGGAAAGTATCCTAAGGATATATCAGCTCCCGACAAGGAGAAGATTGAAGGGGATGCATTGAGTGCAATCCAACTATCCCTTGCACCTAACGTGCTTTGTGAAGTGAGTACGGGTACCGAAAAGACGGCCAAACAATTATGGGAAAAGCTAGAAGGGCTATACCAAGACCGATCAGTGACAACAAGGATGTTGTTACAACGGCGTCTTCACACATTTAAGATGGGGTCAGGTACTTCGTTACAAGATCATTTAGATGCGTTCAATAAACTTGTCATGGACTTACAGATTGCAGGAATTAAAAAGGAGGAGGAGACGCTTGCATGTGCTTTGCTATTTTCATTGACTTCAGGATATCGTGATATTGAGAATTCAATGATATATAGCAAGGAGCCTATCAAGATTGATCAAGTGCGGCAGGTACTTAACTCTAGTGATGTGCGGAGACACATTGAAGGAGATAGAGATGACCAGGCAAGTGGGCTCTTTGTGAGAGGCCAGACTAGCCAACAGGGAAAGAGCAAATCAAAGCACAGATCAAAGTCTCGTGTGAACAAGAAGAATACAGAGTGTTGGGGTTGTGGCAAGAAGGGGCACTTTGAACGAGACTGCCCAATGTCAAAGTCCAAGGAAAAGGCGAGTGCATCCACAGTTGAACAGGTACATGATTTTGATAATGATTATGTACTAACAACATCGTGTAATAATAATAGTAGTTATGGAAACAAATGGGTGTTAGACTCTGCTTGCACTCTGCATATGACGTTCTGAAAAGACTGGTTTAGTAGCTATGAGAAAAGTAGAGGAACCGTAGTAATGGGCAATAATGCAACTTGTGCAATAGTTGGCATTGGCTCAGTTCGGGTTCGCTGCCATGATGGAGTCATGAGGACTATTACACAAGTCCGTCATGTTCCTAATCTGAAGAAGAATTTGATCTCCCTAAGTACTCTGGATGAACAAGGCTACAGGTACATGAGCGAAGCAGGAACTATAAAGGTGACTAAATGTACTTTAGTCATGCTGAAAGGCAAGCTGGAGAACGGCCTTTACACATTGGCCGGAAGCACCATTGTTGGCTCTGCAAATGCATCTACAGTGCAGTTATCAAATGATGACAAGGCAAGACTATGGCACATGAGACTGGGTCATATGAGCGCACGTGGACTGGAGATGTTAAGCAATCGTAACCTTTTGGAAGGTGAGAAGATCAACACACTTGACTTCTGTGAGCACTGCGTTCTAGGGAAGCAAAAGAAGGTCAGCTTCAGCACTGGCAAACACAAGACAAAAGGAGTGCTAGACTACATCCATTCAGATTTATGGGGTCCCTCTAAACTTCCATCGAAGGGCAAAAAGAGGTATCTTCTCACTTTTATTAATGATTTCTCACGAAAGGTTTGGGTGCATTTTTTGAAGGCAAAAAGTGATGTTTTTGAAGCATTTAAAGAGTGGAAGATTTTTGTTGAAAATCAAATGGAGCGGAAAATCAAGTATCTTCGCATAGACAATGGCTTGGAGTTTTGCAATGAAGAGTTTAATGAATTCTGCAAGGTTCATGGGATCTCAAGACATAGGACTGTCAGGCATACCCCACAGCAGAATGGAGTTGCCGAGAGAATGAACAGAACTCTTCTTCAAAAGGCTCATTGTATGCTCCTACAAGCCAAAATGTCCAAAGTATTTTGGGCTGAAGCAGTTCACACTGCTACTCATATTGTCAATCGATCTCCAGCATCGGCAATTGACTTTAAGACTCCGAATGAGGTATGGTCAGGTGAACCCTCTAACTATTCATACTTATGAGTATTTGGGTGTCCAGCTTATTATCACGTTAATGAAGGAAAGCTTGAACCAAGGGCTAAGAAGGCCATATTCGTAGGGTATGTGGATGGAGTAAAAGGGTACAAACTTTGGTGTTTGTCTTTACTCAAATTTATAGTTAGTAGAGATGTCACCTTTGATGAATCCTCTATACTTGATCCCCGTAAAGTTTCCGTGGAGTTTTCAGGAAACAAGAACGACGAGCAGGTGGAGCTTCCGGTGGAGCTTGCCAAGGAAAAGGATCAAGAGACTCAGGTTAAAGATGAGTCAAAAGATGTAGACCTTGAAGAACTTGTTGTCAATGAACCATACACAATTGCAAAGGGGAGGGAGAAAAGGCAGACACGAGAACCGGAACGCCTTATAGATCAAGCAAACTTGTTTGCATATGCGTTCGTAGCTGCACAAGAAGATATTAAGGATCTGGAGCCCTCCTCGTATATTGAAGCAACTTCTTGCAAGGATGCTGTACAATGGCGGTTAGCCATGACTGAAGAGATGGAGTCTCTTCACAAGAATCAGACATGGGTCTTAGTGAAAAGACAAAAGGGAAGAGGACAGTTGGATGAAAGTGGGTCTACCGAAAGAAATAGGGAATTCCTGAAGTGGAAGATGCTAGGTTCAAGGCGATATTGGTTGCAAAAGGTTTCAGCCAAAAGGAGGGAATTGACTACAATGAGATTTTCTCTCCGGTCGTGAAGCATAGCTCAATTCGCGTGCTACTAGCATTGGTTGCACAATTTGACTTGGAGCTTCAACAGCTTGATGTCAAAACTGCTTTCTTACACGGTGATCTAGAAGAGACAATCTATATGGATCAACCTGAAGGTTTCCTAGCTGAGGGAAAAGAAGATCACGTATGTCAACTAAAGAAGTCTTTGTATGGTTTGAAGCAATCCCCTAGACAGTGGTACAAGAGGTTTGATGCATTCATGACTACACATGAATTCTCAAGGAGTGCATTTGATAGCTGTGTGTATCACAAGAAGATGTCTGGTAACTCAATGATTTATTTACTGTTGTATGTTGATGATATGCTTATTGTTGCTAACAACATTACAGAGATAAATGCTTTGAAGAAACTGTTGAGTAAGAAATTTGACATGAAGGATTTAGGAGCTGCAAAGAAAATCCTTGGTATGGAGATTTCAAGAGAAGACGGTGTTGTACATCTTTCTCAGAAGAGGTATATTGAAAGGGTTCTCAAGAGATTCAATATGCATACGTGCAAGCCTGTAAGTACACCATTAGCTCCTCATTTTAAACTTTCAGAGTTACAAATGCCTCAATCCGAGGATGAGGTGGAGAATATGTCAAAGATTCCTTATGCCAGTGCAGTTAGTAGCATTATGTATGCTATGGTATGCACACGTCCAGATATTGCTCAATCTGTAAGTGTAGTAAGTAGATACATGTCCAGCCCAGGAAAGAGGCATTGGGAAGCTGTCAAGTGGATATTGAGATATCTCAAAGGAGCTTCTGGTGTTGGTCTGACCTTTCGAAAAAGTGGTGGAGGTATTTCAATTCTCGGTTATGTATTCTAACTATGCAGGAGATCTTGACAGAAGAAGGTCCACAACTGGATACATCTTTACCCTCGTTGGCAGTGCCGTTAGTTGGAAGTCGACTTTGCAGTCGATTGCCGCTTTGTCTACGACAGAAGCAGAATACATGGCAGCAGCGGAGGCGGTGAAGGAAGCTATCTGGTTGAAAGGTTTAGTAGCGGAATTAAGTTTGGTTCAGCTGGAATCAACTCTTAGATGTGATAGTCAGAGTGCTATTCATGTAATGAAAAATCAGAGATTTCATGAGCGCACTAAACACATTAATGTCAGATTTCATTTTATTCGAGATGTTGTTGAAGAGGGAACTATCAAGGTCGTGAAGGTTATCACAGACGATAATGCTGCATATATGTTGACCAAGATAGTTCCACTCGCTAAGTTTGCACACTGCAAGGACTTGGCGGGGGTGTGCATCAACTGATGCAACTCCGAAGAGAACAGTTGTTAGGTGGAGGTGGTATGTTCAACAATGGTTTGATTCTTCTTGTTTCTTACAACGGGGTTGCCCAGTAAGCTTAGAAGTTTTGGCCAGAGTTGTTCACACGCACGCTCGAAACGCAAACCAAGGTGGAGATTGAAGGTGTTGGTTTATGTTTAGTCAACAATGGCATGCCAATTGGAAGAGTTGGTGGAAAGAGTTGGTGTGGATGCTAGGAGGAAGCTTCCTCCTTTGATGTCACCCATGACATCAAGATGAGGTAGTTTGATGTCACCAATGACATCAAGAGGAGGTCTTTACCTCTATAAATAGATGCACTCTTTCATTTGTAGAAACCATCCCAAAAATAATACAACACATTGTAGTGAGTAGAGAGTTAAGAGAGAAATTCTCTTAAGTGTAATTGGGAACTCTCCCCTTCCTTTGTTAATATTAAAAAGGCAATTGTTCTCTGGTGGACGTAGGATTATTTTGATCCGAACCACGTTAAATCTTGTGTTCTTTCTTTTACGTTTCCGCTAACACAATCCCTAACACGTTCTAAGTGATTTCAATAGCAAGCAAGAACATAAGCACTTGCAAATATGGCATAATATGGGTCCTAAGCTACCCGGACAATTAGCATAATAGTAGCTACACAAATAAACATGAAATGAAAAGAAAAGATCAAGAAAAATATAAAAAGTTAAAAAACTACAAACAGAATGAAAAACAAAGCAAATCAAATAAATGCAAAAGGCCAGTTGTTGTATTAGTCCAGTATCGCTATGTATAACGTATGTATCCCACCTCCACAATTCTCCATAATTCCAGCCAAATGTTTAATGAGATTATTACAATTAAAAGATCTGTTTAAAGATGTGTATGTTGCTATCTTTCCATCGGAGTTTAATGTATAATAAGAATCACATTACTAGTTATTAGTTTGCCGATTACACTGTTAGACTTAGGAATGACAGCAGTCTTATTTGTTTATTTATTTATCATACTCTCATGTTAAGGACCTTCTAACTTGGTCGTTTAACCTTTCAACTTTTTAGACAATGACTTCCCATTTTGTAAAAAATACGATTGTTGGTGATCATGAGCCATAAATAAAATCTGCAGAGGAGCACATGTTTTCGCAGAGAGAGTTAATCATAATCCCACTTACAGAAGAGGAATAGACATCTAGGGTACCTCACAAAATGGCACTTTTGTTTCCGCCTAAAATGGATTAATTTGGACTATTGAGTTTGATAATGGAAAGAATTATCTTACTGGCACGAGGATGATTATTACACATTAGGGAAACAAGTAACAAAATCATGTAAGATCTGCTTTCTGTCCTCTTGATAACCTTTTTTTGGCTCTCTTCCTATATGATACAGTTGATTTGCTAACATTTTCTCCAGTTTTCGTACTTGTAATGCAAGAAAAGTAGACACACTTGTCCCATTTGTATTCCTTTTTAACGGTCCTAAATTGACTAATTCTTGTAGCAGTACGAAAAGGGAGATTCCCTCAACTTTTGTCTTTGAAATGAACATACGCCATATGTCAGTCTCTATCCAGGGTAAAATGTTTGATAAAGAACAGGCAAGATATTTCCATCAAAACATTAGTCGCAGAGGTGATTTCTTTACTTGTAAAAGTTGGGTAGCACAGATTAGCTGTTATTAAACGTAATGTGTCAATAAATGATCTGGGTAAGATTTAGGTTGCAAACAGTGATTCGCGAAGAGCAAAAAATTTGAAGTGAAATTACGTCATAACAAATTTAGGAAATTTGCAAAAACAAGACAAGTGTTTTCTGAATGTGTTTCTCCTCTGCTTCTTATGTGAGAGTACATGACTTGTGGGGTCAGGTGGTGAATTTATTAAAGTGATTTGTGGACAGATGGAGAATTTCGTAAGTGCGCTTTTGTTTTTTGTGTTGCGATGGTAGGTGGAGTCAAGTCATTGTGATTTGTGAGATTTATGTTTTGGCGTAGCATTGAGTGGACTCCACTTGACCCGTGTGACTCATAGCCAGTGGCAGCTCACATATTTCAATTAAGAAATGTCAAAATATAAATAAATAAATAAATAAATAAAAATATTTTTTTGACTCAGCTCATTATCCCAGTGTCTTCAATCAACCATAAAAATTTAATCGCACTCAATATTTATATTTAATTATATTGATTTATTATGATTAAGTAATTAGTTATGTAAGAATATATATTAGTTAATGATTTTAAATGAAAAAAATTATATATAAATACAAGTCATATATCTATTAATTTAATGAAAATAATTGATGCGGAAAAGTATATACCCAGTTGAACTCTACTTACTAGCTTACTACTATATAGTTTTAAACCTCTAATCAGATCTTCAACCATGTTGCTTTCCTACACGAAACGAAGTTACTTATTAGGACCGTAAAAATTAGGTGTCATACGGAAGCTAGCAAAATAAACTTTGAGCGATGATAAATCATACAATAAAGGAGAAATATACCAAAAGAGACACAAACATTTAACGTGGTTCAGTCAACTGACCTACGTCCACCGCGGAGATGAGCAATCCACTATATAAAAGGAGAGTACAAAATATCGAGAGAACAACCTCCCGAAGAGGCAAACACAAGTGACACACTAACACTTGTCCCGTAAAGTTCTTCCCCTAAACACGACTCTCTACCCCATATGGCTACATTGTGGATGCTACTGAATGAGAATGACGGATCTTCAATTTATAGAACTCTAAACTTTTTCCTACAAGAAAAAGGACTAGCCAAATATAGGAGAATTATAATTTATTTCTACAAAAAGGAAAACCCAATTAAGGTAATTATATTGCCCTTTCCTTCAACAAATAGGAAAACCAAATATGGTAAGAAAATTATTGCAAACACCTAACAATTCTCCCCCTTGGCCGGAATTTTCTGACAAAATAAACTTGATCCACCTTCTTCACATAGCCTTCAACAGGTTGCATCTCCAAATCACTACCACAAAGTTTGTCTCAGCGTGCGTAGCACACCGGTCAAATTTCTCAAACAAAAATCACGATTATCGTCAAATATATTGCGGCTAGAACTGAACCCGCCAAGATGAACCCGTCTTGAACCTCGCTCTGATACCACTTGTTATGACGAGGAAGAGGCAAACCCGAAAATAAAGAAGATAAAGAACATCAAATTTTAACGTGGAAAACCCTTCAAATCGAAGGTAAAAACCACGGGATCACAAAGAACCAAAAAGCTCCACTAAAACAATAAGAGGTTTACAAAAGTTCTCCAAATTGGCTACACAACAAGTGCCAAACACGGAGCAACAATAGCAACATGAGCAACAACTAATCAATTGAAGAAAGAGGAGAATCCACAAAATAAAGCTGTTGTTCGAGGCTCTAAATCAGATGATACGAGCCACCAAATCCGATCTCCACCGTCCAAATCCAATACAAGATGTTACGAGCACGTAATCGAAATCTTAGCCCGATCCAACGGTTAAAAAATTCGAAAACGTGATTTGAATGTTGGCTGGTCGGAATAAAAATCTACATCAAAATAAATATTTTTCCTCTCTCTTCTCTTTTGACGAAAGCTCTCTCAAAAATCACTCTTATGTGCTTAAGTCTTTCAAAGACTTGTATTAATGAGCATCGAATAATTCTCCAAGGTTGTCCTATTTGTAGATCATGAGTGGTGCATTCTCTTAAAGCCAAAAGCCACTCAAAATAAGAATAAACCGAATCCAATTCCAAATAGGAATGGAAACCAAAAGAGAATAGGATTAGGTCATTGGGCCTTTGGCTGGACAACATAGGCATGAGCCCAATAAACTCCCCCTCCAGCCAAGGGGCCAAATGTGTCTTTAAGTAGAGGAACTATTGACAGGCTTCATGCCTGCCAATTTTCTACAAAATTCATGTTTATCTGCAACCACCGCCTTTTTCAGCATATCCGAAGGATTTTCATCAGTGTGTATCTTCTCAACCTCAAATAATTTCTCTTCTCTAGTGTCTTGATTCTACTTGCGGCAAAACCTTTTGATGTGTCCTTTCTTGTCACAGTGGTTGCATGTAATATTATAGTATTTGGACCTTGACTTACTTCTACTTTTACCTCTATTCCTTGAGCCTCTTATTCTATCTCTCCCCCGGTCTTCAGTAACCAAGATATCTGCTTGTGAAGACAAACCCTAAGATTTTCTCCATACTTCCTCGTTCAACACACCACTCTTGGCATATTTCATGGTCACCTTACCTCCAGGAGCTGAATTTGTCAAAGAAACACGAAGAGTTTTCCAAGAGTCTGGCAGAGTATTAAGAAGCCAAAGTCCTTGTATCTCATCATCAAAATTCACTCCCATTCTAGATAGTTGATCAAGGACGCCCTGAAAATCATTTATGTGATCAAGGATAGGGCTGTCTTCCTTGTATTTAAAGGTCATCAATTGCTTTAGCATAAATAATTTGTTGTTCCCGGTTTTTGAAGCATAAAGAGACTCTAGCTTTTCCCACAATGATCTCGCATGTATCTCGTTCACAATATGGTTGCGAACATTATCTTCAGCCCATTGTCGTATATATCCACATACTTGTTGGTGCTCGAAATCCCAATCTTCATCGGATATACTCTCGGGTTTATGAGCTGAAAAAATGGGTAGATGCATCTTCTTCACGAACAACAAGTCTTTCATCTTGCTTCTCCAAATTATAATTTCTCCCATTTAAACATACCATCTTACTCATATTCGTCTTCATTCCGTAACAACCCGGATAAATAACCAAGGCTCTGATATCACTGTTAGGACCGTAAAAATCAGGTATCATACGGAAGCTAGCAAAGCAAACCTTGAGCGACGATAAATCATATAACAAAGGAGAAATATACCTAAAGAGACACAAACATTTAATGTGGTTCGGTCAACTGACCTACGTCCACCGCGGAGATGAGAAATCCACTATATAAAAGGAGAGTACAAAATATCGAGAGAACAACCTCACGAAGAGGCAAACACAAGTGACACACTAACACTTGTTCCGTAAAGTTCTCCCCCTAAACATGACTCTCTACCCCATATGGCTACATTGTGGATGCTACTGAATGAGAAGGACGGATCTTCAATTTATAGAACTCCAAACCTTTTCCTACAAGAAAAAGGACTAGCCAAATATAGGAGAATTATAATTTCCTTCTACAAAAAGGAAAACCCAATTAAGGTAATTATATTGCCCTTTCCTTCAACAAATAGGAAAACCAAATATGGTAAGAAAATTATGACAAACACCTAACAATATCCTTGGCAAATTAGACACAAAAAATCCACCACGATCTGCACTATATTTTGGTTCGGAATTTTGAGAAGATTTTTTCCTTTGTCCATAAAACAAATTTCCTTTTTTCGATTTTTTTTTCAAAAATATGTTTGTCCATAAAATTTTGCAAATTTTTAAAAAAATTTGAAAATAAGTTTTTCAAAAACCAAAAAGTGGTTTTGACCACTTTATCAAAAAAATTATAAATATTTTCCCCACTCACAAAACTGCAATATTTTTTCAAGTGAAATGCATGTCCAGATATAATTTTAAATTTCAAATACCATTTTTCAACTTAAGTCCAAATACTACTTTTTTCAAAAATTATACTATAATTTTTATGTCCAAACGTTTGCTTAATCTTTGAAAAGAAAATAATTTTTGAACCTTTTTAATCAATCGAGAAAATTGTACCTCATATAGCAAAGGTTGACACCTTATTTATTATAAATAAATACTCTTTTAAAAAATTATTTCCTATAGTTACCTTTTAATTTTTATAGCAAAATATCTATTTATGCCACTTCCTACCTTTAAGCCATTAAATACGTCGTGTATTATTTTTCTCTCTCCCTCTCTCTTCCCCCTCTCCTCCTTTCTCTTTCCTCTTTCTTCTCTTTTTCCCCCGATTTTTTTCTCCCCTGCTTTTAGAAACTCTAGCAGGGGCTGTGTTCCGCCAACGACAGATCCTGCGGCGACCACTTCCCCCCCTTCCTTGTTGTGTCACCCCTAACCCCTCATTCGGACGGCGATACCTTCTTCTTTTTCTGAAGTGAGGATTACATTAGAAAACCATTTTGGTACGTGACGATCTAAAATAGTTGAAGTTGAAAAACTCTAAGATCCAACATCTTTCATGTCATTTTAAATGGAAAATAGAGAAGTGATTGTTTTGCTTAACTACTCGTTATTCAAAATTTTCGGTCCAACTAATTCAAATTCATTCTACGAGATTATAAGAAGAAGATTTCGATAAGGTGAAGGAATGCGCAAATAAAATGGCAAAAGAAAAAAAGAAGAAGTAGCTGCTTTGCCTTGAAGAGTCTGTTACTTTTTTTTTATTGTAATTCAATGTATATCGTTGTATTCCATGTATTTCATTATATTCACTCTCTCGCTATATTCCATGAACGTATCCATATATTTTTTTAATTAATATAATTTATGTATTCAGATGTATAATATTCAAATATATCTACAGTATATATTCATATGTTTTTGCACTATAGATGACCTGCTATTTTTCATGTATTCAATGTATTTTTATGTATTTAACTGTATTTAATATAATTATATAATTTTAATATATAAATCTATTTGTAAAGATACCACTAAAAAATATTTTAGTAAAGATACTACTAAAAAAAGAAAGGATGGATTGAATCTCTAAAGATTGCTCTGTTTTTGGGTGTTTTTCTGTTGAGAATCTTTTCTATAACTGAAAATACAAATTTTGTGTGTTATAATTGAGTTTATTGAGTTAGAAATAAATTTTGCGTTCCGAGGCCTTAAAAAATCTCTTTCTGCCTCTCCTCAATTTGCGTGCGCAGTCCAGACGCGTAGTCGAAAAGCCATTTAGTGAAAATATGTGAAAAATGATAAAAAATGCCTTTAAAATGAATTTAAGTTGACTTCGGTCAACATTTTGGGTAAACGAACCTGGACCGTAGGAAAATATGGGACTTGGGCGTATGTCCGAAATCGAATTCCGAGGTCCCAAGCCCGAGAAATAAATTTTTAAAGAAAATTATTTTCTCAAATATATATGAGTTTTTGAAAATAAAAAAAATATTTGGAAGTTGATGGTATCGAGCCCGTATTTTGGTTCTGGAGCCCGATACAGGTCTTATATGTGATTTAAGTCGAGCCTGTAAAATTTGGTAACAAATGGACTTGAAATGACGTGATTCGGAACTTAGTTGTAAAATTTGAAACTTTGAAAGTTCTTGATATTTTCTTGGATTTTGATGCTAAATGCATAGTTGTTGATGTTATTTTGGTTATTTGATTGCACGAGCAAGTTCGTATGGTATTTTGGGTTAGTGTGCATGTTTGGTTTGGAGCCCCAGGGCTCGGGTGAGTTTTGGATAGGCCACGGGGTGTTTTGAACTTAGGAAGTTTCAGATTTTCAACTGATGTGTATTGCAGGTCTGCAGGCTTCGCAATTGCGAGCTCGCATTTGCGAGAGACCCATTGCAATTGCGATGATGGGCTGGGGCAGGAACCCTCGCATTTGCGAGGCTTATGTCGCAAATGCGACTTCAACAGGGACCGCAAATGCGAACAATTGTTCGCAATTTCGAAGACAGCAGGATTAGCCTACCTTCGCATTTGCGAAACCTGGGCCGCATTTGCGAGTTCGCATTTGCGAACTTGACTTCGCAAATGCGATATCTGCACCTGTGCAAATTATAATTTAGCCGAAAATCTCTCATTTTTCAACCCTTTCAAAACCAAAATATCTTTGGGCGATTTTTCAAAGGCAACTCTTCTTCCAAATCGATTTGTAAGTCAATTCTATCTCGTTTTCTTCAATCTCTAACATCTTTTCACATGATTTCAACTCAAAATCAAGGATTTTCATAGGGGAAATTGGGTGTTTTGGGTAGAACTTAGGTCTTTTCAAATTTTGGGGATTTGGACTTCGATTTGAGGTCCGATTTCAAAATAAATTATATATTTGGGTTCGTAGGGGAATGGGTAATCGGGTTTTAGTTCGAACCTCGGGTTTTGACCATGTGGGCCCATGGTCGATTTTTGACTTTTTGGGGAAAATATTGAAAAACTTATTTTCATGCATTAGAATGGATTCATTTAGCATTTATTGATATAATTAAGTAACTTGTGGCTAGATACGAGCGAATTGGCGGTGGAATCAAGATGTAAAGCAATAGTTGAGGCTTGAATTGTGTTCGTGGCATCGAGGTAAGTGTTTGGTCTAACCTTAGCTTGAGGGATTAGGAGTTGTGTCTTAGCTGCTATGTGCTAATTGTGGAGTACGACGTATAGGTATGGTGACGAGTATCTATATGTCGGTGTCAAGCATGTCGTGAGTCTTGTATTGTAATTTTATGACTCCGTTGTGGTTTATTCGTGCTTCATATGAGAATTATATTATTGTTCCCTTGCCGGGATGTTGTTGTGATATTATTGTTCCGTTGTCGGGATGTTGTTGTGATATTATTGTTCTCTTGCCAGGATGTTGCTATTATATTATTGCTCCCTTGCCGGGATGTTGTTGTTACCCTATTGTTCCCTCACCGGGATGTTGTTGTTATACTATTGTTCCCTTGCCGGGACCGTTTTATAATTGGTGTTGATAAATGAAATGGGAGCCGGTTGCGCATCTGCAATGGTAAGATATGAAATGGAAGCGGGTTGCATGCGTGCAACGGTAATATAGGGAATGGGAGTGGGTTGCACGCCTGCAACATTAAAATATGAAATGGGAGCGGGTTGCATGCCTACAACGGTAATATATGAAATGGGAGCGGGTTGAACGCTGCAACGGTACCATATGAAATGGGAACGGGTTGCACGCCTGCAACAATATTACATGTGTACTTGTTTTCCTTATTTCCTTATCTCTTGCCGGTAACTGATTTATGGCATTCCTTACATTTTTCTACTGTTATTCTGTTGTTATCTGTTACTCCCCGCAACATTTTTTCCCGCCCAACTTTAGCTGTAATTATATGCTTTTATTTCCGATGTATATGGTTTAACTGCACAGGTTTATTTGGTAGTCTGGTCCTAGCCTCTTCACTACTTCGCCGAGGATAGGCTAGGCACTTACCGGCACATGGGGTCAGTTGTGCTGATACTACACTCTGCACTGTGTGCAGATACTGATTCCGAAGCGTTTGGACAGCAGTGAGGGTGCTGTCTTCATTCCATTCATGCGACCCGAGGTAGTCCTGCAGGCGTCCGCGGGCCTTGGCGTCTCCTCTTATCTTTTCTCTTCTGTTTTTACTTATTCAGAGACAGACTTATGTATTTCATTCAGACTTTATTTGTAGTATTCTTAGACAGTCCGTGACTTGTGACACCACGTTCTGGGTAGTATTGTACTTCAAATTATGTAGTAGTATTTGGTTGAATTATTAATTTTGTCTTTCGCATTTCCGGTTATATAATTTATTCCGCTGTTTAATCACTTATTATTTTAAATTGTTGAACATGTTTAATAAAAAGGGTAATGATTTTATAATATTCAGCTTGCTAGCTTCCATGAGTAGGCGCCATCACGACTCCCGAGGGTGGGGAAATCCGGATCGTGACAAGTTGGTATCAGAGCTCTATGTTATATAGGTCTCACGATTCACGGACAAGCTTAGTAGAGTCTGAGGGATCGGTACGGAGACGTCTGTATTTATCCCCCAGAGGCTAAAGAGTTAGGAAAAACTTCACATCTATTCTTTCCTATCGTGCGATTTGGTTTCTCAATGCTAATTGAATTTCTATTATGTTCTTTCATAGATGGCGGGAACACGCGCTTCCTCATCCACTGATCTTAGTCCGAGCCCCCAGTAGCAGCTCCCACGAGGGGCAGAGGGCGAGGCCGAGGCCGTGCTATAGGCCGAGGTAGGGGCAGAGCTCAACCCAGAGCAGCAGCACTAGCGCTGGAGCCTCAGGTTGAGTTTGATAATGAGGTTCCGGCTCAGGCAATTCCGGTGGACCCAGCTCAAGTCTCCGAGGGATTCATTGCTACCCCAGTACTCCAGGATGCTCTGGTCTATCTAGTGGGCCTTAGGGAGAGTGTCACCCGGGCAGGCTTGCTTCTTGTATCACCAGTCGTCTCTCAGGCTAGATGAGGAGCCCAGACTCCTGTTACTCGCACTCTAGAGCAGATGGTTCCCCAGTTTCAGACTCCAATAGCTTAGCTAATTGGAGCAGTTCAGTCGGGTGTGGTAGCTCAGACCAGTTATGGAGCAGTTGTGTTTACCGATGCTTTGTGGAGATTGGACAGGTTCACCAAGCTCTTCACTACCACTTTCAGCAGTTCATCTTCTGAGGATCTCCAGGATTATTTGGACAGCTGTCATGAGGTTCTCAGGAACATGGGGATAATGGAGACCAATGGGGTCGACTTTGCTACTTTTTACTTATTTGGATCTACCAAGACTTGGTGGAGGGATTATTGTTTGGCTAGACCAGTGGGGTTACCAGCTTTGACTTGGGATCAGTTTTCTGAGCTGTTTTTGGAGAAGTTTCTTCCTGTCACTCAGAGAGAGATCTATTAGAGGCAGTTTGAGTGTCTCTAGCAGGGTTCTATGACTGTTACTCAGTACGAGACCAGGTTTATCGATTTGGCCCGTCATGCTCTACTTATACTCCCTACTAAGAGAGAGAGAGATAGTAGGTTCATTGAGGGACTCATTCAGCCTATTCGACTTCAGATGGCTAAGGAGACGGGGAGTGAGATTTCTTTTCAGGAGGTGGCCAATGTGGCCGGGAGAGTTGAGATGGTTCTATTGCCAGGAAGTGGTCAGGGGCCTAACAAGAGGCCTCGTCATTCAGGCAGATTCAGTGGCGCCTCGTGTGGAGGCAAGGATTTGTATGGTAGAGGCCATCCTCCTAGGCCTTTTCAATCAGCACTTCAGGTTTCTCATGGTGCTTCAGGTGGCCGTTATTCTTATATGCAGTATTCTGATAAGCAGTCCTATAGTGCACCACCAGCTCCTATCAGTGCGCCGCTTCAGAGTTTTCAAGGTCGTCAGCCCCAGCAGCCGAGGGCTTTTTTTACTTGTGGCGACACGAGGCACATTGCTAGATATTACCCTCGAGCGCCAAGCAGTTCTCAGCACCAGGGTTCCCGTGCCATAATTCAGGCACCGAGTGTTCCACCCCCCCCCCCCAACCAACTAAAAGTGGGGGTAGAGGTGATAAAGGTGGAGGTAGAGGTATTAGAGGTGGAGCTCAGGCCGCTAGAGGTGGAGGCCAGCCAGCAGCAGGCCGACCCAGAGATATAGTTAAGAGTGGTGGGGCCCAACCCCGATGTTATATTCTTCCAGCCAGACCTAAGGCTGAGGCTTCCGATGTAGTTATCACACGTACTATTTTAGTTTGTAGTAGAGGTGATTTAGTTCTATTTGATCTAGGATCTACGTACTCCTATGTGTCATCTTGTTTTGCACCGTATTTGGTCATGCCTAGTGATTCTTTGAGTGCTCTTGTATATGTGTCTACACCGGTGGGTGATTCTATTGTGGTAGATTATGTCCATTGTTCATGTATAGTTGTGATTGGGGGTCTTGAGACTCGTGTAGATTTATTACTTCTGGACATAGTTGATTGTGATGTCATATTAGGGATGGTCTAATTATCACTTTACCACGCTATATTGGACTATCATGCCAAGATTGTTACCTTATCCTTACAGGGTTTGCCTCGTTTAGAGTGGAGAGGGACTCTTAGTCATTCTACCCGTAGTGTTATCTCATATATGAAGGCTCGGCGTATGGTCGAGAAGGGGTGTTTGGCCTATTTGGCATATGTTCATGATTCTAGTGCCGAGGTTCCTTCTATTGATTATGTGCCTGTTGTTCGTGAGTTTCCTGAGGTATTTCCTTTAGACCTGCCAGGTATGCCGCCTGATAGGGATATCAACTTCTGCATTGATTTGGCTCTGGGCACTCAGCCCATTTCTATTCCGCCGCATCGTATAGCCCCGCCTGAGTTGAAAGAATTGAAGGAGCAGTTGTAAGACTTACTTGAGAAGGGCTTCATTAGACCTAGTATCTCGCCTTGGGGTGCACCGGTGTTGTTTATTAAGAAGAAGGACGGATCGATGAGAATGTGTATAGATTACCGGCAGTTGAACAAGGTTACAATCAAGAATAAGTATCTATTGCCAAGGATTGATGATTTGTTTGATCAGCTTTAGGGTGCCAAGGTATTTTCAAAGATTGATTTGAGATCTGGCTACCATCAGTTGAGGATTAGGACATCCGATGTCCCTAAGATAGCTTTCTGCACTCGGTACGGGCATTATGAGTTCTTGGTGATGTCATTCTGGTTGACAAATGCCCCAACAGCTTTTATGGATTTGACGAACTGAGTGTTCAAGCCTTACTTGGATTCGTTCGTGATAGTCTTCATTGATGATGTTTTGATCTATTCCTGCAGCCAGGGGGAGCATGAGCAGCATCTGAGAGTGGTCCTCCAGACTTTGAGGGGTAGTTAGTTGTATGCCAAGTTTTCGAAGTGTGAATTCTGGTTGAGTTCAGTTGCATTCTTGGGTCATGTTGTATCAACATAGGGTATTCAGGTAGATCCAAAGAAGATAGAGGCAATCAAGAACTGGCCCAAACCAACATCAGCTGCAGAGATCCGGTGTTTCCTGGTTTTGGCAGGCTATTATCGTCGGTTTGTGGAGGGGTTTTCGTCTATTGCAGCCCCAATGACCAGGTTGACCCAGAAGGGTGCCTAGTTCAGGTGGTCGGACGGTGTGGCGAGCTTTCAGAAGCTCAAGACAGCTTTGACTACGGCGCCAGTGTTGGTTTTGCCCACAGGTTCAGGGCCATATACAGTTTATTGTGACGCATCTCGTATTGAACTTGGTGCAGTGTTGATGTAGGATGGCAAGGTCATTGCCTACGTTTCATGGCAGTTGAAGATTCATGAGAAGAACTATCCAGTCCATGATTTGGAGTTAGCAGCCATTTTTCACGCGTTGAAGATTTGGAGGCATTATCTATACAGCGTGTCATGTGAGGTGTTCATGGATCACAAGAGTTTGCAATACATGTTCAAGCAAAAGGAGCTAAATTTGAGGCAGAGAAGGTGGTTGGAGCTATTGAAGGATTATGATATCACCATCTTATATCATCCGGGAAAGGCCAATGTGGTGGCCGATGCTTTGAGTAGGAAGTCAGCCAGTATGGGTAGTCTTGCGTATATTCCGGTCGGTGAGAGACCGCTTGCTTTGGATGTTCAGGCTTTGGCCAATCAGTTCGTAAGGTTGGATGTTTCTGATCCCAGCCATGTGTTAGCTTGCACAGTCGCTCGTTCTTCTTTATTGGAGCGTATCCGAGATCGGCAGTATGATGATCCTCATTTATGTGTCTTTATAGACACGGTGCAGCACAGAGGCGCCAAGCAGGTTATATTAGAAGATGATGGGGTTTTGAGGTTGCAGGGTCGAGTTTGTGTGCCTAATGTGGATGGACTCTGAGAGTTGATTTTAGAGGAGGCCCATAGTTTCCGGTACTCTATTCATCCGGGTGCTGCTAAGATGTATCAGGATTTGCAGCAGCATTATTGGTGGAGAAGGATGAAGAAGAATATTGTTGCGTATGTGGCTCGGTGTTTGAATTGTCAGCAGGTAAAATACGAGCATCAGAGGCCTGCCGGTTTGTTTCAGAGGATTGAGCTTCCCGAGTGGAAGTGGGAGCATATTACTATGGACTTTGTCGTTGGACTCCCATGGACTCAGAGGAAGTTCGATTGGTGTGGGTTATTATTGATAGGCTGACCAAGTCAGCACATTTCATTCCTGTGGCAGTCTCCTATTCTTCCGAGAGGTTAGCTGAGATATATATCCGGGAGATTGTTCGTCTTCATGGTGTGCCCATGTCTATCATTTCGGACCGAGGTACGCAATTTACTTCACATTTCTGGAGAGCAGTTCAGTGAGAGTTGGGCACACGGATTGAGTTGAGCACAACGTTTCATCCTCAGGCGGACGGGCAGCCCGAGTGGACTATTCAGATTTTGGAGGATATGCTCCGAGCTTGTGTCATTGACTTTGGAGGCTCGTGGGATCAGTTTTTGCCTTTAGCAGAGTTTGCCTACAACAACAGCTACCAGTCGAGTATCCAGATGGCTCCTTATGAGGCTTTATATGGTAGGCGGTGTCGGTCGCCGGTTAGATGGTTTGAACCGGGAGAGGCTCGGTTGTTGGGTACGGATCTAGTACAGGATGCCTTGGACAAGGTCAGGATCATTCAAGATAGGCTTCGTACAGCTCAGTCCAGGCAAAAGAGTTATGCCAACCGTAAGGTTCGAGATTTGGCATTCATGGTCGGTGAGCGGGATTGCTTCGGGTGTCGCCTATGAAGGGCGTGATGAAATTCGGAAAGAAAGGCAAGCTTAGCCCTAGGTTCATTGGCCTGTTTGAGATTCTCGATCGAGTGGGAGAGGTGGCTTACAGACTTGCATTGGCGCCGAGCTTATCAGCCGTGCATCCAGTGTTTCATGTGTCCATGCTTCGGAAGTATCACGACGATCCATCCCACATGTTAGATTTCAGCACTGTCCAGTTGGACAAAGACTTGTTCTATGAGGAGGAGCTGGTAGCTATTCTAGACCGGCAGGTTCGTCAGTTAAGATCGAAGAGTTTCCCTTCTGTTCGTGTCTAGTGGAGAGGTCAGCCTGCCGAGGCATCGACCTGGGAGTCTGACTCAGGTACTTCCTTCTTATGTTCGTTCGAGGCACTTGGGAGTCCGACTCAGGCAGACTTGTTTCAGAAATAAATTCTGCGTTCCAAGGCCTTAAAAACCTCTTTCTGTCTCACCTCAATTTGCGCGCGCAGTCCAGGCACGTAGCCAGAAAGCTATTTTGTGAAAATCTATGAAAAATGATAAAAAGTGCCTTTAAAAATAAAGTTAAGTTGACTTCGGTCAACATTTTGGGTAAACGGACTCGGACCCATGATTTGACGGTCCCAGAGGGTCGTAAAAAAATATGGGACTTGGGTGTATGCCCGGAATCGAATTCCGAGGTTCCAAGCCCGAGAAATGAATTTTTAAAGAAAACTATTTTTTGGAATATATATGAATTTTTGGAAATAAAAAAAATATTTGGAAGTTGATGGTATCGGGCCCGTATTTTGGTTTCGGAGTCCGGTACAGGTCTTATATGTGATTTAAGTCGAGCCTGTAAAATTTGGTAAGAAACGAACTTGAAATGACGTGATTCGGAACCTTAGTTATAAAATTTGAAACTTTAAAAGTTCTTGAGATTTTTTTGGATTGTGATGCTAAATGCATAGTTGTTGATGTTATTTTGGTGATTTGATTGCACGATCAAGTCCGTATGGTGTTTTGGGTTAGTGTGCATGTTTGGTTTGAAGCCCCGAGGGCTCGGGTGAGTTTTGGATAGGCCACGGGGTGTTTTGAACTTAGGAAGTTTCAGATTTTCAACTGTTGTGTGTTGCAGGTCTGCAGACTTCGCAATTGCGAGCTCACATTTGCGAGAGACCCATCGCAATTGCAATGATGGGCTGGGGCAGGAACCCTTGCATTTGCGAGGCTTATGTCGCAAATGCGACTTCAACAGGGACCACAAATGTGAATAATTGTTCGCAATTTCGAAGACAACAGGATTGGCCTACCTTCGCATTTGCGAAGCCTGGGCCGCATTTGCGAACCTGACTTCGCAAATTGCGATATCTGCATTTGTGCAAATTATAACTTAGCCAAAAATCTCTCATTTTTCCAACCCTTTCAAAACCAAAATATCTTTGGGCATTTTTCAAAGGCAACTCTTCTTTCAAATCGATTGTAAGTCAATTCTAACTCATTTTCTTCAATCTTTAACATCTTTTCACATGATTTCAACTCAAAATCAAGGGTTTTCATGAGGGAAATTGGGTATTTTGAGTAGAACTTAGGTTTTTTTTCAAATTTTGGGGATTTGGACTTCGATTTGAGGTTCGATTTCAAAATAAATTACATATTTGGGTTCATGGGGAATGGGTAATCGGGTTTTGGTTCGAACCTCGGGTTTTGACCATATGGGCCCGTGGACATTTTTTTACTTTTTGGGTAAAACATTGAAAAACTTATTTTCATGCATTAGAATGGATTCATTTAGCATTTATTGATATAATTAAGTAACTTGTGGCTAGATACGAGCGAATTGGTGGTGGAATCAAGAGGTAAAGTGATAGTTGAGGCTTGAATTGTGTTCGTGGCATCGAGGTAAGTATTTGGTCTAACTTTAGCTTGAGGGATTAGGAGTTGTGTCTTAGTTGTTATGTGTTAATTGTGGAGTACGATGTATAGGCATGGTGACGAGTATCTATACGTCGGTGTCAAGCATGCCGTGAGTCTTGTATTGTAATTTCATGACTCCGTTGTGGTTTATTCGTGCTTCATATGAGAATTATATTATTGTTCCCTTGCGGGAATGTTATTGTGATATTATTGTTCCCTTGCCGGGATGTTGTTGTAATATTATTGTTCCCTTGCCGGGTTGTTGTTGTTACCCTATTGTTCCCTCGCCGGGATGTTGTTGTTATACTATAGTTCCCTTGCCGGGACCCTTTTATGATTGATGTTGATAAATGAAATGGGAGCGGGTTGCACGCCTGCAACGGTAAGATATGAAATTGGAGCGGGTTGCACACCTGCAATGGTAAGATATTAAATGGGAGCGGGTTGCACGCTTGCAACGGTAATATATGAAATGGGAGCGGGTTGCACGCCTGCAACGGTAATATATGAAATGGGAGCGGGTTGCATGCCTGCAACGGTAATATATGAAATGGGAGCGGGTTGCACGCCTGCAACGGTACTATATGAAATGGGATCGGATTGCACGCCTGCAATGGTATTACACGTGTACTTGTTTTCCTTATTTCCTTATCTCTTGCTGGTAACTGATTTATGGCGTTTCTTACATTTTTCTACTGTTATTCTATTTTTATATGTTACTCCCTACAACATGTTTTTCCCGCCCAACTTTAGTTGTAATTATATGTTTTTATTTCCACTGTATATGGTTTAACTGTACAGGTTTATTTGGTAGTCTGGTCCTAGCCTTGTCACTACTTCGCCGAGGTTAGGCTAGGCACTTACCAGCTTATGGGGTCGGTTGTGCTGATACTACACTCTGCACTGTGTGCAGATACTGATACCGGAGCATTTGGACCGCAGTGAGGGTGCTGTCTTCAGTCCATTCAGGCGACCCGAGGTAGTCCTGCAGGCGTCCGCGGGCCTTGGCGTCTCCTCTTATCTTTTCTCTTCTGTTTTTACTTATTCAGAGACAGACTTATGTATTTTATTCAGACCTTATTTGTAGTATTCTTAGACAGTCCGTGACTTGTGACACCAAGTTTTGGGCAGTATTGTACTTCAAATTATGTAGCATTGTTTTGGTTGAATTATTAAATTTTTCGTCTTCCGCGTTTCCGGTTATATAATTTATTCCGATGTTTAATCACTTATTATTTTAAATTATTGAATATGTTTAATAAAAAGGGTAATGATTTATAATATTTGGCTTGTCTAGCTTCCACGAGTAGGCGCATCACGACTCCCGAGGGTGAAAAAATTCGGGTCATGACATATTAGGAGTCTATCGCATTAATTGATTCACTTACCGTTTTTAAACAGTTGAAGACCTTTTTTGGCAAACCATGAATACAACTCGCGAATATAACCGAATACATTCTCTGATTAGCTGGACTCCCTTATTTTCTGCCGAATTTTGCTGTTGTATTCATGATTAAAGTAGAAAAAATTACATCGAATACAGTCTATAACAACTGAAAACATAACTATAGGAAGTAATTTAGTAAATGGTAGCTATAGCAAGCTATTAATCACTAAAATATAGTGATTTCTGAAAATTTCTCTTTAATCAATCAGCTTGAGCCCGGATCCCTGGAGTAATTAACTTAAAACAATTTAAATATTATCCAACACCCCCTTATGATGTGTTGGGAAAAAAATCCCGTTTATGATGTAATTTCTTTTACATGTCGAACGTAATTTCTCTGATTTTATCAGGTAATAATCCAATTTCTTTTCCGCTCAATATAATATTTATTTGCAACTAGTTTCCGGGTTACTAGTTGGCTGGACTATTCCGGTCCACTTTAAGTGATTTTTTAATTATTTTTATACATATTAAGGAATTACTTTTAATATTAATGAATAATATAATTAACCATATTAATCTTAATTTGTTCATTGAAAATATATTAAATAGTCCCTCGTTCTTACTCTAAAGACAACTTTAAAAGAAAAAGTTAATTCTTTTTTGATATTTAAAAAAATTAAATATTATAGACTAAAAAAAAGAAGAAGCTAAAAACTCACTTAAAAAGGAGTAAACAAGAAATGACATGACCAATTTCAGCTAAAACCAAAAAAGAAGAAAAGAGAGAAAAGAATTCCCGCTGCGTGCAGAAGTCAAAGATCGTACATATGCAAACAAACACTCTTTCTTCACTACCATCCCTACTCTGAATTTGGGCTGTTATTAAATAGCACAGAGAAATTATCAGTTAAGAAAACTAAAGTCTCTTTATAGTCAATTGATTTTCTTCATCAGCGGAAAAACATGAAGAGCAGAGGCAAATTACTGGGACAAAGATGGTGGAGCTTAGGGTTACCTTCGGTTTTTCTCCTTTGTCTTTTCTTCTTCCTCGTCGGTTTATTCGGTTCTACTCTCATCTCTCAGCAGGTAGACTTCCTATTAGTAATTTTTTAGTTCTTAACTGATGGATTTCTCTATTGTATGCATGTACTGATCAAATTGTTTGGGTGTGATTAGGATGTACAACTAGGTAGTTTACGATCGAGGTCGAGGGTGCTTGAATCTGTGGAACAACTTGATACTTTGCCCAATGGCGAAACTGGAGAACATTCCCTCACTTCCATACCCTTTCAGGTCTGCTTCTGTCGTTTCAACTCTCAAATTTGGGATTTCTTTTCTCTTTGGTGATTAGCCCTGGTTCGATTTTTAGTCGATTTCAGGAATCTTTTAAAAACCATTTGTGCTCCAAAATTGTTGTTTGTCTATATAGTTCAAAATGTTGGATTTTGAACTATTTGATGAATCAACATTAACATTACTTGAGCTTGTTGCCTTTGATGCAAAGACGCCCCTTTTTGTTACAGCTGATGTAACATCAATTGGTGTTTGTTTTTCGATCAGTAACATAAATGGGCAATTAAGTAAGCCTAAGAATAAATACCCATCCCCTAATTTCTACTCTTCTTCTACTACTTCATCTACCATTTTTATTATTTATTGATGATTCCCGTTTGCTACGGCCGATTGGGGGTTGTGGGGGGTTGGGAGGAGATGGAAGCAGCAGTATTAGGCATGTATTTAAGTCTATTCACATAATAGCTGTAGCTGTAAATGACCATGTTAGCTTCCTGATTTTATCCCTAAGCTGGTAAATTTAGAAATCTTTAATTTATGGTGAACTCGTTATTATATAAGCCTGTATCTTTGATCCACATTTGTATTCATTTGTTTTGGTGTATTTTATGACGCTGATTTCAATCTTTTGGATAGGTTTTAAGCTGGTTCCCGCGTGCATTATACTTTCCCAATTTTGCAACTGAAGAACAATGCCAAGGCATTATTAAGATGGCAAAGGCAGAGCTGAAACCATCAGCTTTGGCTCTCCGCAAAGGAGAAACAGCAGAGAATACCAAAGGAATTAGAACAAGGTAAACACTACTCTGGGGATTGTGAACTACCTTCTATTTTGCTTCTCCCATGTCCCAAAACGATTGACCTCATCTTTAACACTATCCAAGAATTTTATTGAGGTTTAGGTCATTACAATGCCTTGATTGAAATTTCTGTTCTTTTAATCATAAATACAATCTTTTTACTCTTTCCCAGAGTTAGTTGAAAATGTCTTAGATTAACTCTTAATCAACTGAAAAATATTGTCATAATATCCATTTATGGTAGATAGGGTCACCATGAATTGGGTGTGTGCATATACATTTTCTACTTTTTTTTTGGAAGACAAAGTTATTCATGGTATTTGTACTAGCCATGTGTCTTTTTTCCCTTTCCTGCTCATTTTCTTTTAAGTTTCTTTGATCTGTTTTCTGAAAGAACTATTTGATAAAAAAATTCGCCTCTTTTGGTTTTGACAAGTTACACAATCTTGCATGAACTTTACTCTTTTCCCCTTTTTCCCAGTTCTGGTATGTTTATCAGTTCATCTGAAGACAAAACAGGAATTTTGGACCTCATTGAGGAGAAAATTGCAAGGGCGACTATGATCCCCAGGACACATGGAGAGGTAAAGTTCACTTAAAACACACATCTTAAATATAATGCATGAGCGCTTCTCACTGTATGTGAGTTTTATCTTTGCGTCCATACATTAGAAATTGGATTCTAGTAGAGGACATAATAGTGGTACTATAGGTGGCGAATCCTCATCCAAAGCTTCTTCATTCCCTTCCCTCTCTTGCATCTTCTATTTTCTTGAAAAGTAAGTTGATTCAAGCTCTGATAGTACATTTGTATAATGCTGGAACACCTATCTATTAAAGTTTGTAGGTCTCCTCTAGGTAATGCATCCTTCCAAAAGTGATCAATACCGAAGAGAGCAAGTCTTTTGGTGTTAGTGGTAAATATTATGCGATAGAACAGCCGCGCCCTCAAAGCATGAACTTGATAATAAACAACAATAATAAGAAAATAGTTGTTGAGAAGATGTTACTCATGCATCAAGACCCAAGAAAATTAAACTTGTATGTTCTGTGATACTTCGGTTTATTTGGAGATGGGAAAACTTGCAACTAAATCTGGATACAGAAAATTTAGGTTGGATGTGAAAGTTAGTCATGTTACCACATAGTATTATTTATTGCAAAGCTTGATCCATTTTTCTTAAGCATTCATTTCATGTCAAAGAAACATATGGTTGGTTACATCAATCACACAAGGTTGTTGTTTGCGGTCTGTAACACCGATATTTAAGTTTGCAATCTCTTGGAGTACCTTCCTTTTCATGTTGTATGAACATAATTATAGCTTTGCTGTAATCACTGTCAAGAGGCTTCACTTTACCACTGATTTCTTCGTGCAAAGTTATGTACAGTGGCTGAGTCATCACAAACTATTATGAAGTAGTATGAGAATTGGAATGGTAGTAGTCCAGTGTTGTCAAAGGAGAAAATATGGAAAAGCACTAGAGTCTATTAGGGCTTTAAGTGCAAAATGCATTTTTTTTCGTTGCCAAATGCAACTGAAAAATCAAGCGCGCCGGTTTAGCCAAAAAGAGCGCAGATGAAGAAAAAATATAAATATATATGCAATGCAAGAAAAATGTTACTATAAGCGAAGTAGCAAACAACAATTATACAGGAAAAATATAATTGAGTTCAAAGCCATTTTTAAAATTTTGCTTGAGATACAGAGAAGCAGTTTTAAAGTTTTTAGTTCAGATTTAGTGATTATTAGTTTCTTTTACTATCATCTATACATTTGTCCACAATGTTTTCTAAACAATTAATACATTTCCGTGCCATTGATATTTCATGTCTATTGATCGTGTTCATGATAGAGCACATGTGCCTTTGGTGCCTGCACTGATGCTGCCTAAGCAAGCCGAAGTGCTCATTCCACCTCTACTTAAGTGCACTCAATACTTGATTGTTTTTTTTTAAAATACTTGATTGTTCAATCACATTTTTACCCGTTTCAAGGCCATGTAGATCAAACACAAAGTAAGGTGATTTCGAATGTTAATTGGTCTCTTCTCTGCACTCTTTTCACCTCTTATCTGAAAATATAAATGCCTACATGCGCTGGAAAAATGGAGTTTAGTCCACGTTGTTTGTGGACGAATTAGTATTTATTAGGAATGTCGAACATGACTGGACACCATACCATTATTTTTGTCCGAACTATTCACATCATATGACTATGGATTTTTGAGAAAAGGTTTCATATGTCAATTTAGTTCGAAGTGAGTGAAAAATCCTATGTACATTCCTATTGGGATATCTTTTGTTTCCAAGTTTACCTATGCAAAAGAGCTCAATCAATGTGGTTGACGGGATCAACTAGCCAGCCATCACATGTGTGGTTTATTGGTATTCTAACAAGAGACTTTTCAATAACAAAAAACCATGAGGCAACCATACAGGGTGTGCATTTTAATAGGAAAGTTAGAGACAATTGCGCATCTCTTGCATTTTTTGCATATTATCTGAAACTGATGGAGTTCTTGTGCTGGATTCCCAGAATATTTGTTCAAATTTCCCTTGGATTTTGAGTTAAATGTGATGATGCAAATACTGCATGCTATGTACCTTATGCATCCGATAATTGATAACTAGTCAGGTGGCTAACCATTTGCATCTGAACTTTCTCTTAATTGCTAATATTACTTAATTCTGAACGATTCTTCTGTTCATAAGAACACTAAGTATGGCGTACTGTGATGATAATTGTTGTTTAACTTGATTCAGTTGATCTTTGCATTCTGCAGGCATTTAATGTGTTGCGGTACGAAATCGGCCAAAGTTACCATTCACATTATGATGCATTTGATCCTTCTCAATATGGTCCTCAGAAGAGCCAAAGGGTATGCGTGAACTACTTTCAGTAGATTGTTGCTGTTGACTTTTCCAATTGACTTGTGAATTTTCCAGTAGCTCAATTAGAGCAATCTAGTTGAAATTTAGTTCAGTTGCAGTTTAATTGAGCGATGATTACTTTCACATTTCCAGTCTAAAATTATAGTATAAATTTCATTTAGGTTGCATCCTTTTTATTGTATTTATCTGATGTGGAAGAAGGTGGAGAAACCATGTTTCCTTTTGAGGTGAGTTCAAGGTTGTTTCTTCTTTATTGGACCATTATTATCTTTCTCCCTGTACTGCTCTGTAAATTAGTTCATTTGGTTAATTTACAGAACGCACAGAACATGGATGCTAATTATGACTTCCGCAAGTGTATTGGTTTGAAAGTGAAGCCGCGTAGAGGGGATGGACTACTGTTCTACTCACTGTTTCCAAATGGTACAATTGATCCAGTGAGTTATTCTTGTGGATTTCATTGTTATCCTTGCACTTCTATTGTCTTCATAACAATATACACGTCTTTACAGCAAGCAGTGTTTTTCGCCTTTTACTTCTTTATATCCTATGTCGTCTCAAGTATACTTTGACTTTTGTGCTTTTGTTTGTGTCTTTGTGTGTTTTCCTATTTCCTTCTGTGGGAATCATTCTTGAGCAATCCTATTACCATGATGCTATGAAGATGTTTGTTGATGAGGGTTGATTTTGTACTGCTAAAATGATTTGTATTACTGTGATTAATCAGCTGAATGAGAGCCCTATTAGCTACTGTCTCATTGTGTGGATACTGATGGGGAAGGTTATATAATATTGTTTTGCTATATTACTGTTCCTGTTTCGGTTGCTCCTTACTGCTTCATCTTCTGTGGATACTGATGGGGAAGGTTATAATATTGTTTGCTGTATTTCTTCTTTCCCTCTGTGGCTACTACTTGTTATAAAGCAGAATATTCGTTACCAACATTATGTCATACTGCTCATGTTGGCACTGCAAAATTTTCACATTTCTAACACTCTAATGCAGACATCTCTTCACGGGAGCTGTCCAGTAATCAGAGGCGAAAAATGGGTTGCTACAAAGTGGATCAGGGATCAGGAACTTGATGAATAAACAAGGAAGTGTAGTCCACAAAATTCTTTGGTTATTTAATATTTACTAGGAGTTTGAAACGAGTTCTGCGGTAAATATATTTATAGAGGTGTTAATATAGCTCAGTATCAGTTGTCCCTTCATATTGTACTGCGACTTCAAACCCCCCACAAACAGTAAGAAAGTCTAACCAAAAAAAAAAAAAAAAAAAGTCACCCTATCTAGCAGTAAGAAAGTCTAATTGTAGAGTAACATCTTACAGTAACCACTGCTTGTGCTAATCACCTTTGCTACCCTGCAGCCAGTTACTGAAAATGATTAATGAGGCTTTTTGAGTGAACAAGGACTTTAATTGGTGTAATGCCTGTAATGTAAATAGAGGTTTCAGGGCATTCCCTAATCATAGGAAGTAGGGGTGTATAGAGGAAACCGACAAATCGTACCAACCCGATAATCCGAGTCAAACTGAGAAAAAAAATCTGACTATGGTTTGATTTGATTTGGTTTGGTGTTGGAAAAAAAAATCCGACCATAATTGGTTTGATTTGGTTTTAACCAAAGAAAGTCAAATCGAGACCAAACCAACCCGACATTACATATATAGAAATTTTAGATATATTTAATATATAAATATATTTATTGTTATGTAATTTATAAATATTTCTTAAAACTTTTCATAATTTTATCTTTTAAGGTATTATTTCAAGGCTGGACTTAAAACTTTTGAATGTTCCAATAAGTTTTATAGCCATTAATATTAGTAAATTAAATAATGCTAAAAAAGCCCAAACCAAAATCAAATCAATACTAGTGCTAACAAAAGACATTCAATTCAATACTACGAATGAGAATGTATTGAATATCTATTTTTTGTTTTGCAATAATTTTGGATAAAAATGCATAACCTATTTTTATTTTTTCTTTAGCGTTTAGTCATGTAATTAATACTCCCTTATTAGTCTACTTATTTTAACACGACTTAGTACTTTTAAATTATGTTTATTTTTATTATGGCTTTTTAATTAGCAATATTTATATTACATAATTTTATTGTCTTTATTGTTGAATATTTTAGGATAATGCCATGACACATCTCATATTTTATATTATTTTCTTGTAAGATACTTTATATAGTTGCTTTTTACTAGGATTAAAGAAATATTTTGAGCACAACTTATATGTTTTGTTCTACGAAGATTTTACCGGAAAAAACCCGAAAAAACCCGAATAACCCGAAAACCCAAGAAAACCCGGAAAAAATCGAAATTGAAAAACCCGAATTTTATTGGTTTGGTTTGGTCTCTAGATTTAATAACCCGACACAATTGGTTTGGTTTGGTAATTATAAAATCCGAACCAACCCGACCTATGTACACCCTTAATAGGAAGTGTAATGCTGGTAATTACTTTATTCAAATCAAGCGTCTTATTAAATGTTCCCTTTCAAAACGGCCTTGTTATTAGGAGCTTGTTTGGATGGGCTTAAAAGCTGGTCAAACCAATTTTTAAGTTATTTTTTAGCTTATTGAGATGTTTGGCAAACTTAAAATCTGCTTAAAAGTCAAATGCTTTTAAGCCAAAAGGTCCAAATTAAGCCAAGAGTGATAAGTTGGGTAATTCCAACTTTTTTTTTTCTAGCTTAAAAGTCACCCCTCTTTGTCCAAGTATTTTACATTACTATCCCTGATACTTATGTATAATTCCAAAATACCCAATCATTTCTTTTTCTCCTTTCCTCCGCCATTTTCAATCCCTGTCTTCCAAATTGCATAATCTTTTCTTTTTCTCCTTTCCTTTGCCATTTCCAATTTGTGCCCTTTCAAATTCCATCACTGCCGAATTCTTTGTTTTGTTTTAGTTTCTTTTTTGGTTCCATAACATTTTTTTAAAAAAAGATTGTTGTTGAATCCTTTTTTTTTTTTAAATTGGTGAAACTATATTCTAAATCAAAATTTTCAATGTGTCTACATGTTAACAAAGAATTCGAAGCTATGAGATGAAAAAATATATTTTGGTGAATAATAGATTATTGCATGTTATTTAAATAAATAATTTATATTTTGGGCAATCAGTTTAAATTGAAAATGAACTAAATCATAATTTTTTTGTAATGTATTAATTTAGAATAAAATATTATCATAATCATTTTCTTTATAGCGTTAACAACTTTAAGGATATTTCAGTTATTTTACAGAAACAAGTGCTTACCAGCACTTATTTACCAAACACTTCAATAACTTTTTTTAAGTTTCAGCACTTTTATCCAAATACTTAATTGCTTATTTATAAAACAAACTCCAACACTTAAAAAGTGCTTTTAAGCACTTATACTTAAAAATCACTTTTTTTAAGCCAATCCAAATTGTTTTACAACATTCGTCTCAAACGGCGCTCCCCCTCCAAATATGTGACACGTGGACTAAATTTCCACACTAAATGTAAGGTGTAAAATTAATGATTTGTAGTAACATATAGACAAAACGTTCTTTACTCCCGTTCTCTTGAGGAAGTTTGGCGGGACATATAGAGTGCCAAGCATACACTCGAAGGACTTGAAAACATAGAGTGCCAAGCATACTCCCTTTTATCTCTTTCTGGAAAATATTCCATTTTCATTTAATTTTGCTGACTATTTGAGAAAACGCTAGATGAATGGATAAATAGTCTCTCCGACTACATGCATCAAAGTTCCGATGTTTATGATGGATTTATGGTGCAAGCAAAAACAAAAATTCTCTTCGTCCAGAAACATGTTTTATAGTAAGATTTTTTAAACTTAATATGTATTAGAGATATGTATTCATTTTCATAACTCTATCTCCCTATTCTAATAGAATAAAAAGTATTATAAACAGCTAATTTTTTATTTACCTTGGTAATAATCTAATTTAAATTTTATGTAATTCCTAAGTACTAAAATGAGCTTAATTCTTAATCAGTGAATTAATATTTGGATTGACTTAACGATTAAACAGTTTGACCTAAGCAACATCTCGTGTGTCTTGGTATATAAAAGGGAAAAGGGCTAAATATACCCCAATCCTTTGGAATGTTATCTACATTTATCTTATCATTAGCAAACTTTTAACAATAACCCTTGATCTGTTAGGCAATTCAATATCTCCCAATTTTTTTTTATTTAAATCACTTGTTGTTTTTCTTGCTCCACTATTTTCAGAAATTACTATTGATGTGAATGCTAAAGGTACTACACTATACAAATTATTTATGGATATTTTTAATTACCATTGCACCCATTTCTCTTCTTGTGATAATAAGTTTGGAATTGGTTTAAAATTTTATTTATTTTTCAATCATATACACACTGCAAAATTCAGTGGGTCTATTTATTGTGTATTGTATGTAGATGTTCATCATGTATATACATGTATATACGAATATATTTTGTTATTATCTAAATAGTACAGAGTTCGATCGACTAACTTAAGAGTGCACAACGATCGACAATTGATTAAAGTAAAGTTGAATTCGACAATGTAAAATCTCCAAGGAACTTCAACTTCTATCACTAATACACATATATGCCATGGTTCCTTACTTCGACAGGGTACAAATATCTAAATTGCAAAGTCTCCATATCTTTAATTTGGTGCAACAAATTCATTAAAGTTGCGGTGTTGTAAATACTTTTGGAATTTAGACAAGCTATCTAATTTAGATTTTTCAATTTACCATACTTTGTTTACTGGCCGTTGTATAATTTTAATATTTCCTTTTCTTATTTTTTTTCAATTAAGAAAGTAGGTAAATATAAACTATTTTGAAAATAGTGAATCAAGAAGAAGAATAAGTGACTTAATTAAAATAATTTGGGAGATAAGGGGTAAATTTTAAAAGTTTATTAATGGTAAAGGTAAATTTGGCAGGATAATATAACAATAAAGGTAAATTTGACTGAATAGCATAATGAAGATTAGACGTAGACAATATTCGAAAATAGACGGGTAAGTTTAAACCTTTTCCTTATATAAAAGGAGCAATTTACAATTCCAAGGAACAATCTTGCAGCAAAATATAATTGGCTGAGCATGGACGTAGCTTTGCATTAAGGAAATGCTTACACCTCATCCAACTTCCTGACACGAAAACAACACGCGTCAACACCATATCATAAAAAGAAAACTTATATATGCAAACTAGGAAGCCAATGGAAAGGCCAAAAATAAATGCAAAGTTGATTTGACAGAGCAGATAAAGAGAAAGAGATATAATAAAAGAAGAAGTGCAAAATATATGGAGAAAAAAGAAATGGAGAGGCAACCAGATAAGGAATCAGACAAGAGTAAGTTAGAAGGTTTGCCAGTAGATACAAGTCCTTATACTGTGTATAAGGATTTGGAGGATTATAAGAAACAAGCGTATGGAACACAAGGACATCAACAACCAAATCCTGGCCGTGGTGCTGCTAGTTCCACCGACGCGCCGACACTCTCCGGTGGTGGATCTGCCTCTGCTCACTCTCAGCTTTCTGCTACTAATACCATCAATCGCCAGGGTGTCCCTTAATTTGCTTAATGTTTAGTTGTCATAGGCAGATCTAGAACAAGTTTTACGAGTTCAACTGATCTCATTACTTTCCGATTTAAATAAGGAAATCGCATGTAACTATGTATACATATATGAAAATAAAGTTTAAAATTATACATATAATAAGAATTTTAGGTTTTTGTTGCAATGTTGAATTTCGCGTGCCCACCCGGGATTATAAGAAAATCTTACCATCATGTTAACAACAAATGCAATATCAGGCCTTGTACAAATCTGTATGTACATCAAACAACCAACAACACTTGCATATGATATATCTTTCATGATTCTTATTTCAATTTCATTTTTCGGACATTGATCTTTACTAAGTTTATTCCCTTTTATAACAGGTGCAACACGAGGTCTACAATCTTGCATATTGAAAGTTTTATGAACACTCTTAATGTAGGAACACTATGATAAACCCAATAAATCACGTAATATATCTCTTTTAATTTCTATCCCAAAAACAAAAGAGATTTTATCAAGATCTTTCATATTAAAAGACCTAGATAAAAATTATTTGATCTCATTCATCAAGCCCAAATTATTTGTGGTAGGCAGAATATTATCTACATAGAGAACCATAATAATGAAACTACCATTAGCTATTTTAAGATAAATACATTCATCAAGCTTATTTTTTACTACCATTAGCTATTTTAAGATAAATACATTCATCAAGCTTATTTTTTATAAATTCAAATTTTGTATAATTTCATCAAATTTCAAGTACCACTGTCCAGAGGCTTGTTTCAACCCATATATGAATTTGTTAAGCTTGCACACTAGATGTTCTTTACCAGCTTCTGTAAATCCTTCAGGTTGAACCATGTAAACTTCTTCAAGCAGACTCCCATTCAGGAAAGCAGTTTTAACATCCATCTGGTGCAACTCTAAATTAAAATGAGCCACAAAAGCCATCACAAATCTAAATGCATCCTTGGATGAAATAGGAGAAAGTGTTTCTTTATAATCAACACCTTTTTTTTGAGTGTAACCCTTAGCAACCAACCTTGCTTTATAATGGTCTATGTTTCCATTGGAGTCTTTTTTAGTTTTAAACACTCATTTGTAACCAATAGATCTAAAATCTACATGCAATTCAGCTAACTCCCACACTTTATTGTGTTCCATGGAGCGCATTTTATCTTCCGTTGTGTCACGCCATTTATCAACAAATGGAGAGGAAATAGCTTGAGCATATGATAAAGGATCTGTCAGCTCTCCAGTATCACTAAGATTTTCAATCACATACATGATAAAATCATCAGAGATGTCACTCTTTGTGACATGCGGAGTGATTCATTATGTACATTTTGCTCAAGAACTATGTGATCTGCATCGTTGTTCCCTTGATTCTCCCCCCTCATGAATAGGTTGGTTTACCACCTTTTCATGTACAACCGGTACATGGACAATGACTTCCTTCTCTTTCAATACAATTTCCTTACCACATGAACAATCACAATCACAAACAACATGCTCAAGAAATTTTGCATTAATAGACTCAACGATTCTAGTGCCACGCCAAGGATAGAAAAACCTAAAACCTTTAGAGTGATCAGGATCGCCTATAAAGAAACAACTGGTAGTTTTAGGATCAGTTTTCTTTTCTGTGAGTGAATAAATACGAACTTCAGCTGGACATCCCGAAATGTGAAAATGATTCAAGCTAGGTTTTCGAGTTGTCTATAGTTCAAAAGGAGTTTTCAAGACAGGTTTTGTAGGAACTCTATTCAAGATATAGCTAGCTGTTTTTAAGGCTTCACCCCAAAGATGCTCAAGTAGCCTAGTCCTTGACATCATACTTCTCACCATTTCCATGAGAGTACGATTCTGTCTTTCAGTCACACCATTCTACTCAGGAGTACCTGACATTGTATATTGTGCTACTATCTCATATTCTTGCAAAAATAAAGCAAAAGGCCCCATACATTGACCACACTCATCATATTTTCCATAGTACTCATCACCACAGTCAGACCTCAGTATCTTAATGGACTTTCCAAGCTATTTTTCAACTCCAGTCTTGTAAATTTTAAACTTATCAAGTGCTTCAGATTTTTCTTTTAAAATATATATATAACAGTATCTTGAAAAGTCATCAATAAAAGTAATGAAGTATTTATGATTGATGAAGGTAGGTACATAAGGTCCACTAATATCAGTATGAATAATTTCTAAGAGTTCAGAGTTCCTAGTGGAACCCTTTCTCTTAACCTTGGTCATTTACCCTTAACACAATTCACACAAGTTTCAAAATCTTTTGGATCAAGAAGGTAAAATATTTTCCTTTACCAATCGTTCAATTTTTTCTTTACAAATATGACCAAGGCGCCTATGCCATAATAGGTAAGACGTTTTACTCATAACAGACCTTTTATAGGCGATATTTTCAACGTGCATTGCAGAAAAATTTCACCCAAACATTCAAGCGATATAGACCATCACTTAAAAGGCATCAGCAACAACATATGAATCATAAAACTTTTTAATAATACCATTATTTTGTTGAAATGAATAACCAGCTTTGTCCAAAAGGGAAACCGAAAGTAATTTCCGTCTCATAGACGGTACAAAAATAATATTTTCAAAATGAATACTTGCATTATTTTTAGAAGGTAAAATAGATGTCCCTGTAGAGTACTTTTGCTTTGAGTCTATTGCCCACAACAACACTGGCTTCATTCTCTTTTGGCTTCCGTCTGCTTACTAGATCCTGTAAGTCATTGGTTACATGAACAGTTGCACCACTATCCAACCACCAGAAATTTAAAGGAACATGAACAAGACTAGTGTCACGACCCAAATTCCATGGTAGGTCGTGATGGCGTCCAACACCGTTGTTAGGCAAGTCAACCCTAACCAATTAGTGAGTTCTCAATTATTTTATTTAAACAATCCCATCATTTAGTTAACTTGAATTTAACGCAAGTGATATTAGCAATTCATAATGACAAATATACAACCCAAAATAATAGTCTACAATGTGTGTGTCAGGAACTAGTATCACAAGTGCTAAGGCAACTAGTAGAATATACAAAAAATATAATTATCCTACTACGCGAAATAGAATAGACAGTAATCACAAAAGAGGAAACTCCGACATGCTGTTGAATGGCTCGGAAGGGGGCAGCTCATCGTGAAATCTCGGTCAAGGATCAGGGATGCGCGTCGGCCGAGTAACTAGATGCACCTGCCTCAGATCCTGTACAATTAAGTACAGAAGAGTAGTATGAGTACATAAACAATATGTCCCCAATAAGTATCTAGTCTAACCTCGAAGAAGTAGTGACGAGGGGTCGACTTGACACTTACTAGGGTCAATAATATGATAATAGGAAGTTCAATAATTCCAATTCACAATGTACATAGGTAGAAACAAGTTCAAATAAGAAATAATAGTGAAAGTCCTCTCATCAGTCAATTAATCTAGGCATTTCCTTCTTTTAAAATAAGTAGTCTTTCAAACAATAAATCATACAGATTATAAGAGGTTCCAATTCCATTATCACACATTTTCCACCGAGGACATTCAGCCCGATCCAACATAAAAGTAAAATATGCTCTGACGAGGGTCGAACGGTCCGAACCATATTTATATACAATTACCAACCTGCCGAGGCGATCGGTCCGCTCCCATGAGAGTAATGAAAATAATTACCCTGTGCGCGGAATATACTTGCGACGCGGTTAAGTATAAATACAACTTAAATGTTTCTTTAGTTCCTTTCAAAATAATTATTTACTTGAAATCCTTGAAATCATAACATTCTCAATGCAATTTCAATCAATGCAATTCAACAATTTATAATCATGTAACAATATCCACAAAGCATGGTGTAAGCCTAGAACTACCCAGACATAACAGGAATAGTAACCACGTACGGACTCTCGTCACTTCGTGCGTACGTGGCCTCCCACAATCAGATCACACATTAATTAAGTTCATCTATGGGGATATTTCCCTCTTACAAGGTTAGAAAAGAGACTTACCTCGCTTCACGACCTACTTTCCTATCCAAGCTTAAGCCCAAACCCTCAATTTGGTGCCAAACACTCCAAAACTATCCAAAGAGAATAAAAACTAATCAATATAGGCTTAAAAGTTCATATCCGAACCATTAGACTGATTTCCCAATCTAAATTACAAGATTTCTAAAATTCGTCCCAAGGCCCACGTGCTCAGACTCCGAATTTTTTTGAAGAAAGTTGTTACCCATAGCCTAAGGATCGAGAATATATGATTTTTACTCCATTCCATAACAAATTTCGTGGTTAAATCTTGTTTTTATCAAAACCTTAGGTTTTTACTCAAATCCCATGATTTTCACTAATTTTTGTATGTTAATCCACCCAAAATCCAAGTATTAAACCCACATTAAGTAGAAATAACTTACCTCACAATGCTAGATCGAAATTTCCTCTTTGAAAGCTCCCAAATCGCCTAAGTGTAGAAGCGAAATAAAACAAATGGCCTAAGCCCCGTTTTTAAAAGCTGTGTCCAGGCCTCTGATGTCACATTTGCGACATTAGGTTCGCAAATGCGACAAAACGATCGCAAATGCGAACTGGGCCTCCCTCTGCCTTGATCGCAAATGCGACAGAAGGGTCGCAAACGTGAACCCTATTGGATTCGCAAATGCGACCATTACCCCAAGCCAAGCTTCATCGCAAATGTGATGCTTTCCTCGCAAATGCAATGTTCGCAAATGCGAACATTTCCTCGCATTTGCGAGACCTGTAACCTTGCCGAGAAACACCAGAAAACTGGGGTGTTTTTCACTCCCAACCCCTGTCCGAAACTCACCCGACCCTCCGGGATCCACTCCGAATACTCACAGAAGTCCAACAACATCGTACAAACTTGCTCGAGCAATCAAATCGCCAAAATAATATCTAAAACTACGGATTTAACACCAAAACGCATGAAATCCTTAAGAACATTTAAAATTTCTATTTTTCCAACCGGACGTCCGAATCACGTCAAATCAGTCCCGTTTCTCACCAAATTTCACATGCAAGGCTTAAATGCTATATTGGACCTGCATTTGGCTCCGTAACTAACATACAAGCCCGATACCAACATGATCAAACATTATTCAATTTCTTTAAATCCTTAGACTTTCAGTTTAACAATTTTAAACAAAAATTCATTACTCGGGCTAGGGACCTCGAAATCCGATTCCGGGCATACATCTAGATCCCATATTTTAATACAGACCCTCCGGGACCTTCAAAATACAAGTCCGGGTCCGTTTACTAAAAACGTTGACAAAAGTCAAACTTGGCCTTTTAAGCCAACCTTAAGGAATTAAGTGTTTCGATTTCAATCCAAACTTTTCCAAATCCCGAACCAACCATCCCCACAGGTCATAAATCAGTTAAAGCAAGTACGGAAAGTCTTATTTAGGGAAACATGGTTCTAGAAAGTAAAATGACCAGTCGGGTCGTTACAACTAGTTTCAAAGCAGACAAAAGCCAAAAGATTACCTGGTTTTTTTTCCAGAGGACAACTAGCTTTCTTATGACCTACTTGTTTGCAATCCCAGTACTTGATTTCTTTCTTAATTACTGCTTGAGGACCAAGAGGATTATGAGACTGACCTTGGTTAACATCAAGCTTATTAGTATGACCACTATTACCACATGGATGATGAGACTGACCATGTTTCTTTTTTATAGATGTCACACCTCCTTTTTCCGCCCCCGCCAGGAGGGGTGAAGGAGTTTTTCCAATTAAAGGACAATCGAAACGGGATTTGTTTATTTATTTCAGAGTCGCCACTTGGGAGATTTAGGGTGTTCCAAGTCACCAATTTAATCCCGAATCGAGGAAAAGAATGACTCTGTTTAACAGTCCGCGAACCAGAAATTCGGATAAGGATTTCTGTTAACCCGGGAGAAGGTGTTAGGCATTCCCGAGTTCCGTGGTTCTAGCACGGTCGCTCAACTGTTGCATTTAGCTATTATCTGATTTTTACATGAATAACCTATGTGCTGATTCTACTTTTTATTGCTTTTACATATACATATTTATTCGAGAGAGTGAACGCCGTTTAAAGTATGTTTTCGGATTGCGCCGCATCAAATGAACCCGCAATCTTAGGCACACTCTATTCAACGTCTTAGGATTTGGATTCGGGCCGCATAAAATGCCCACCCATATTTAGGAATGTAATTTACTAAAGTCGCGCGCCTAAAGATTCTAGCGCGTTATTATCTTTTGGGAGGGCCGTGAAATTCGCTAAACGGCCCTTCCCGACTTCTAAAAAATTCTTAAACCTTTACTGAGGGTCCTGCAATTTTTTTTATTATTATTTTTTTTATTTTGACGAAGCTCGTCTCATTTATTTATTTATTTATTTTTTAAAAAGAAAAGTAACTACATTTCTATTTTTATTTGTCTCTAAATAAAGAAAAATCCTGGTTAATTACATGCTGAAAAAAATCGTAACTTATTTAATTAATAGATTACAACAGATGCTAACGAAAATTGTACTTGAACTTGTAAAAATGAAAAATTGTTTCGCGCCTTATTCCATAAGCTAATATTACTAAAAATGGAATTATGTATATAAAAAAACATACAAGATTGACTAACGTTACTACAATTAGCCATTTTTAACTGTGGTGAGGTTAACTAAATGATCAAAGCTATAGACTAATTCATTAACCCTAATGGATTCGCAATTTAACTATACTAAATGCTTATTGAAACTACTCTACATTAGTGTAAGTATACTTAATTATTAATACATAAAATTATCGACTACGGCCTTTATTTATTTATTTATTTATTTATTTATTTTTATTATTATTATTGGAACTATAATGTTGACACTACCTAACCACCTTACATTTACATTTTTATCAAGTCTACAATTTATCTATGTGAGATTATTTGTAACATGAATTAATGCCCATACTGATGAGAGTATAATCACTTAAGAGTATTAATGGAAATTAGTTTTAACCATCTAAACGAAATACTAATCGGGTTTTGACTAAGTACTCTATCTCGTTTGTGGACTACTTGAATATATGCATGAAAACAAACAACTAACTAGAGATATGCTACTTATCATGATTTACCCCATTAATCTAACAAAATTGAAAGGTTCATGTTATATCAGCGCATGACCATTTATACAATTCCTTCTCTTTTCAGTCCAATTATACAAAAAAAAATTAAAACAGTTCACAAAGAAAAACTAAATAGACCAAATTGTCTACTATCTATTTTATTGAAGCGGTTGGATTTTATTGTTGCATTTCAACTTCAAAGCTTTATCACTACAAGATTCGAATGTGTACCTGGAATTCGAATTACAATAAGATAGAAAAGAGGTCAGGAGCAACAATGTACAGCAGTAGCACAACAACAGAATCCCACAGCAAATAACAGCAACAAAAACCAGCAATAACCAGTGTAACAATGGTCAGAACCAAACTGAAAAACCCCGGAAAGCCTGACTGAAAATCAGTAACACTAAACGCAATCCACAGAGGCAGTAACAAAGTTCTGATTTCAGTAGTAAAGAAAAGGACCTCACTTTCAGTTTTTAGCTCTCAAAGACTGATTTTTAGTTCTGAAAAAATTAGTCTATTTCTCCCTTTTAAGTTCTGAAAATTTTTCCTCTCTGAATTTTTTCCAGTCCTCTTTTCTATATCAACTCCTCCTATTTATAGGCTAGAACTAAACATTATTTATTCAAAGTTTTTCACTTTCAGCCTGTATATTCCCTCCCATGTGCATCTATACACTTTTATCATTAATCCCATGCTTATTTTCTGATTTCCCACCCTTAAAGATACCAGAAAGGGTGTATTCTGCACTACTAATTCCCTTTTCATTAAATAATTCATTAATTTAATTATACACTGAATATTCAACTGGCAGACTACTAACACTAAACATTTTAAATCTTTTAAACACCCAAAAATACCCCTGAAAATCCCCTATTATTATTGCCTTACCCTCACTCTTAGCAATCTGTATTTAGACCTCTCTGATTTACAACTACACCAAATCACTACACAACTACAACCAATCCTTAATTCAAATTCACATAAATGATTCAAGCATCAAAACAGACCAACGAAAAGATTTGGGTTGTACTCGTCCAAACAAAGCAGTCATAAACTAACTATTCGATGAAGTTGTTCAAATCGAAGGTAGATTATAATGCACACTCAAACAAACAGAAAAACCTTGACCAAATAAAAGGTCTTGAAGAAGAAGGAGAACTAATGAACAAGACAAGATTTACAAAAATAACACTTTAAACAAAGATTCAATAATCCGAAAAATAGAACGAACAAAACAAGATTACTAACAACACTTAAAACCAAAAACCATAACAGAAAATAAATCAAATGAACTAAATAATCTTGAAAGAAAAATCTAAAACTTGAACGAACCCAAGTTGAAACTCGGATTTGAACTATTGGAGGTCGAACGGACTGTTTATGAGCGTTGAAAAAGGATGAAGCAGAAGCTGGTCGACGGGGCAGTGGGGTTTGGTGGTGAGGAGCAGCAGCGGCAGCAGCTGGATTCGCTGCTGCCATGGTCGACGTGAGGAGCAGCTGGGGTTTGGTGGTGAGGAGCAACAACGATAGTGATGGTTGCTAGGCAATGGCATTGATCGACGGGAAGCAGCAGCGGGGTCGTGGAGCAGCTGAAGCAGTAGGGTCGTTGGTTATGGAGGTGTTCGCGGCAGCAGCTGGTGGCGTCGACGTGAAGCAGTGGTCGACGGGGTTGTTAGTATTGGTTATGGCGACTGTGTCGTTTGGACAGAAACAACGACGGAGGGTGGTCAACGGGATGTGTATGGTGGTGCGCGAGGATGGAGTTTCGAAGGGGTGGCGATGGTTATGGCGTGAGGGTTTTTAGTCGTGTTTCATCTTCTTCAAAGATGAAGAAGATGAACAGTCAGTGGGTTCCTTTCCAGTTTTTTTTGTTTTTTTTTTCAAAATCCACCAATCTCTCACGTTTTTTTTGGTCCCTCCTCTTTTTTTGTTTTCTCTGCTTGTGGGAAAAAAACCAAGACTCAAAAATGTGAACCCCCCTCTCCTCTTTCACCTTTTCTTCTCTTTTTCTTTGTCCGTTTTTGTATCTTGTTCAAAGAACATGGACCTCACGTGTGTAGGGGTCCAAGACTTGTGTCCCCCATGCGTGGTGGGGTTCCCCGTGTGTGGTGTTCCGTCCGTGTTCTCCACGCGTGTCCCCAATGTGTGGTGGGCTCGGATTATTATGGGCTAGGTCCGAAAATTAGGCCTAAAAACGGGTAGTTTAAACCCAAATATTATTCTTTGCCCAGACCCGAGAAAAACACGATGTTATTCAATTAATCCTATGCAAGCAAAATAACTACCAGGATAAGACTAACATTTAAAACAAAACTATTTTTTTAGTATATATTTTCAAGAATAAAATAGCTACAAGACATAAATAAAACTATTTTTGTCATTTTCGTTTTTATATAAAGATAAAATATAAAACACTATTTTTTGTATTTTTTTTTCAAGATTAAAATGGTTACAAAATGTTAATAACTTTTTTTTTTGTAATTTTCGAAATAATACAACGATAAAAATATAAAGTACTTTTTTTTTTGATAAAACTACAATTCTAAATTGAGCTACAAACTAAATTAACTCCAAAAAATACTAATTAAACTCCTAACAACAATTATCATACACAATTAAACACCAATTAAAATAAAATTGCATAATTTGACATTAAATACTAACAATGCAAAATATTCCTGTTTTTTGTGACTTTCATTTTTGTAAAACAAACTTAATTAAATACTAAATGAAAATGTGATATATTTTATATTTTTATTAATTAAAACAAATAAACATGCACTCATAAAAATACAAATAATTATACAAAATACCACAAAAACAACAAAAATTCACACAAAGGAAAATTGTTTTATTTTGAATTTTTGTGAGTAATTCTTTCATAGGGCAAAAATCACGTGCTTACAGCTGCCCCTCTTTGCCCGAAAAACACGAAGGGTTTTCGTGCAAAGATAAAGTGAGCGATTTTTGCCCATCCGAGTACTCCGCGTGAAGCATTTTTTGAAAGATTTGACCGAACCTTTGCTTCAGAGGTTTCCTACATATCCTGGGCTAAACAAAAATCAGGTCAATGTAGTTCGGGAAGTTTTGGTACCTGGGACTACCGGGGAACTGTGGTTCTGCTGTTACTGCTGTTGTATACTGTTACCACTGCCTTACTGATCTCCTTATTACACCGTATCCAAAAGAAAACAAGAAAATCAGAAGCTAGGCTAGCCTATGGATCACAAGATCTTATCTATTTTTAACTTGTCTTTGCTGCCTTGCTTTCTTGTCGGATTGTGTTTCTTCCGGCGCTTCTTTCTTCCGAAAACTTGGGGATGACATTGGCCTTTTGCTTTTCTGAATCCCAGTTCTCACTATCTTGTTCGGTCCGCTGGGATATGGCTTCCTCCCCTAAACATTCAAAGGTTTCTCTGGGGATACGGCTTTTCTTCATCAAATTTGTTATGCTGGGAACAATTGAGGTTCAAAGGCCGCTTCTTTTGAGATTTGTCTTATTTTCCCTTTGACTCATGCGCTTGAATTTGTGCTGGACTTCTCGTTGTAACATTCTGCCTTCTTTCTGATTTCTGAATTTGGACTTATGCTGGGACCTCTTGTTGCAACCTTCTGCTTCCCGGTGCTGGGGATTTTTATTGTTTTCCTGCTGGGGGTTCCTGTTGTAACCTTCTGCCTTCCGGAGGGGTTACTGATTTCAAGACCTGAAGTATAAGACTGAAAAGTATTCCTCTCGTTATACAGGTGGGCGCCTGAAACATGAAATGTAAAGACTGAAAAGTATTCCTCTCGTTATACAGGTGGGCGCCTGATACATGAAATGTAAAGACTGAAAAGTATTCCTCTCGTTATACAAGTGGACGCCTGATACGTGAAATGAAAAACAGAAATGTATTCCCTCATTATACTGGTGGGTGACCTAGAACATGAAATGTAAAGACTGAAATGTATACCCTCATTATACTGGTGGGCGACCTAGAACATGGAATGAAAAATGCGTACCCTCATTATACTGGTGGGCGACCTAGGATAGGAAATAAAAACAGAACTGTATACCCTCATTATACTGGTGGGCGACCTAGGACAGGAAATGAAAACAGAACTGCATACCCCCATTATACTGATGGGCGACCTAGGACATGAAAATGAAAAATGCATACCCTTATTATACTGGTGGGCGACCTAGGACATGGAATGAAAAATGCGTACCCTCATTATACTGGTGGGCGACCTAGGACATGAAAATGAAAAATGCATACCTTCATTATACTGGTGGGCGACCTAGGATAGGAAATGAAAAATGCATACCCTCATTATACTGGTGGGCGACCTAGAAATGAAAAACTGAAATGTATACCCGCATTATACTGGTGGGCGACCTAGGACATGAAAGGAAAAACAAAAATGTATTCCCGCATTATACTGGTGGGCGCCTAGGTAAAGACATGAAATGTATTCCCTTGTTATACAGGTGGGCGCCTAATGGTAAAGACGTGAAATGTATTCCCTTGTTATATAGGTGGGCGCCTAATGGTAAAGACATGAATGTATTCCCTTGTTATACAGGTGGGCGCCTAATGGTAAAGACATGAAAGCGCCTAAGGGTAAAGACATGAAATGTATTCCCTTGTTATACAGGTGGGTGGTAAAGACATGAAATGTATTCCCTTGTTATACAGGTGGGCGCCTAATGGTAAAGACATGAAATGTATTCCCTCATTATACTGGTGGGCGACCTAGAACAGAAATGAAAAGACAGAAATGTATATGAATTTGTTTCCTCGTTCCTCCGAGAAAATTTTTGAACAACGGCAGAAAATTTTTCTGCCCCGGTTTTGGTGACCTTTCTAATGACGTGTTTTTCCGCCACCATCAACCGTTATTTCCTGTAGAAATCAAAGAGAATCTTGTTAGTTTTAACATGGTGAGTGATCGTGTCACTCCTGCTGGGGTATGATTGTTCCTTTCCTTTTTCCTTGCTCTGTGCTCCCAAAAACTGGTTGGGGGATAAAATTGCTTGCTGGGGATGATATGTCTGCTGAGGATGGTTTTCCATTTATCCCTTCCCCGCCTTCTTGTTTCAGAACAAGCTATGGGAGTCCTCTTTAATTCCAAAACTACTCTCTTAAAATTTTTGTTCCTTCCCAGAACTGCAGGGCATAGTATGTTATCACCTGGGGATATCCTTATTGGGGACAGGACTGTTAGGGTTGTCTTGCGGCGGATCAATTTTCCCTGCCTCCTTCCCCCTTTCAGAACGCTGAGGGATCTTCTTGGAACTTGGTCCATAAGTCCCTCATCCGTCGTTTTCCGCTTTTCTTCACGTCCCCCTTAACTTTCTCAGCCAATTTGTCCTTTGGTTTTGCAACAAACGCCTTTTGTCTTGTTGCCTCATCTTTGGCCTGTCCCATTCGTATTTTGCTTTTGTACCACTTTGGCCCCTGGTAGTAAACTCTGAAAAATCCTTTTCAAAACAAATTTCTGGAAAGAAATGAAAAAGATAGAAAAGGAGAAGAATCTTTCTGAACAAATGCTGGGGGGGGGGAGAAGAAAAGGAAAGAACTTATCTGGATGGTATGACTGGTCCCTATGATCATGTAGTGCACTATAGATTCCCGACCCAGTCTATTTGTATTCATCAATCTGCCTGATGGCCTTACTTGCTGGGGATAGATAGGTGCCCACCTCTTCGCAGATGCGAATCCTATTGCCAATCTGTCTTGTCGCCTTACAGTGCCCTTCGAGAGTTTTCACTAATAAGACTCTCTCATTTTATCTCTCTCATCTTTCATCGCCTTATGGTACCCGCAAAGGTTTTCACCGATTAAGCCTCTCTCATTTTATCTTTCAACGGGTGATTGGAGTGTTGCCGATATGACTCTCTCTTTCGGAGATTCTTTTCGGCCATCAATTCATTTCCAGTTTATGACCCTCTTCTTTGCTGGAGATCAGCGTATTATTCTCGACTTCCATTGGCCTGGCTTGGCACTTCTCGGATATTGATCAGGAGGTCATTTTAGGCATCGATATTGGTTTTGTGTGTCAAATATTTAACTTAACTTTGATGGGTGAAGTGTTACAACTCTTTGAATCAAACCCTTTTTGGATATTCAAAAATATAATTCCTGCCCCAGTTTTCTTGCTTGGGGAATTTTATATTTACACTATGTTGAGCTATGCATATTATGCATACTATGACCGAGTCGTGAGGCGCCTACGTATCCTCTTTGAGGAATCAGGTCAAACGTAGTTCCTGCGGTTTTGTTTTTCTTGTGATCTTTATCTTTCTTTTTTTTCATTTTTCTTTTAATTTCTCTTCTTCTTTTTTCCATTAGTGATTCCAAAAGAGGGGTATGAAAGATTAACTTAAGGCTCAAAAGGGGGAAACAAAGGTTAAAAGTGTTTGGATAGAAGAAACAATTGCCTCCGTCATTTCATCATCCAATAAGTACTAAATACAAACGAACGAACCAATAGCTACCATAATTAAAGAAATCACGCATAATATCTTTTGACTGCATCAGAATTGATAGCCATGTCGACACACCTTCCCTCGATATCTGTTAGACACAAAGCACCGTTGGACAACACTCTGGTCACGATATAAGGCCCTTGCCAATTTGGGGCGAACTTGCCTTTTGCTCAATGTGGATGCTGATTTTGGTTTCTCTGACATTATCTGCATCCCCTAGATTCACAGCCTCAGTGTCATTCAGATTAGGCTTGGGTTTCTCTTCAAATTGGCACAGTTCTCGGTTTATTTCTTCGAAGGCTTCATCTCCGTCATATTCAGACTCATCGTCACAATCGATCTCTTGTATCATTAAGTCGGAGTCGGATTGATTTATTAGACTAGGTCGAAGATCCGCTGTGCATGCCATGTTATTAGAACCAGTAAAAAGAGAACTGTTCAGAAAGAAAAAGAACAAAACAAAATAAAAACGAGACAAAAGAAAAGAATTTTATTGAAATTGCGGGATAACAGGGTTCACACTTTTACAAAACAAAATAAGAGTTGGATTACACCCTGGAATAATCCGAAACAAGAAAGCAAAAATCAAAGCCTACTACCAGGACTCCCCCCAGATAGGAAGAGGAGTAACCGTCCAATTGTTGGTTTTGGCCTCAGGCCCCACAAACTGTATGTCCGCTCTTACACCGGTCGATTCTTCTTTCGGAGCGGCTTGGATTGTCATCACTGTCTGTGAGGGTTTCTTTGGCTCTCCTCCCTCGTATACCAGCTCGATCATGTGAGCTTCGTGGTGTACTGACAATGGGTTTTGGTTGATGTTGGGCGCCTCCGGCGTCTGTACTTCGATCTTATTGGCATCAATAAGATCTTGTATTTCATGCCTTAACTTCCAACACTTTTCGGTATCATGCCCCAACATTCCTGAGCAGTACTCACAGCTTATTGATCGGTCCAAATTTTGGGGTGGAGGATTTGGTCCTCTAGTCTCGACAGGACTAACCAAACCTAATTGTCTCAATTTGTGGAACAAGGCGGTGTAGGTTTCTCCTAACTCAGTAAAAACTCTATGTCTCTGTAGCCTGTCATTTCTAGCAGCTTGATTTCCCCGAAAGCCCGCCCCTGGAGGGTTTCTGTATGCCCTTGTAGAGGATAGGTGTTTTGCGGTGGTGCATGTGTGTTCTGGGGAGCCGGTGTGCGCCATTGCGGGCGAGCCGGAGGCTGAGTGTATGTCTGGTCTTGGTGCACGGAGAAGTGTGGTTCTTAGAGTGGATAGTAGTGTTGTGGTGGGCTGTATGGGTAGTTTGGCCTGTGGGGTCTGGGTTGGTTGTAGTATGGTTGGTCGGACCTGGACCAACTGCTTGCCTCAATCGTGGTAATTTCTTCTTTCTTCCTCCTTCCCAGCGCACCTCTCGTGCCGCTCTGAATAGCCTGGGTCGTTGCCTTGAGCGCCGAGTAATTCAGGATTTTGTCAGACCTCAGACCCTCCTCTATCATGACCCCTATCTTTACTACTTCATTAAAGGATTTTTCAACCGTCGTCACCAAGTGACCAAAGTAAGTTGGATCCAGTGTTTGCAAGAAGTAGTCCACCATTTCTCCCTCTCTCATGGGAGGATCAACTCTGGCTGCTTGTTCTCTCCAGCAGAAACCAAACTCACGAAAGCTTTCCCCAGGCTTCTTTCCGGTCCTCAGCAATGTGAGACGGTCAAGGACTATCTCGAGATTGTATTGAAAGTGACCCGCGAAAGCCTGCGCCAGATCATCCCAAGTGTACCATCTGCTAGAATCCTGCCTGGTATACCATTCCAGTGCCGATCCACTCAAGCTTTGACCGAAATAAGCTATCAGTAGCTCGTCTTTGCCACCTGCCCCTCTCATCTTGCTACAAAAGCCCCGCAAATGTGCCATGGGATCACTGTGCCCTTCATATAAATCAAACTTAGGCATCTTGAACCCAGCGGGGAATTGGACGTCCGGGAAAGGGCATAGATCCTTGTAGGCCACACTGACCTGGTTGCCCGATCCGTGCAGGTTCCTGAAGGACTGCTCCAGGCTTTTGAACCTCCTCATTACCTCATCTTGTTCTGGGACCTTAACCAGCTTTTCAATCTCTGCCGGTACCTCCAAGTGCGGATTGTAGGTATGGGGTTCTGGTGCATGGAATGTGGGCTCAGGGGGATAGTATTGCGTATCGTGAGCCTGAAACAACGGCTCGCTGGTTGATCTTTGCAGGGTGGCTGATGTGGGTCCCATAAAAGTGGGAACATTTGGTGTTGGGAGAGGTTGATGGGGTGGTGGAGCTTGGGAATCATGGGGGCTTCTCTCCTGAAGATAACGGTGATTTCGGGAGGCTTGTTGAAGGGCCAGAGTGAGGGTATTCCGGCATATGTCCCAGTGGTTCAGGGCTCTTTTGTGCTTTGGCCAGAGCTAACTGCATTGCATTCATCTCTAGTCCCATCCTTTCTATTTTCTCCATCGCTTCTTTTAACAACTGGCTCAACGGCCTTTCTTCCTCAGTACTATTTTCTGAAGTAGTCATGCTCGTTGTTACCGGTCCTTTGGATCTGGTTTGGATAAGGGTGTGTTGCCAGAATGCTTTAACAACTAACTGTCTGATATTTGTGGAAAACAACAAACATTGTTAGCGTTAGAGTTTAACAGATTTGATGATAGCACATTGGGGATGCAATGCTCCTAGGCAGTTAACCATTTCTAACATGCTTTGCTTCAAACACATGAAGTCATCCCGGCTCGCTTATTTGCCCCTTTAAAGTACTTTGGGAACCCCTGTATTTTATTTTTATATTTTCTTCTTCTCTTTTTTTTTCTTATTTTTATATTTTTTTTTGGAATTATCAATTTTCATAATAAAATAAACTGGGTTTCAAAGGTTTAAAGACGACCTACAAACTTGAAAATCAAACGACCCACATATTCTAATCAAAAGTTTTACAAACTCAAAAACAAACGGCCAGCTCCCTTTCTCTGTTCGACAAATGCAACCAAACGGTTATTTTTGCAAATGTGGCCCCTTCCAAATTTCACATAAATTTTGAGGCCGGGGAGGATTATTTTATGACACTTTACAAACTTGTCCGTTCTTTTACGAAAATAGCCTTTCGACAACTGAAAGATACTCTAAGGCTATTCGGCAAGAACGGTTTAAGACACTGCCGAAGCTGGCTCGGCTTATTTTGACTAAAAATCCAAACGGTATTCACCTGACTGGTGACTCTTTGTTTTTTTTTAAAAAAAATTAAAATAAAAGACCTGCTGTTGCAAACACAGCCTTTCAGCGTCTTGGGGACAAAGATTTTAAGGCTGTGTGGGTCAACTGGACCAAAATCCTAAAAAATGACCCAAGGTGGCTGTTTATACAAAGTCAGCCTTCCGGCGTCCCTTTCGGGAACATTTAGCTATTTTTGACATAACAACATCACCCGACTTATTTATGACAAAATTAAAATTTTGACATGTTTTTTTTTCTTTTTATTTTGTTTATTTATTTGTTTTTGGCTATTTTAGCAAAAGGGGGGGTTGGACCCGATGAGGGTTGCCTACGTATCTCACATCCGGTGAGAATCAAACCCGCGTAGTTCGGGCGAATTAACCGCACTATTTTAAAATAGGATTCTTTTTTCATTTTTATTTTTGACATTTCATAAGCAAAAAAAATATTACTTTTTTAAAACAAGACCCTTTTTTTTCTTTTTCTTTTTTTCAACAGACAACCTATTTTCCAATTAAAAAAAAAATCTTTTTTTTGACAAACAATATAACAGCCTATTTTTCGAACAAAAAAAAAATAACTCTTTTTCTTTTTCTTTTCTTTGCTCTTTCTTTTTTTTTTTTTAGTAAAACAAACCAAAAAATAAAACCCTTTTTTTTTATTTTCCAGAGTTCCGACAGTACTTGGGCATTGTTTTTTTTTCAAAACCATTAGTTAACTCTCCAACTGCTATTTTTCTCTTTTTCTTAATTTTCTAACATTCCCGAAATTCAAAAAACCGGTCAACATCCAGGCCAGAGCAAATAAATGCACAGAAAACAATTAGGATGCATCAGGATGGTCTTTCCATTTCAGGTTGCTAGCCCTAGACGGACCCAACCCCTATGTTGAGTCCCCTAAGTCAAAATGCACATGAAGCAAACAAGCGTTCCTACTAGGGATCTGGCATGAGGCTGAGTTATTCTAGGTTCAAAACCTGGATGTTTGTTCTAGACCTGGCTTACCCGAGCGGACAACTCGAGCCGAGGAGGAGGCGGCAGTCCGGGAATACAGAAGCTTCACCGGCTTTGCGACTTATCCAAACCTCGTTCTAAATTTGGACTTGACACTAGACAGAAAAGAAGTCGTACACCATACACCCTTCTTCACAATTCAGAAGACTCAGAGAGGAGATGGGTTTCGGCACAGCTTATATACGGTTCAAAAAATATCTAAGCAGTAAAAGCAGTTAGTTAGCACAGTATGCACAGATCATGTAACAAAATCTGATAAAGCTGAATACAACAATTATTCGAAGCTCGAATTCTGAACCCTGAACCAGAGATTCTGGGTCCAGCTCCCCAGCAGAGTCGCCAGAGCTGTCACACCTCCTTTTTCCGCCTCCCGCCAGGAGGGGTGAAGGAGTTTTTCCAATTAAAGGACAATCGAAATGAGATTTGTTTATTTATTTCAGAGTCGCCACTTGGGAGATTTAGGGTGTCCCAAGTCACCAATTTAATCCCGAATCGAGGAAAATAATGACTCTGTTTAACAGTCCGCGAACCAGAAATCCGGATAAGGAATTCTGTTAACCCGGGAGAAGGTGTTAGGCATTCCCGAGTTCCGTGGTTCTAGCGCGGTCGCTCAACTGTTGCATTTAGCTATTATCTGATTTTTACATGAATAACCTATGTGCTGATTCTACTTTTTATTGCTTTTACATATACATATTTATTCGAGAGAGTGAACGCTGTTTAAAGTATGTTTTCGGATTGCGCCGCATCAAATGAACCCGCAATCTTAGGCACACTCTATTCAACGTCTTAGGATTTGGATTCGGGCCGCATAAAATGCCCACCCATATTTAGGAATGTAATTTACTAAAGCCGCGCCTAAAGATTCTAGCGCGTTATTATCTTTTGGGAGGGCCGTGAAATTCGCTAAACGGCCCTTCCCGACTTCTAAAAAATTCTTAAACCTTTACTGAGGGTCCTGCAATTTTTTTTATTATTATTTTTTTTATTTTGACGAAGCTCGTCTCATTTATTTATTTATTTATTTTTTAAAAAGAAAAGTAACTACATTTCTATTTTTATTTGTCTCTAAATAAAGAAAAATCCTGGTTAATTACATGCTGAAAAAAACCGTAACTTATTTAATTAATAAATTACAACAGATGCTAACGAAAATTGTACTTGAACTTGTAAAAATGGAAAATTGTTTCGCGCCTTATTCCATAAGCTAATATTACTAAAAATGGAATTATGTATATAAAAAAACGTACAAGATTGACTAACGTTACTACAATTAGCCATTTTTAACTGTGGTGAGGTTAACTAAATGATCAAAGCTATAGACTAATTCATTAACCCTAATGGATTCGCAATTTAACTATACTAAATGCTTATTGAAACTACTCTACATTAGTGTAAGTATACTTAATTATTAATACATAAAATTATCGACTACGGCCTTTATTTATTTATTTATTTATTTATTTTTTTTATTATTATTGGAACTATAATGTTGACACTACCTAACCACCTTACATTTACATTTTTATCAAGTCTACAATCTATCTATGTGAGATTATTTGTAACATGAATTAATGCCAATACTGATGAGAGTATAATCACTTAAGAGGATTAATGGAAATTAGTTTTAACCATCTAAACGAAATACTAATCGGGTTTTGACTAAGTACTCTATCTCGTTTGTGGACTACTTGAATATATGCATGAAAACAAACAACTAACTAGAGATATGCTACTTATCATGATTTACCCCATTAATCTAACAAAATTGAAAGGTTCATGTTATATCAGCGCATGACCATTTATACAATTCCTTCTCTTTTCAGTCCAATTATACAAAAAAAAATTAAAACAGTTCACAAAGAAAAACTAAATAGACCAAATTGTCTACTATCTATTTTATTGAAGCGGTTGGATTTTATTGTTGCATTTCAACTTCAAAGCTTTATCACTACAAGATTCGAATGTGTACCTGGAATTCGAATTACAATAAGAGAGAAAAGAGGTCAGGAGCAACAATGTACAGCAGTAGCACAACAACAGAATCCCACAACAAATAACAGCAACAAAAACCAGCAATAACCAGTGTAACAATGGTTAGAACCAAACTGAAAAACCCCGGAAAGCCTGACTGAAAATCAGTAACACTAAACGCAATCCACAGAGGCAGTAACAAAGTTCTGATTTCAGTAGTAAAGAAAAGGACATCACTTTCAGTTTTTGCCCTCACTCTTAGCAATCTGTATTTAAACCTCTCTGATTTACAACTATACCAAATCACTACACAGCTACAATCAGTCCTTAAGTCAAATTCACACAAATGATTCAAGCATCAAAACAGACCAACTAAAAGATTCGGGTTGTACTCGTCCAAACAAAGCAGTCATAAACTAACTATTCGACGAAGTTGTTCAAATCGAAGGTAGCTTATAACGCACTCAAACAAACAGAAGAAAAACCTTGACCAAATAAAAGGTCTTGAAGAAGAAGGAGAACTAATGAACAAGACAAGATTTACAAAAATAACACTTTAAACAAAGATTCAATAATCTGAAAAATAGAACGAACAAAACAAGAATACGAACAACACTTAAAACCAAAAACCATAACAGAAAATAAATCAAATGAACTAAATAATCTTGAAAGAAAAATCTAAAAGTTGAACGAACCCAAGTTGAAAGTCGGATTTGAACTATTGGAGGTCGAACGGACTATTTGTGAGCGTTGAAAAAGGATGAAGCAGAAGCTGTTCGACGGGGCAGTGGGGTTTGGTGGTGAGGAGCAGCAGCGGCAACAGCTGGATTCGCTGCTGCCATGGTCGACGTGAAGAGCAGCTGGGGTTTGGTGGTGAGGAGCAACAACGACAGTGATGGTTGCTGGGCAATGGCAGTGATCGACGGGAAGCAGCAGCAGGGTCGTGGAGCAGCTGAAGCAGTAGGGTCGTTGGTTATGGAGGTGTTCGCGGCAGCAGCTGGTGGCGTCGACGTCAAGCAGTGGTCGACGGGGTTGTTAGTGCTGGTTATGGCGACTGGGTCGTTTGGACAGAAACAATGACGGAGGGTGGTCGACCGGATGTGTATGGTGGTGCGCGAGGATGGAGTTTCGAAGGGGTGGCGATGATTATGGCGTGAGGGTTTTCAGTCGTGTTTCATCTTCTTCAAAGATGAAGAAGATGAACAGTCAGTGGGTTCCTTTCCAATTTTTTCTTTTTTTTTTTTCAAAATCCACCAATCTCTCACGTTTTTTTTGGTCCCTCCTCCCTTTTTTGTTTTCTCTGCTTGTGGGAAAAAAACCAAGACTCAAAAACGTGAACCCCCCTCTCCTCTTTCACCTTTTCTTCTTTTTCTTTGTCCGTTTTTGTATCTTGTTCAAAGAACATGGACCTCACGTGTGTAGGGGTCCAAGACTTGTGTCCCCCATGCGTGGTGGGGTTCCCCGTGTGTGGTGTTCCGTCCGTGTTCTCCACGCGTGTCCCCAATGTGTGGTGGGCTCGGATTATTATGGGCTAGGTCCGAAAATTAGGCCTAAAAACGGGTAGTTTAAACCCAAATATTATTCTTTGCCCAGACCCGAGAAAAATACGATGTTATTCAATTAATCCTATGCAAGCAAAATAACTACCAGGATAAGACTAACATTTAAAACAAAACTATTTTTTTAGTATATATTTTCAAGATTAAAATAGCTACAAAGCATAAATAAAACTATTTTTGTCATTTTCGTTTTTATATAAAGATAAAATATAAAGCACTATTTTTTGTATTTTGTTTCAAGATTAAAATGGTTACAAAATGTTAATAACTTTTTTTTTGAAATTTTCGAAATTATACAACGATAAAAATATAAAGTACTTTTTTTTTTTTGATAAAACTACAATTCTAAATTGAGCTACAAACTAAATTAACTCCAAAAAATACTAATTAAACTCCTAACAACAATTATCATACACAATTAAACACCAATTAAAATAAAATTGCATAATTTGACATTAAATACTAACAATGCAAAATATTCCTGTTTTTTGTGACTTTCATTTTTGTAAAACAAACTTAATTAAATACTAAATGAAAATGTGATATATTTTATATTTTTATTAATTAAAACAAATAAACATGCACTCATAAAAATACAAATAATTATACAAAATACCACAAAAACAATAAAAATTCACACAAAGGAAAATTATTTTATTTTGAATTTTTGGGAGTAATTCTTTCATAGGGAAAAAATCACGTGCTTACAATAGAATTTGGGTCCACCTTTTCTTTTATAAGAAGAATCATCAGTTGATATATACGAACTAACAAAATTCACTACACCCTCAATTTTCTCCCTTTGGATTCCTCCTTCCTCTACCACACAAACAATAATAAGCTTATCAACACTCCACTTATCTTTTTGTGCATTATAGATTGACTTAAGCTGGTTAAACTGCCCAGAAAGGGACCTTAGGGATTGGTGAACAAGAAAATCATCGGTAATGGTTACACCTAAATTATTCAGTTTGGTAGCAATGTTAACCAATTTCATAATATGATCACGGACACTACCTACAAGGTCATACTTTTTGGTATACAGGGAATTAATCAGGCTACCTATCTCAGCTTTATCAGATTCTAGGAATTTCTGTCCAATGGCACTCAAGAAATCTTTTGCATTTCCATTATCCTTAATTGCACCCTTTATGTGTTCAGAAATGGATCTCTTCATGATCATATGGCTCAATTTGTTAGCCTTCATCCATTTCTCATGCTTAGCCTTTTCATCAACAGTGCTAGTAGTTGTATGTTCAGCAGGTTTCTGTTCAGTCAATGCAAAGTCCAAGTCCATCAGACCTAACACTATTTCAACATCATGTTTCCACTTTTTGTAGTTACTACTAATCAGAGTTTCAATGGAATTCAACTGAGTTCATGTTGTTAACAACTGTATAAGCAAACAAGATAAAAATTAGATAAAATTATAGGCAGACGTATATAATCCAAAAGAGTCAAAGACATCCATTACATCCCTCCTTTGGGTGGAAGATGCAACTGACTCCTTTTTTTTTTTTTTTTTTTTTTTTTTAAAAACAAGGAGTTCAAGGCATTCATTGCATCTTTCCACCTTTAGGCAAGAGAAACAAAATCTCCTCCCAATATCATTCAAGAGTACAATGCATATATTGTGTCCTTCCTTTAGGTAAGAGACACAAAACCTCCTCTTACATCAAATTATCCTTATTTATTTTACATATATACTTGAGAATCCAATATATTAAGCTTCATCCTTTAGGTTGAAATATAATATCTTATCTTGTAAATTAATTTAGCATCACTAGTATCAAAAGATAAATCTCCAACACTAGCGTACACTCTATCAAGGATAATTTAGACATGATACATTGAGAATATTACAATGACTCAAATAAATATACCACTTTGATGAAAACTATCTATTAATCATAATTCTAAATCTATGTGTATATTATTTTACATGAATAAATTTTTAAGAATTTTCAATGACTCCAAATAAATAGACCACTTTGGTAGAAACTATTTATTAAACATAAATTCTTATTTATAATAATATTATATACATGTAAAATTAAAATAGAGCCCACAAATAATTAAATTTTATAGTATTATGTCAACAAGGAATTTTGGAGCAATTGTTGAAAGTAAACAATTACTAAAAGGTAATTAATAACTAATAGAATAATCCATTAACGACAATTACCGTAGGTATCGACCAAATCTACATTAGCTAATCACCAAACTACAGTGAAAGATTATTCCTCAAATTGATTTGTGAGCCAAAGCCTCCGAGCAGTAAGTTTTAGAATAGAGTCAATTGGCATATCATTCAAGAAATCGGTGGATTTAATTAAGTGCGTCTGTTTAAACCCTACTACACCATTTTCTGTCATCGCCGACATCAAACACAGTGTCAGCCAATTTCATTCTTCAATTAAACAAAACAACAGATTAAATATAATTGCGTCTCTATTCTCCAACTCAATGAATCAGTGAGTTAGAGCAGTCGGGTGTCATAAAAACTGCATCCATGATCCAGTGTCAAAACAAACGGTATTTCATATATATAAACTCAAGATTAAACAACGATCTTAATCTCTAACTATGGTGGCTCTGATACCAACTGTAAAATAATTGATTTGTATTCATACCAGAGATTAAGACACAATTATGCAATTAATCTAGAGTTAGAGTTTAAGAAGCGTACCATTAAACTTCATGGATTCAGCAGCGACAACAAACGACGATTAAGCCTGAGACCAACTTCCACGATCCGCTAGCTACACGCTCTCATAGCCCGGAGAACTAGACTGATGGGACGTCTACCATTACCATATATTCAAGATGCAGAATACGCTAGGGTTTTCTAATAGCTAGGGAAAGGAGCCAAGGAGGGTTGACCTCTATTTATAAAGAGTGTCTACCAGTTGCGGAGGCAGGATCTCCACGAAGAGGGTTCAAATTTTTTTTTTGTATCTAGTGGGAATTGAACTCATTACCTTATGTAGATTTTGAACCCCATTGACCACTAAACTATACTTTTGGATTGTGTTAAAAGGGTTCAAAACTTAATATATAGAGGTAAAAAACAGATTTTGCCTTATATATACAGTGTATTTTTTCGGCGAAGGGGGTTCGGGCGAACCTCCTTGCGCCCTCCTAAATCCGCCCCTGGTGCCTACCCATCACAGGCCAATAGGTATTGAGCCTCATTTATCCACACATTCAATATTTAATATTAGGCCTTTCATTTATTCACCACTTGCGCCACTTCATTATCCTTTCAAACTATAACAAATTAACGTAAGTTCAAATTCCAACGTCATGTTCTTGTAATTTAATCAAAACTCACAAAAAAATGTAACACGTTTATATCCCGAAAGCTTTGCCAAGTTTTGATTACAGTGCGTTTTCAGTTTCGTCGCAAAGGCTACATGAATAGGTCTTTAATTAAGAGATGATGTAAATCTTGTGATATTTTTCTTTTTTTCGTTCGGTAGGTATTCTTTTTTTTCGTGATCCCACGCATAACGGAAGCTTAGTGCACCGAACTTTGCTTTTTAGGTATTTTGCATAAAATACCTTCCTCTATGGTTAAACAAAATACATTTCTTACTAGGATTAGTCTAAACATCACATTCTCACAAACAAAATACATTTCTCGCTAAAATTAGTCTAAACGTCACATTCGTCCAAAAAACATATGAAAGCCAAAAAACTAAAAAATGGCTATCCTTGAAAATGATATCCACTAACAAAATTGTCGCCTGTATGAACGTACGTACAAGAATGACATTGTTACACCACTACCATTATTGAACATACGTTGCTTGCGTTTGCCCACGAGTATTTATGAAGATAATATAAAGAGAGTTATTGTCAGTCTTAATTTGTACATTGAGAGTGTCTTAGATCTGGTTCACATATGGTCCAGTTTTGGCCTCATTGATAGTCATTGTTCACCTAATCTTCAAATGCGTGTTGTTTTGTCCCTTGTTTTCCAAAATGGACTTAAACAAGTTTATGGTATCTTCATTAAAAATTCCAACTTAATTTGTTTCCTTTTGGTCGCAAACATCCTAAAATCAGCAAAATTTCCATCTGTGAACACCTTCCCGTAGTTGCCAGCTACAATTTAAATTTAGAAATTTCTTTTGTTAATCTTGTGATTTGATTAACTATGCTGAAAGATATACCCTCGCCTTTTGTAAATTAACAGTAAACTTCAGCAATACTTAATTAGTTTGATGTGACTTAAAAATGGCCACTTTTAGTTATTTGGAAATTGTTCCTGTCCGGATGAAAATAACAATTTGGCTGTTACTCGCATATTTCAATTTTGTAAGATTTAGGTTACCAAATTTCCATTAGAGGCATAAGCTAAAGGGAGTAATGTTTAACCAAAAAATATGGATCTTGATTTAACAAATTAAATTTGTTTGTATAATTAAGGGTTAATCTTAGTTGACAATAATATCCTTAGATGAAATTTTCAAAGATATAATAAATGTTAGAATGGCAACAATATATAATAACTATTCTAGAAAGCAAGAGCAATAATGTATGCTTTCAACAATAATAAATAGCATCAAATGGCGTTTAAGTAAAAAAGATGAATGATTCATCCAATAAAGGATGGAATATGTGAATGTTCCTCCTGACATTGATGAATGACAAACAAATCCTTGAGTATTTTCAGTTATTCTCGGATCTGATGGAAAAGTATAGGCAAGAATCTTAGTGAAAATGTGGTGCTTGTATCTTAGTAAGAGAGACGAATCTTTTAGTCAAAATGTATTCTTTACATGCTCCTATTATTGTCTCCTTTTTCTATTTATATGAGACATGTTCCTAAGAAACCCTAATAGTACAAGCGCAGAAAATATCCACTAGAATATTCTTTTTTTAATATCCTATCTTGAAAACTAGCCGTTACAGCTCTATCAACGATACTAGACCTCGACCTTTGTTGACATCTCGGCTACGGCTCTCGTCGGCTCTTCGACCATAGACTTTGTTGCTTCTTGGGTCATTTCGACTAACGACGACCTGAGAACTCTTCCCTTAGTATTATCTTGGCTTAAATGCACTAAGGACAGATTTTGACCCATACAATTAGTCCTTCTACTTATTGAGGCCGGCTTCAGGCGGGATCGATGAGTGAATTTTGCTCATTAGGGTCGAAACAATTGAGCGAGCAGTGCAAGTCGTGGTGGTCATAGCGAACTGGCAACATGGCCCTGCGTGGGCCGCTTATTTAAAAATGTCTCGATTTTCCCAATTGGTTTGTTAGAGTTGAGCCATCCACAAATTAGGATGACGTCATGACATAATGCGTCATTATGACGCATATTTCCGATGCGTTGCTTCGTTTCACGTATATCCCTTGATTGAATATGTCGCTTCGGTTACGATGCCAATAATGATGAACCGTTTACAATTCTAGTGCCCAACTTCTTATAAATAGAGATGTTAGGGTGTGATTTTGAAGTTTCAAGCTTTCTACTTCGAATCCCATATCGTTTTCTTTCTTCTTTCTGACTTGACATTTTTCCTCTCTGTTCCAGGGGATTTCATTATTTTCAATTCTTCATTGCTTGATACTCCCCTTTCTTCTGATAAACCATGACTAACGTACCTTCTAAATCTAGTGAAGGAAGTGATGCGATCCCTTTAGCGATTGTGCTCCCTCCTCATGAGGGGAATGCTCCTGCCGCCATCGAGAACGGAGGCTTCCCTTTGGTGGAGGAGATAGTTCCTCGCAATCCTAACACCAGGTCTAATTTATGAAAACCTCCTGATGCCGACCCTGAAACCTTTCAGTCGGTGATGATAGAAAAGGAATTATGGGAACTTAGGGCTAAGTTCAGCATCCCCGATCACCTTGAATTAATCCCGGCTGGGTGGGATACGACATAGGTCCATCGCCTTAGATACTGCACCTTCTATGCCTACCCTTTCCAAGTCGGCTATACTCTCCCTCTCCTTCCGCTGGCGCAGGAATTTTTCCGTTATTATGACATCTACCCAGCCCAACTCGTGCCATATTTTTACAAGCTCATAAGGATGCTCACCAAATTTGTCGAGCTGGTAGACGTCGAACTCACACTTTGGCATTTAATACACCAGTTCGCCCCTAACTTTGATAGGGGGACGATGTTGAACCTTCACCACCGAGGAGGCAAGTGCTTGGTGGTGAAGTTGGACGACAAAGCTAACCACCAATTTAGGTTAAGTTACTTCTTCGTTAGAAACGAAGACGTGGTGGCCAAAGTCGACGGGTTTCCTGAGGTTTGGAATTGTACTCGTAAGTACCTAGTTTCCTCATTTGTATGTGTCTGATTTTTCTCCCTTGCTTGGTTGTGGGTTTTGATTCTGGTCTTGTTTTTGTGCAGCCAAGACCTCGCCTCCTCCTTTGGTCGAAGATATTTCCGACTGGGTTAGTCGGCTCTTCCCTCACATCGTACAAGTCCGTGAGTGGTCAAGCTTCTTCAAGAGGTTTGGTCCTGCTCTCCCTCTGGTAAGTATCTTTTATTATCGGAGTCTTGGGTTTTTTCCCGTTTAATTTGCTGATCTTCCCCTTTCCCTGTATTTTCCCTAGCTTCGGCCAGGGGACCTTTGAGGAGGTCAAGAGCTCTTGCCCCTTATTCCGAAAAAGAAAGGCTGTTGCACCCTCGACTTCCGCTCCCTCCTCGACTGCGACTATTTTTGCTCGTGCCTCAATCCCTCCTGTTGCGGCATCTGGTCCTGCTTTTTCCGCAGCCGTAGGGGCTTCGACCATGGATACCTCAGCTTGTCTCATATATCGTCTTATAGATGAAGACGATGAACTTGTGCAGGGCGAGCATGATTTGATGCCCCATAAGAGGAGATCTGTAGATGCCAGTGACGGGGCCACCTGGGCCGTTGACTCAGTGGCAGGTGGATTTTTGCTATGCGAGACGGCGACCATTGTCATTAGGGATGATATCGAGCCGGAGTCCGAGTCTCCGAGGTTGGCAGAAGCTAAAGTGGATATGCCTCTCCCTTCTATGGTGGCAGCGGCAGAGGGACCGACTGCTGACATTCTCGATACTTCAAGGTAGGAGGGGGCATCGACTTCCCAGCTAGCTGCTGACACTTCTTTGCCAGCCAATGAGAGAGGTAAAGGCATTGTTGAGGAAGGCGATGAGTCAGGTTCGAACGTTGGTACGGACGACCTGAAGATGATGGAGGAAGGATTTACCCAACTTGAGATAAGGTTGGAGGAGTCAACGAGGACCACTACGATCCCTATGGATCATGATTTATTGAAGAACACGTAGAATGTGGTTCCTGATCCGACCTTATTTTCTCCGAAACAGAGGGTAAGACCCTCAAAGAATTGGACGGCATCACCTTGTCGAGGAGCATTGTCGGTTTTGCTCTTAGGGTGGGTGCTTGTTGTTTTGTCCTTCTTATTGTTTTTGTCTTTATTAGCAGGGGCGTTTTCATTTTTGCCTTACTTTTTTTTGTGATTGCAGACTGTGATTTTGGAGATTGAAAGCGCCCAAAGGGAGGAGAAGCATAGGGAAATATTTGTGGGTTGAAAAATAAATATTTTGAGTATCGTGGTAAGTACCGGAAGTTTCACAGGTGGTTTTGTGAGGGCGGCAATATGCAAGCCCTTTGTGATGAGTTGAAGGAGAAGGACGATGAGTTGGTGAAAGTCATCGAGAAGTGTAGCGTCCTTGAGGGGATGTTGACGAGTAAAGAGGAAGAGCTTAAGATCAGTAGGACCGTGGAGGCCCAATGCGGTGTCCTTAAGGCACAGGTGGCCGAGCTGCGTGGGCAATTGGAAGAATTTTGGCTTTAGTTGGACGTCCTTAATAGTGAAGTCTCCGAGAAGCATAGTGAGCTTGAGAAGGTGGAGTCTTCCCGTTTAGAGGCTCGGAGGAAATCAGAGATGCTAGAGTTGGAGAATAAGACTCTCTAGGCCGAGCGGGAGATTAACCAGTCCACTGTGAAGATTAAATAGGATCGACTTGAGGAGAGGATAATAGAGCAGGATAAAGACAACTACATCCTCTATGATCGGGCGGCCGCTTTGGAAACTGAGAAGGCCCAACTACTTGCACAACTGTCTTCATCTCGTACTTCAGATTCTCCCACTCTTTGGGACCTATATGAAGAATGGATTCACGCCGAGGCTCAGTTGGACGTGTTTTGAGATTTTCATAAGGCGGGATCCATTTCTGCGGTCAACCTTGATGATGTTCGTGTTAAGGCCCGTGAGGCTTGGGTCGCTTGTGGGTATGATCTTGCCACACCTGAGGCCGGTGATGACGAGGGGGACGAGGGTATGGACCGGCTTAAGGAGAATGCCTAGTATGTTGCTGCATATCCTGAGGGCAAAGGTGGTGTTGGCGAGAGTGTTGTTGGCCAAAGAGGCGATGCTGTTGAGGACCAAGTCGGCGGGGATGTCGAAGACCGTGATGGTGGTGGCCAGTTTTTCTCTTTTTGATTTTTGTTTTTTTTTGTGTATGTTTTTGTTAGCATCTTCGCAACCCTATTGTAAACAACAATCCCTTTTTTGAGCATATGAAATGTTAGAGTGTTTACTTGCATTTTCTTCTCTTTCTGTTGTTTACTCTCTATACTTGTGTTTATTTTTGTTTTTTTATTGGAGTGTGGCCGATGGTCGATAGGGGTTTGTTCGAGCAAGGTTGAGCATAACCTCTCATTAAGTTGCGACCGACGGCCGGTAGGTGTTAGTTCGAGCAAGGTCGAACATGACCTAAATGCGAGAAATATGTGCTGATAAGCGTAAAGTTTATTGCCTTGACATTGTTGCTTTTGTTACATACTTGGAGAAATTTACAGATTTTTGGGTGTTGGTTAGCGTTCTAGTCCTAGTTCCGGTCTATCTAGTCCCTTCATTAGCCGATCTGGAGAATAATGAGAGGTCGAGCAATGAAATAGTAACCACGACCCTACCTTTGCATACTTTGACTCAAAATGTTCCCTCCGCCGCCTCGTCTCTTTGAGAAAACCCAAATGGGACAAAACTCAAGTGAGGGAAAAAAGTACGGTTTGGGGGACACTTTTTCTCTTAGAAGTTGAAGTTTTTGAGGTGGCTGATATTCCAATTGTTTGGTAGTAGCTTTTCTTTCATTGTTTCTAATTAGAACGAACTCTTGTTTGCTTCGGTTGTGATTTTATATGGACCATCCCAATTTGTTCCCAGCTTACCTTCCCTGGGATCTTTCCTCGCTTGAGTTTTAGCTTTCAATATGTAGTTCCCAATTTTGAGTGGCCTGACCTTTGATTTCTTACTGTAATAGAGTTCTGCCTGTTGCTTTTAGGCGACCATTCTTATGTAGGCCATCTCTTCATTCATCGACTTCATCGAGTTCCTGCCTTTTTCTCTCGTTATTACTTGTGCTGCTCTTATGGGAGTACCTTAGGCTAGGCTCTCCGATCTCGACTGGTATTACTGCCTCCGTCCCGTAGACCAAAGAGTAGGCGTCTCTCATGTGCTCATTTTCGGAGTTGTTCGGTAGGGCCAAAATACTTCTGGTAGTATTTTCAGCCGCAGTCCCTTGGCGTCTTCGAGCTTCTTCTTCATGATGTTTAGTATTGACTTGTTGGATGATTTTGCTTGTCCATTACTAGCGGGATGGTACGGGGTCGAGAGTATCCTCTTGATGTGCCATTTCTCGAAGAATTCGACGGTTTTTTTTCCTGTGAACTGGGGTCCGTTGTCACATCTGATTTCTTTGGGAAGGCCGGATCGGCAGATGATGTTTCTCCATATAAAGGTGATTACTTCCTGTTCCCATATTTGGGCGAATGCTCCTGCTTCCACCCACTTAGAGAAATAGTTAGTTAAAACCAAAAGGAAGCATACATTATCACGCCCTATTGGTAGTGGGCCCACGATGTCCATTCCCTATTTCATGAATGACCAAGGGGACGTGATAGAGTGGAGATGTTCGCCTGCTTGGTGAATCATTGGGGCCTACCTTTGGCACTGTTAGTATCGCCTTACGAAGTATGTGACATCCTTTTTCATGGTGGGCCAGTAATATCCTACCCGTATGAGGCACCTAACCAGGTTCCGGTTACCAGAGTGAGCCCCACAATGGCCTTTTTGAACTTCTTCATGGACGCGCTGAGTTTGGTTCGGGCCCAAGCACTTCTCTAGAGGGCCACCGTAGGTCTCCTCTTGGACAGATTACTACAGAGGATACTATACCTGGCCGCTAGCATTCTTAGTTTCTTGGCCTCCTTTTTGTCGATAGGGAGTGTGCTGTCCTACAAGTATGCGACTATACGATTGCGCCAATCCCAAGTTAGGTTTATGGTTCTTACCTCGACTTGGTCTAGTGATGAGTTGAGAAGGTGGACCACATTTTTGTCTCCGATTGTGATGCTTTTGGTTGTTGCATCTAGTTTGGTGAGGCCATGTGCTCTGACATTCTGTGCTTGTGAGATTTGGTCGAGCTAACATTCGTCGAACTCAGGCGGCAACTTACAGATTTTGGTCTGGTACTTTTGCAACCTTTGTTCCTTGATTTGGAAAGTCCCCGTGACTTGATTGACTATGAGCTGGGAATCGCATCGTAGTTTCAACCATTTTGCCCCATATTTGAGTGCTAGTCTCAGATCTGCGATTATGGCCTCATACTCAGCCTCATTGTTAGTCATATCGGGGCATATTATGGACTGGCGAATTACTTCACCTGTTGAGACTTCGAGTACGAGTCCCAGTCTGGACCCCGATGCGTTGGATGCGACATTAGCATATAGGACCTATAGATCTTGTATTTGGAAGGAGGTTTGGACGGCTTCCTTTTTTACTTCAGGAATTATCTTTGCACTGAAGTAGGCGAGCACTTGTGACTTTATCGCTATTCGCGGCTGATAAGTGATATCGTGCTCACTCAACTCGATGGCCCACTTGGCCAGTGTTATCGATAGTTCGGGTTTATATAAATTTCTTTTGCGGGAGAAGGTCGTGACGATCAAGATAGGGTGACATTGGAAATTTGGTCTAAGTTTTCGTGAAGCTACAACTAAGGCCAAAGCCAATTTTTCGAGGTGTGGGTACCTCATCTCAGCGTCAACGAATGTTTTGCTAATGTAATAGATGGGAGATTTCACACTTTTTTCTCGAATTAAGACTGCACTTACAGCTACCTCGGAGACTGCCAAATAGACGAGAAGACGCTTCTTCGGCTCGGTTTTGAAAGCAGAGGCAGAGATGATAGGTATGCCTTTCGTTTTCGAAGGGCCTACTCGTATTCGGAAGTCCATTCGAGGTCATTATCTTTCTTGAGTATGTCGAAGAATTTTGTGGCACCTATCCGACGACTGCAAGATGAACCTCGATAAGGCAGCGATAAGGCCAGTCAACCTTTGGACTTTTTTCTTGGTGGTCAAGAGTTAAGGTATCCCCTCAATGGCTTTGATTTGGACGGGGTTGACCTCGATCCCTCGCAGTGATACCAGAAAACCCAAGAACTTTCCCGAGGATACACTAAATGCGCATTTATTTGGGTTCAACATCATTCCGTACCGTCGGAGTATGTCAAAAGTTTCTTCAAATGATCGATGTGATCTTCTCCCTTTTGGGATTTGACCAGAATGTCGTCTATATATACCTCTATTTTTTTTGAGCTGGTCTAAACATCTTTGTCACCAACCTTTGATAAGTAGCTCATGTGTTCTTTAGTCCAAAAGGCATGACCCCGTAGCAATACGTTCCTTGGTGGGTGATGAACGTGATTTTTACCTGATCTTCTTCCATGTGGATTTGATATAGCCTGAGTAAGTATCCAAGAAGCTTAGTAGCTCCTGCCCGGCCGTTGCATCGATGAGTTGGTCGATATGTGACAACGGGAACGAATCCTTCGGGCATGCTTTGTTCAAATATGTGAAATCGACGCACATACGCTATTTCCCATTCTTCTTTTTGACCATCACTATGTTAGCGACCTATTTGGGGTATTTCAATTCCCTAATGGAACCATTTTTCGGCAGTTTTCCCACCTCCTCGCACATTGCGTCATTAATTGTGGAGTTAAATTTATGTCTCACTTGCCTCACTAGGGGGTGGAGTGGGTCAATGTTTAATTTGTGCGTGGCGATTTTTTTTGGGATGCCCGGCATATCTGCATGGCTAAAAGTAAACAAATCTGGTTAGTTGTTAAGAATTGACTGAATCTACCTAGTTCCCAAAGCTTGTAGCCGATATCGGCCTTCTTGCTGTGGTCGTGAGATCCAACTGAATAGGGTCGAGGTCTTTTATGGTCGAAGCATCAGCTTTGGTCGTGATGACGTTCTCAATTTCCTCTTGCTCCGATCTCGACCCCATTGATTGCTATGCCTCCTTTTCTTTATATTTTCTCTGTTGGGTGGTCGTGCCATCTAAGGGAATGTGGTAGCATTCTCGTAATATGCGTTGTTCTCCTCGTATACTAAAAATCCCCCATGGAGTTGAGAATTTAATTACTTGGTATAAGCTGGAGGGGATGACTTTCATGGGATGTATCCATGGTCGTCCCACTATGGCGTTGTACGCGGTTTCTTGGTCCATGATGTGGAATGTTGTTTCCAGAGTTACACCACCAGCCAAAATAGGGAAAGTAATTTCCCTGGATGTCTGTTCAACTGCATTGTTAAAACCAGTTAGCGTGATGCAGCGCGACACTATCTTATCTTCGAGTCTCATTTGGGTAAGCACTCGGGGATGGATAATGCATGCGCCGCTCCCATCATCTATCATAATGTGTTTAACAATGGTATCTAAAATACGTAAAGTAATAGCGAGGGCGTCATTATGAGGAAAGGTCAAATTATCAACATCTGACTTGTTGAAGATGATACGTTCTTTGAGTTTGTTGTACCGTTCGCGGGTGACAGATCGCTTGAGTTTGTGGGTACTGGTGAACTTCGCGCTGTTGATAGAAGCGTTATCGGTGCCGTCGATGATCATGTTGATGGTACGAGCTGGTGAGGGTGGTTTTGGCGGTCCTTGGTGTTCGCGTCCTCTAGCGAAGTTGGTTCTTCCCCTGTCGCTTAGTAACTCTTTCAGGTGCCCTTGTCACAACATATTTATGACTTCTTGCCTCAGGGTGATGCAATCTTTAGTTTTGTGGAGGCATACCTCTGTCGTTCTGATGAGTTCCCTTCTTGGTCTGGACGGAACTTCTTCGTAATGGGGGGAGGGCGCAAAGCCCATCCTGATATATGGTTGATGTCGTTCCCTATTAGGTCGCAGAATTGGATGACCTCTTCTAGCATTTTCTCTTCGATCTTTTCTTGATTCGGCTTTTACTGAGGTTAGACGGTGAGTTGGTTCGTTGAGGTCATCCTCATTTGTATGGACCTCATCACAATAAGCATTGAGGATTTCATCCCAAGTGGTTGGGGGATACTTCATCAACCGACTCAACAGTTTTCTAGTTGCTCTTGAACTATCTCTACTCAGCCAGTTCTGAAAGGCTGCGACCGCCATCCCTTCTGATACATTTGGCAGAGTCATCCTCACTCGGTTGAAGCAGGCGAGAAAATCCATTAGTCCCTCTCCCAAGATCTGCTTAATAGCAAATATGTCGTTCACTCTTGCCTCGGCTTTCTTGGCTCCGGCATGGGCCGTTACGAACTTATCGGCCATTTCCTTGAAAGTTTCTATGGAGCGTGCTGGTAGTTACGAATACCATGTTAATGCCCCTCCTGTGAGGGTTTTGCCAAACTTCTTCAGCAAAATGGAAGATACTTGTTCTTTGGCGAAATCATTGCCTTTTACGGCGGTGACGTAATAAGTCACGTGATCTTCAGGGTCGGTCTTGCCGTCATATATCCTGAGGTAGGGCGGCATATTGAAGGTCTTTGGTATGGCATGTAGGGCTGCATCATCACTGTACGACTGCTCGACGAACCGGTCGACCTCCCTCTTCGGCAACAACTTAGGAGCACCCAGTATTTTATCGACCCTTTTTTGGTGTTCCTTCATTTTATCTCGGAGCCCCTTGTTTTCATTCTCCATTTCTTCCATCCTTTTTAGAATGTCTGCGAGGGCATTGTCACCTGCACTATCAATGACATTGTGAGTAATACTTGTCATTGGAGGAAAGGGTTAGTTGCATTGCTTGTCTGTTTGTTATATCGTGCAAGTCCTTGCATTTTGTGCAGTCGTGCCATGAACGGGCTTGTTGAGGACGCTTGTTAGCGTGTCAGTTAGCCATGCTTCGATGAGTTTTTTCACATCTAGAGGCATCTCTTCCTCCATAGATGTGGAGGCTCCTTTACTACAGGATTTTGTTATGCTGCAGTGTGGGGGCAGTGACCCATCTCATCTAGGGGAAGCACTAGGCGTCGTCTCCTCATCTGCCGTTTTACAACTTTCGTTGATGACGTTCATGAGGTTGGTCAGGAGGTTACTTGTTATTCTCATTCTTTCTTCTCGGTTACCTGCCATGTTGGATTTTGTGCACAAAAAGAAAGGAGGTCTTTTTTTTTTTTTACGTTAGTGACCTGTGCTAGCTGTAGATCTAGAGGAAATTAAAAGTTTATCTAAGAAATCCCCACAGGCTGCGCCAAATTGTTTGACCAAAATTAATCTTAGTTGACAATAATATCCCTAGATGAAGTTTTCAAAGATGTAATAAATGTTAGATGGTCCGGTCGGACAATGGCAACAATACGTAATAACTGTTCTAGAAAGCAAGAGCAATAATGTAGCATTCAACAATAATAAATAGCAACAAATGGTGTTTAAGTAAATAGGAGGAATGATTCACCCAATAAAGGATGGAATATGTTAATGTTCCTCTTGACAATAATGAATGACAGACAATTCCTTGAGTATTTTCAGTTATTCTCGGATCTGATGGAAAAGTATAGATAAGAATCTTAGTGAAAATATGATATTTATATCTTATCAAGAGAGAGAGAAATGAATCTTTTAGTCAAAGTGTGTTCTTTACAAATGAATATCACATGCCCCTATCATTGTCTCCTTTTTTTATTTATATGGGACATGTTCCTAAGAAACCCTAGCAGTACAAGTGCATAGATTATTCTCTTTTTAATATCCTATCTTGAAAACTAGCCGTTACAGCTCTATTAACGATACTCAACCTCGACCTCGACCTTTGTTGACATCTCGGCTACGGCTCTCGTCGATTCTGCGACCATATACTTTGCTGCTTCTTGGGTCATTTCGACTAACGATCACTTGAGAACTCTTTTCTTAGTATTATCTTAACTTAAATACTCTAAAGATAGATTTTGACCCATACAAGTTATACTTGTGTATTGGTCTAACGTTCTCCAGAAAAGGCCCCGTAACATTGTGCTAACAAGAATAATTTTTGTATTATTACTAGCTACAAAAAGACAGAGGAGCATGTGTTTTTCGACAGACACAATATGTTAATGTACCAATCGACAAACTTCAATTTGATGGGAAAATATAATAAAGTAAAAGTTAAAAAGTAGCCAGAAGAGCTTTTGTGGTAGGAAGAAGCTAGCTGGTGACATCTGGCCATACCTTGCCCGAAGAGTAGGCAAATTGAGAACAAATGAGTAATAAGAGAGCAAGCAAGATTCACAATTTGGGATCACAAGCTTTCCATGACATAGCATTCAAGTCAATTCACCAACAAAGAACTTAGGGGTCTTTTGGTTCACGAAATAGTTATACAGAGATTATAATATATCCAATCTTTTATGTTACAAATAACAAAATCAGAAACTGTTATACGATGAATAATGATATAGCGATATTACATTGTATGTGTTGATTACTTTAAGAACTTTTTATCTTTAGTTATTTTCATTTATGTATTATTAATGCACGTACCTTTATAAAGAGTTAACCTAAATAATCGCTTACCCAACCGCTTAAACTATAAATAATTAGCAAATATATAATGTGTATAATATGTATATAACCGTATATAAGCAATGTATTTTTAGAGAAACTAAATAGTAAACCGACCAATTATATGTGTAAAGAACTTTTTTTTCTTTTTTCACATTCAAACTCACACAAAATAATGCACATATTCTCGCACTAACTTGTAATTACTATTGCAGAGTTTAGTAATGCAGATTAAACGTTATATTAAGTTTACAATTATAGTTTTCTCTTGTATGACAAAGTAAACTTAGTATAATTACTTACATAAAACCTTATGTTAAAATTATTTTAATTAATGCGGCAAACAAAACGATGATAAAGTAACCTTAACACAATTAAAAAAGCAAATTACGTAAAATCTTTAAAAAAGCTATCCACAACCACCGAACCGAATACCCCTTTACCATTCATAAAGTAACCTTAACACAATTAAAAACTCACCGAACGTCTTAAATTTCTCTCTCGAATATTTTAGTTGTCTCCATCAAACATTACAATCTCCTATCTATAAAATAGAGGTGGTTGCGTGCCACTTACCTATCTATATATAACTATCTCGATTGTGATTTGTGTGTGTCAGTGTCACCTTCTTCTTAATAACGACAACAGCCATACCAAATACTATGTCCAGTGGTTCAATCCACCATTCAAAATCGAAACAAAAAGAATCCCTTTCAATATTTAAAAAAAATATTGCATCTAAATCCATACACTTAGGGGTCGTTTGGTTTAAATACGGCTTATGTTGAGATAAGTTATGTTAAGATTATTTTTTATTTACTATTTGGTATGTTGTATTAAAAATGACAATTGCATAATTTCTAAGAAGAAGATATAAGTTATCCTCACACTAATTACCCTACAAGGTATAAGTTATTCCGATACTAATTTTAGTCCCGAAATAACTTATACTAAATTTGTTAACTAAATAAAATATTAAGGTAATATTAAATTTTATACCTGGACTATATGCACTGATACCACGTATCAAACGACCCTTTATTTTAAAGTTTATATAAGTATAGCATTCATATGCATGCATTGCTAAAGTAGTCTCCCCACTTCCCCACCATCCCTCACTCTTCCCAAGTAGTAACTCAGAAACCCAACTTTATTTTCTCCACAATAATCATTTGAAAGGCAGAGTAATGACTTAAAAAAGCTCCACGCTCTGCTAATTGGCCGGCTTTATTTGTACCCCAACACGGTATTCTTGACTTAAAAACAAGAAACGAACATTTTTCAAGTGTCTGTCGCCTGCAAACTTATACCTCTGCCTTCCATTTGTCTCCTTCTTTATATCTGTTCCTCTTTCAAGTTTTCTATATTGACAGGACTCAACCTTTTAGTAGTAAAAAAAAATGGAAAGAAAAGTTGTGAGAGAAAGCGAAGAGATTGTTCTTCTCAAAGAAACAGAAGAAGAATTAGAAGAAGATGAAGAAGAAGCATTATCTCTATGTGATCTTCCAAACAATGAAGAGAATCAAACGAAGAAAGAAGCTTCTGGGGGTAATGAATTAGCCCAAGAAGACTTTGATTTTGGTGGTAATTTGTTGAAAGAGTCAGAAATGTGTACGGCAGATGAAGTTTTTTACCGAGGCCAAATCTTGCCATTACGTCATTCAATTAGTTTGCCAAATGATAGCCGTAATAGTAGTACTATTCGGTTCATGTCAAGATCAGAGTCAATGGAGGAACATTGTCACGACACAAATTCAAGCAGTAGAAGTAGCAGTATACGAAGCCAACGTTCATCTAGCAGTGGTAGTTCTTCAAATATTAGCACTCCAATATGTTCTAAATACAAGCCTAGAATTCGAAATCAATTCCATTCACATCCTAGTCCGACACCCCAGGTTCGAACTTCAAAGGTTGTCCAGTCAAACGTTAATAATTCAAGTCGAAAATCGACACTGTGGAGTCTTTTTCGTGTTGGTCTAGTGACAACACCGGAAATTGCATTACAAGATCTTAAATCCAGAAGCAACAAGGATTATTCGGGAAGTCGAAATAGCACGAGCAGTAGCAGCAGCGGCATGAGTAATTATGACATTAAGATGAGATCAATTATACTAAGCAAGAAAAAGAAACAGAGTTTTTTTCTTGGTAGCTGTAAATGTTCAGCAAATGCAGTAGAAAGTACAGTTCCTTCAAATGTTGTGATCATGAACAGGAACAGTATAATTACGAAAACAAGAAAGGCGACAGAGTTCCATGAACAGGACGATAAGAAGGATGTAACAGAGAACATGAAAGTGACAAAAAAGCAATCAATGTCACGTCATCGAACGTTTGAATGGTTAAAGCAACTTTCACTAGAAGGTCCAGCTGATGAAACATAAAAGATTTCAAAGTGTTACGCATGCTTAGTTTCGTTTTATTATACTAACTTTTTTTTTCTTCTTTATTGATGTAATGTAACTTTATTGTTACGTGCTTAATTACATTGGCTTTTCTTTTTGTTGATTTTGAGTAGTGGATTCGTGAAGTTGAGTAATTATATTGGAACTTGGTTGAAGTAATTGAGGACGCAATTGTATAATGTAAGAAAGAGCTAGCTAAGATGTTTGATGTGAATTGTGATTAAATAATGACCATTATTTTCTTTTCTGTTTGAGTAAATTAATAATTGAAGAAGGGAACCAGTAATGAGTGGAAAGCTGTGAGTGTTGTGAATAGAGGTGGGAATTTTGTGGCGTGGATGATGTTATTGCTCGTCATGATTAAAGTGTGAACCTTTATGAAATCTTTTGCATCCTCCGGTCGAAAATAAGTGATTTTTTGGTTGTTTTCACACATATTAAGAAATTCATCTTTTAACATTAATTAACAATGAAATTGACCATATTAACCTTTATTGTCTTTTCACATAAACACTCCTAACACATACTCCAACACTAATTACTCCAGGACAATGTAGGAAAAAAATAATTAATTCATTCTTAAAATTTTAAAAATCACTTATTTTGGACCTCAAGAAAAAAAACCAAAAAACTACTTATTTTGGATCGGAGGGAGTACTACTTTCGGGAATTTTTATCTCCATTCTTTTGGTCTATTTCAAAATTTTCTTCAACCACGAGACTGATATTTAAGTACTTGGGTGTGGGTAAACCATAGATGTTAAGTTTGGTGTCCAAGAACACATGATAATATTTAATTCAGCAACTTTTCCATATTGTAATTTAATTTGAAAATAAAATAAGAATAAAGTCATAACATTTATATTCCAATTAGAACGTGGTGAATGGCCAATGGTCAAAAAAGAAAATTGCGATATTTGATTTAAGTTCAAAAAACATTATTACTAAATGTACAACCACCGCGGAATGGCACTAGAGGCTTAAAGAAGACAACCGAAGAGCAAAGGACCATTATAAATTGTTTAGTACCTGGGAACTATATATATATATATATATATATATATATATATTCTCCCTTGTCGGGATTGGTGTAACAAATAGGCGAACTCCTTACTATATCAATATGAGCTAGAACTCAATTACAGATTTGAATAACAATTCAACACTCAAACTATTGAATTACTATGAGAAATTTTGGAATGCAGAAGTAGCGAAGGATAGAGACAAGAAGGGGATGAGAATTTAGAGTCAGAGAATGAGAAACGAGGAGACGCAAACATTTTTCTTAACAATACGCATTATCTCCAAAATAATCGACCACTATCCTTTTTTAAGAAAATCTTATTTGCGTCAATACTCAACCTGGATCCCAAATCAACTTGGCCTTATTGCTTGTTTTCGGCCCAATAGCTCTTCTCAGCCCAATAGTTACATGTGTGATATTGGGCTGAGCCTGATTCATAACACTTGGCTAACAAGGACTGATTAAGATTGAACAGTTCTTGAAATTCTTGGATGTCTTTGCAGTTAAACCTTTTGTTTTTGTTTCTCAAGATTCGCCGAATCGATTCTCCTATGATATATTTGAATAGGTCTGTTGTCAAAATTAATCACTGAATAGATAATCACATTCTTGTTATCATAGTATAAGTTAAACGGAGTTGTGATATCTTACTACTTAGTTTTCATAAACATTCTCTAATCATTTAAAAAGTGTACCAAAACCAATTTCTATAAACACTACCTAATAATAAAATATTCGCAAAGAGGAACAGTCAAATTTTGCTAGTTGCTATAAAGTAAGTGTTGGACTTGAATTATATTTGGCTTCTGGTCTAGGACAGAAACAGACCCAAACTTGATATAAGCCAAGTAGCTGTTACTTAACGTATTGCAATTTGTCTTAGTGGACTTGAGTTTATTAAGCCAGTTCCGGGTACATTTAGGCCCATTGTATACATCGTTTTCTTTGTAAAGTATTGGACACAAGTGAGTATTGAGTAAAAGAAAATATCTGAGTCATTATTTTTCTCTCGACTCTTCTTTAACCTAGAATACATTTTCATGGCGATTTCTTTATTTTCAAATATTATCATGGTATCAGAGCAGATATTCGAATAGATCTCGTGCTACGCTTCCGTCTGATATTACCCTCGATTGGTTTTCTGAAAGTTTTTTTTTCATCTGTCAGTTGGTTCGCCGGTTTTGATTCAGTTTGCAGTAAATCTTTGAGAACTAGTGAGGTTTTCTGGTGAACTCGTGAAGTTTTGCAATTTCACGCTCGGGTATTTCAACCCCCCACCCCCCGAGGCTCGAAACTAGGTTTTCATCGATCTCCAGTTTTGATTTGTTGGTGATTGCGGATTATTTCGGAAGGAGTTTCTAGAATTAAAGGTTGTTACTTCTTCCAGTGACAAAGAAGAGTGGTATTTATGTTTCTAATACTTTCTATAGAATAGTATATATCTGTTTCGTGGTTGTGGAGGTGTGCATCTCCGTATCTGTTTTACTTGCTCGCTGCATGTGTATTTTGAGTATTTTACTGGACTAATTTGAGTGATCATGGGAAGTACTGGTACTTCTACCTCTGTGTATCCTCCAGATCCCTCTGGTCCTCAGTTTTTACATTCCTCTGATGTTCCTGGCACTTCTTTGGTCCATGTGCCTTTTTTTGGGACTAGGTTTAGGGGTTGAAGAAGAAGTATGATAATGGCTTTATCTGCAAAGAATAAGATAGCCTTCATAGATGGAACATGTCCTAAACCTTCAGATAATGCACCTAAATTAAAGCAGTGGAACAGGTGTAACAATATGGTGATATCTTGGCTGACTAGTTTTTTGTCCCCTGAAATTGTGAAAAGTGTTCAATACTCTGAGACTGCTGAAAGTATTTGGAAGCAACTTGAGAGTAGGTATGAGGCTGCCAATAGGACAAAGGTATTTGAGATTAAGAAAGAACTGGCTTCAACTTGTCAAGGATCTCTTGACATAGCCTCTTACTTTAATAAGTTAAAAAGGTTATGGGAGTAGGTTTCATGTATAAGAGTCATGTGAATACTTGTACTTGTGCAGCTAAACCTAGTATATGTAAATGTTAGAAACAATCTCTTAATGATGCAGCCATCTCCATCCCTTGATAATGCTTACAAAATTCTCTCCAAGATGAGAGTCAAAGACAAGTCAAATCTCCTCTCCAATTTAACTCAGATTCAGCTTCTTTCAATGCTAACACGTTTAACAAAATTCCTCCTCCTCAAAAGCAATATAATCAAAGGGTGAACTTTGAACAGAGGGTAAATGGTGATCATGCCAAGGCTTCCTTATTCTGCAAATACTGTAAGAATCCTGGACACCTAATTGAAAAATATTATAAACTCCATAGTTATCCATCTACCCTAAAATTTACTAAAGACAGAAGAATTGCAGCAAATGCTAGTGTTGAAGTTGATTTTTCTGAATACAATCCTAATGGTAGTGATCAGCCAAATACTACTGCTCCTTACAATTTTGGTCCTCCGTCTAATTCTTAGCACGCCTCCATGATACCTGGTCTCACAAAGCAACAGTACAATCAATTGATGAATTTGCTGTAGCAATCTCATGTGTCAGACTCCACTCTTTAGTCCAGTCTCATGGCTTCTGCCAATTTTGCTGGTACATCTTTAGCTGCTGATTTGTTGGGTTGTACTAGTTCTAATTCTTGCATGCTTTCTCATTCAGTAAATTTAACCTGGATCATTGACTCTGGTGCAACTGACCACATGACATCTAATAAGGAGTTCTTATTCAATATAACTCATTTACCTGTACCTTATCTTGTATCTCTTCCAAATGGTTATAAAGTAAAAGTAATTTCCGTTGGTTCTTTTACTTTGTATCTATCTATTGTTCTTCACAATGTTCTCTATATTCCTTCTTTCTACCATAATCTTATTTTTGTGTGCAGGCTGATACAACAATTTAGATGTTTTGTCCTGTTTACTTATGATTCTTGTATGCTACTATATGGCCCTTCTCTGAAGAAGTTTCTGGATCATGGTAAATTGTACATTGGCTTGTACAAGCTTGTATGTAAAAAGCCGTCATCACTTTCTTAGTTTTATACTAATTCATATTTTTAGAATAATGTCAATTCAAATTCTTTTCTTAAAGCTTCTGCCTCTAACTGTGATTCTGTTCCTAGTTTACCTAATACGTGTGATGTACCTATTTCACTTTCTCTTCCTTATGTTTCTGTTTCTAATTGTGACTCTAATGTTAGCTTACCTAATGTGTGCACTGTTCCTTCTCATTGTAATACTAATGGCATAAATAAAATAGATGTCATTTAGCACCAAAGACATGCACGTGTCCCTTTTGTTAGAATGAAAGTTCTTTCTGGTTTGTCTGATTCCTTATCTTCTAGGCAGTCTTTCATTTGCAATGTGTATCCCATGTCAAGACAAATAAGATTACTTGTCCCATATAGTACCATTAACACTACCAAACCATTCAAACTTATTCACATAGACACTTGGGGAACTTACCATACTAAAATATACTTCGGGGACAGGTATTTCCTTATCATTGTCGCTGATTATACAACGGCTACTTGGACCCATTTAATGGGGTCCAAAAGTAATGCTTTTACTTTAATAAAAGCTTTTGTAACCATAATTAAGAATCACTTTCACACCACTGTTCAAACCATTATAAGTGATAATACTCTAGAGCTTGTATCTAGTTCCTCTGCCTCCACTTTTTTTTTTCAAAAAATGGTATTATCCACTAGACTAGCTGCCCTTATACTCCTCAACAAAATGGAGTAGTTGAGAGAAAATATAGGACCCTCTCCAAAGTATCTATGCACTTTTGGGGTGACTATTTATTGACAGCCACTTACATAGTCAACAGATTACTCTCCAAGCTTCTTTATGATAAGTCATCCTTTGAAATGGTTTATGGTAAGGCACCTAGTTACTCTGATTTGAGAAGTTTTGGTTGTTTATGTTATGCTACATTTCCTATACCATACAGAGATAAGTTCAAACCAAGAGCAATCCTTTGTGTCTTTCTTAGCTATCCTTTTACCAAGAAAGTTTATAAGTTGTATAACTTGGCTACCAAACAGTATTTTATTTCAAGAGATGTGGTATTTCATGAAAGTTATTTTCTTTTCTCTCTCCCTATATACTTTTCTTGTCCTCCTTCTACCCCTCTTCTTGAATCTCCCTCTCACTCTCATATCTATGTTGATGACTCATACATTCATGCTCCTACTTCTTATGTCATTTTTCCATCTATTTCTCCCTCAATTTCTTCTGTTCAATCTTCTCCTTCCTCTGTTCCAACTAAGTCAGTGCCATCTTCTTCTCTTTCTAGTCATCCTTCCAATTTTAGAAGGTCTACCAAGGAACATAATCCTCCTGCTTACTTACACGACTACTTATGTACTCTTCCTTCCTCTTATTCTTTATCCAATTATGTCCTACAACATGCTAAATTTGAACCTAGTACTTATTCTCAAACCCTACCTATTCCAGTTTGGCAGAATGCCATGCAAAAGGAATTTGAGGTCTTAGTGGCTAATCACCCTTGGGATATAGTAGAGTTACCTAAAGGCAAAAAGCCTATCGGATATAATTGAGTTTATAAAATTAAATATAAAGCTGATGGGACTATTGAAAGATATAAAGTCGGGCTTGTGATTAGGGGTGACACACAGATAGTGGGTGTTGATTTTACTGAGACATTCTCTCTGGTGATAAAGTTGTCCACAGTTAAATGCTTAATAGTAGTAGCTTTGAAGAGACAATGGGCTCTTTTTCAACTAAATGTCCATAATATTTTTCTTCATGGTGACCTAGATGAGGAGATGTATATGATATTACCCCCTGGACTTTCAGTTTCTGCTGCTAGTTCTTCCTCTTCTACCCCTTTACTGTGTAAATTGCAGAAGTCCTTATATGGTCTCCGGCAGGCCTCTCGGCAGTGATATACAAAATTATCTCACATTTTATGCTCTCGGAGTTATTCTCATTCCATCAACGATTATTCTCTTTTTGTCAAGGGTTGGTGTGAGCACGTGATTTTTGTCTTGCGCGACAATCGCTCCAAAAGAATAAAAAAAATAATAACAAATGGTCCTGCTGTACAAATTTGGATTTTACATGGCACTTTGTTAATTATTCATGATTTTTGCCCATTTTTATTTTTTTTATTAAAACAAAATACAAAAAATGTATGTGTCATGTATAATTTGAACCGTAATCCGGTTGTTAAATAGAAAATCGTAAATAGGCATCTTTGTCCGTGATTTTGTTTTTTTGTTTGATTTTACCTGTTTTAAAATATTTTAATGTGTGTGCAAATAACTGTATTAAGTGTTTATATAATTTTAATTTGATTTACTTAGGTTTTTGTTTTTAAAATAAAGAAGAAAAATAATAATAAAAAAAAAACTTTTTTTTTCGGACTTGGGCCAATTTTAAACAAATTGGCCCAAACAAACTCAGCCCAAAACCCAGGCCTGCCCGGTCCGTGACCAGCCTACTTCGAGAACATACAAACGACGTCGTTTTTATCCAGGCTGATCTGAGCCGTTGATCTCTGAAAGATCAACGGCCAAGATCTCTCACCCCGAACCCACTAACAGACCCGATCCGTCTCACCCGGACCGACCCCAACCCATTACCCTTGAAACGACGCCGTTCCCTGTTAGTCGAATGATCCTGGCCCTTCATCACATCTCATCCAACGGCCAGTATCCACCTACCCACTAACTATATAAACTCATAACATTACCCTTCCCCCCCCTATCCGAACCCCAGCCTTCATCGTCTTCACAAGAACCCCAAACCCTAGAGCCGCCTCTGTACACCTTCACCATGAAAGCCGGCGGCATGAACGCCGGTGGCCTTCCCCTTAACACCATAGAACCCCCTCACCGCCCTGAACATTGATCTGTTGGCCGTTTAGTTCGAATCCCTTCCCACCTTCTCGAATCTTCATTTGAAGATTCGAGTCGGAACCCGATTTACACCAATCGACCTCAACTTCACACCAGACAGTCCCCAGACCCCCCTCGTGACCAAACCATGCTTGGTTTGGTCCGAATCTAGCCAGGGAAACACGAATCCCAGATCTAATTTTTGAACCCTAGTTTTCTCCGTGCATGTTCCGTGTCTCGTTTAAACCAAAAGATTAAGGTCTAATGGACCTTAATCGAAGTGTTTCTCATCTGAGAAACACTTCGATTAAAGTTCGTTCAGCCTTAAGAAAGGTCTGTCCGAATCCAAGTTAAGTCTTTTGATTTTTCGAGATTTAAGGTGAGTTTTGCTTTTTCTTTTCTTATTTTTGTTAGTCCATGTGATTGATTAAAGGTCTGTTCATGTTTTGTTTTAATTTGTGTCTTTGAATTTTTATCAACTGTTGTTTGTCCACTTTACCTGAACCTCTGTGTTTGTTTGAATCCCTCTCCTATTCTGATAATGCGTATGTATGTATGTGCTGTGCGAATAATTGAGCTTCAAATTTTGACTGATCAACTGATTCCTCGAGTACCACTTTGTTTAGTCAGTATAATTCAAATCATGTGTCGATACTGTTAAATGTCTGATTTTTGGCTACGATTGTGCATGTTATGATTAATATAGTCGAGTCGACATGTGTCGTCAATTAGTTTCAATTTCCTGAACAATAACAAATCGATTTGCTTCTGGACACATTTGTTTGAATCGATTAGGAACTGAGTTTGTTTACTTATAGTTGTTAATTTGAATCAGAAATGTAAAAAGGAATGTTTGTTTAACTTCTGAATTGGAGGGCATGTGCACTTTCTGCACAACATGTGCATTTGTGCACCACAGGTGCATTTGTGCACAGCCTGTGCCCTGCATAAGGGCTTTTGAATAAAATAATCGACAGCACATGCTGTCAGATATATTCTGCTGCCCATTATCCTGCTTTAGTTAAGAAGTATTAAACCTCTTTCAAAAGGGTAAGTCTGCCAGGGAATGTGATGGGTTTCTAATACTTAAATAGCTAAGTGGAACTGAAAAGAAGAAAGCACATGGGAGGGGTATCTGGTTAGTCGATTAGGCTGTAAAAGGGGTGATGTTAAGGCTTATAAAAGGGAGGCACATTGAGAGATAAGGAGATACATAGAGACAGAGGGAAATTGTTAAAAAAAAAAGATAGAGGAGATCAGGAGATAGGTCCGAGAAGAGGAAGCAAAATACATACGCATACATACATAGACAGGCACACAGACCTCAAGGGGATTTTTGGATAGACACACACAGAGACAGACATTGATAAGAACAGAGTGAATTGAGAGGGAACACTTTTAGAAGAGTGAAGTTCTGAAAACAGAAAACTGGAAAAGAACTTTGTTTGATAACTCAGACAGACAAAACTAGAAATTGCATTCTTCTCTGCTGTCTTGATTTCACTAGTCTTGACCTGTTTGTCCAATATTGATTTCTTCTAAATCCAATTGAGTCTGCTGGTTGTCTGTTGGTTTACTCTGGAACTTGGTCTAGTTGGTTTCTTAATTCTACTTGCCTCGCTTGTTGCTGCTGCTGCTATTCTGCTTTCTGCTGCTGCTGACCCTTTGCTTCCACTTCTTCTTTGCATTTCAGTATTCAGTATTCAGGTACACATTTCGAGTCCCATGTTGGTGTTAACTGTAACAGTTCGAAAGCATGAAATGAAAGGAGTTTGAAGAAGTTTAAATGTCTGTTTGTAATGCTCATGGTCTATTGACTTCTTTTGTATAAATTGATTAGTGTGTAATTCAATAGCAAAAAAAAAATTTAGTTAGTTAATACTTAACTGAGTTTTAGCCTCTTGCATCTTAGCTTATAGTTGTTTGTTGATATGAGGTGAGTAATGGTACAGTACGTAGAATGTACGGATATTTGACATAGCGACTGACCGGATTCCTGTTTAGCTATAATGATATGCATAGGATAGAATACTTCCACCTTACACAATGATGTTCTGTTTTATTTTAGTTTCTTTTATCAGGACCCGCTAGGCAGTATATAGGAGCACGTTTGAACCCCCATTGGTAATAATGCCTAGTGGGTTAATTCCCTTAATCTAGCCTAAATGAGTCTAGTTTAAATTCAATTCAAGAGATGTTTTGGATATAAGCATAGCATTTTTTCATGTAATTTCTTTGTCAAATTAGAACATTTCTCATAAAGTATGGCGTTTTTTTTACTTTATAAATAATTAATCAGAAGTTGATAAGAGTTAGGCCCAAAGCATATACTTGAATTAACATGTATCTTTCTTTTTCTATTTTAGACTGAACATAATAAAGATGTAGTCACTGTAGGTTTATCCTTTTAAATAAAAATGAGACGAGCCTCGACAAACAAAATGCACAAGCTGCGGGGCCCTCTAAATGTATATATTAAAATACTTAGAATTCGGGACAGGCCGTTTAGCGAATTTTACGGCCTTCCCAAAATAACAATACGCTAGTTGCTTTAGGCGTACCTTTAATAATTTAACCTTCTTAAACACGGGTGCACATTGATGTGACCCAAATCCAAATCTCAACGGAGTCAAAATGTGTCGACGACCACGAGTGCATTGATTGTGACGTGGTTCGAGATGCATTTTCACGACGTTGCAATTTTATAAAAATAAATGATAATAATAAAAGCGGTTTAAACTTAATAAAAGCACATAAGCCACAACATGTATTTAAATCAGATATTTAGCCATTATAACAATTTAAGCGATCGTGCTAGAACTACGAGATTCGAGGGTGCCTAACACCTTCCCTCGGGTCAACAGAATTCCTTACTTAGAATTTCTGGTTCGCAGACTTCATTTGGAAAAGTCGAAAATTTCCTCGATTCGGGATTCAAGATAAACCGGTGACTTGGGACACCAAAAATCAAATCTTTCCCAAGTGGCGACTCTGAATTAAATAAATAATCCCATTTCGAATATTGTCACTTAAATTGGAAAAACTCCCTCGCGCATTTAACCCTTCGGGGCCTGGCGCGCAAAAAGGAGGTGTGACAGCTCTGGCGACTCTGCTGGGGAATTAACCCAGAACCACTGGTTCAGGGTTCAAGAATTCGAGCTTAGAATAATTGTTATATTTGGCTTTATTATCTGATCTTTATTACATGTTTTTGCATAACGTGCTAAATGTTGTATTTTACCGCTTTGATATTATCTGAACTGTATATAAACTGTGCCGAAACCCTTCTCTTCTTACCTCCGGGGAGAAGCTCGCTGGTCGAGACTCCCTTTTCTGTTAGTGTCAATACCTGAAATAAGAAAGAGGTCGGACAAGTTACAAAGCCGGACGATCTCGCGGGTCCCCGGTACGTAGCCCCCTCCTCGACTCGAGTTGTCCGCTCGGGTACACAGTCTAGAACAAATACCCAGGGTATAAACCTAGTATAACGAAACTTCATGCCGGATCCCTAGTAGGAACGTTTATTTGCATCATGTTGCATTTGACTTAGGGGGCTCAACACATGGGTTAGGTCCGTCTAGGACAGATAACCTGAAATGAAAAGACCACCCTGCTGCATCCTATTTGTTTTGCGCATTTATTTGCTTCGGTTCCGCATGCTGACCGGTTTCTAAAAAAAAAAAAAAGAAAATAGCAGCGTAGGGAGATAATTACTGATTTTGGAAAAATAGAACCAATGTCCGAGTAATGTCGAAACCTCGCCAGAATTTCTTCTAAAATATATATGAAAAAAAAGATTGTCTTCTAGTTTGATTTTTTTTTTTTTTAAAAAAATATATAAATTTTTTCTTTTTTATCATTTTCAAAATAAAATAAAAGATAAGGTATTTATTTTAAAAATAAAAATAAAAACGGAAAATTCATAATTCAAAAAAATGTTGTCTCTTTCGCAGTACCCCTTTTTGTGAATTCAGACTAATAGTCCAAATATTTCCTAAAAAAAATTAACTAATATTTTCTTTAGTCCTTATCTCTTTGCAAAAAAAAATAATAAAAATATGTATTCTTGATTTCTAGATTTATTTGATTTTTTCTATTTACGATATGCCCGAACTACGCCGGTTTGATTCTCACCGGATGTGAGATACGTAGGCAACCCTCGTCGGGTTCAACCCCCGTTTTTGCTAAAATAGCCAAAATCAATGAATAAAAAAAAATGTGTTTCAAAATTTAAAAAAGAGTCGTAAATAAATCGGGTGATGCTGTTTTGTCATAAATAGCCGAATGTTCCCGAAAGGGACGCCGGAAGGCTGACTTTGCATAAATAGCCACCTTTGGGTCTTGTTTAGTATTTTGTCCAGTTGACCCACACAGCCTTAAAATCTTCGTCCTCAAAGTGTTTAAAGGCCGTGTTCAAAACTTAATCCCTTTTGTAAAATATTTTTTGAGTCAAAATCATTTTTGTTGAAATCTCCTTAATAAATGTGCAGGATGAGCACGATGCAAAATGAACATTTTTCAATAATGACCAAAATCCCTGTCAAGTTACGGCTATGGTGGAATGATCTAGGCGCTGAAGGACAAAATGAGGTCAAGAAATATCTGAAAGGTCTCGTGGGTTTGTTGGAAATCCAGCCTCGGGGAGATATCATAAGAGCTTTGGTTACCTATTGGGACCCGACGCACAATGTTTTTCATTTCTCTGATTTTTGAACTCATCCCGACTTTGGAAGAAATGGCCGGATACATCGGGAATGCTGAACTTCCTTTGAGGCAAAAATACTTGGTCGCCCCAAGAGTTGTCACGGTACATAGGTTCCTAGATTCATTGAAGATACCTAGAACAGTCCACAACCCGGATCTGGCCGCCGGATTTTGTACTCCATGCTTCATATATGATAGGTAGTCATGAGGGGGGATTCAATAATCCAATCAACAAACTGTGCAGCAAAGGTGTTCGTCAGAAGTGGGACAAACACAGACGGATAGCGTTCACGATGATGTTCCTGGGCCTTCTGGTATTTCCAAGGAAAGACGGAAACATTGATTTGAAGATATCCGGGGTCGTCAGCACTTTACTCACGCAGAGTGACAGTACTCTCGCACCTATGGTGGTATCTGACATCTTTCGAGCTCTTACAGCTTGTAAAGCTGGGGGAAATTTCTTCGAAGGTTGTAACTTGCTCCTACAGATATGGATGACCGAGCACCTCTGCCATCATTCCAAGATTTTGAGCCATGGTTCCCCGGAAAAGACTTGCATAGAAGAATCTTACACGAGAACCAAAGAGATCAGTTTGCCCAAAGGAGTCCTGGCATGGACCTCGTTCTTTCAAGCTCTTACTGTCAGCCAAATACAGTGGACGCTAGGATGGTTGCCTGTTGATGAGATCCTATATACGTCGGCAGCTAAAACTCATTTCTTACTGATGGGGCTTAAGAGCATTCAACCTTACGCACCCTGCCGAGTTTTGAGACAGTTCGGAAGATGCCAGACAGTACCTCATGAGGAAGATCTTAGCACTCAAGCAGTTGAGATAAGTCCTAACAGACAATTCCCAGAAGCAAAGATTCGCCAAATCTGGAGTGAGGGTCAATATTTGAAATCAGATACTTGCGTGCGGGATCGAGCCAAAGGAGAGACGGCGCCAGGTTACCTTGCATGGTATAGAAGGGAACTTGAGCATGAAAGGCCAGCTAAGAGACCCCACATCCGGAATTTCACCGAATCATCGCAAAGGCAGTGGGATTGGTTAGCAAAGGAAAGAGGCTATTGCGCCGAAATCAGCAGGTTAAAGCAACAAGTGGAAAGTTTGAAATATGAGCACAACGTGCAAGATGCTACCAATCTGGGAGAGCGGAACAGGTTAATTCAGGACAACGAAAGACTCAGAGCCCAGATCAAACAGATAAGGGTGGATGCAAATAATCAGCCAAGGCGTCAATCAGACGAGCAGATGATAAAAAGGCTAAAAAGTGAAATCAGGGAATGGCGAGATGGTTTGGAGAAATCTGAAAACGTCATAGCGGAGCTCAGGGCACAGTGGGATACAAGAGCAGATAAGCATCGCCGATACCTGAACCAATTGGAAGGCAACCACGAGAAAACCGTTGCTAAGATAAAGAGAGAGATGGCTGCACTTGAGATCAAAGCAGTTAATCAGGCCAAGGATTTCCAAATTGAGAGCAGATACTGGTACGACTCAATGGCCCAGATGAAGTTGGAAGTACGGCGACTGAAGCATCAGCATATACAGGATACTCAAGTATTCAAGATATGTAGCGATCAGATAAAACGCCTACTCGTAGAGAAGAAGCAAACCAGAGATAGGATTAAGGCCATTGCCCATGCCATCACCAGACGATGTCTACGATGTGAGAACATGTCCAGCGTTATCGTCCTCTCGGCAGTGATGGGTTATGTCAAGCAGACTATGCATGAGCTGGAGCAACTTGAGAGGGATCTCACGCCTAGGACCACGGCAAGGCCGAACGATGCCCTGCGGACACCAATTTTCAAAACCATAATGCACTCATAAGTCAAGCCCGCATCTTAGCATCTTATGCCTGTTTTTCCCATCAGGGTGATTTCTAGTCTATTTTCGAGTCTAGGTTTATTTTCAAAGTTTGCTCTTTCTTTTGCAAAATGTAGTTTGTAATAGACCATTTCAACAATAAAGAGGTTGCTTCTTTTACGCTCATTTGTGTTTTTCGAACTACGTAATGATCTGATTCACGTAGGCATCGTGATACGTAGGCAATCCTCATCGGATCCGGTCACATTTCTTACTGCAAAATAATAACAATAAAAAAAAGAAAAAAAAAAGAGAAAAAAAGGGGAAAACTAATAAGAGGAAGATGCTGGAATGACGCATGCTCTCGTAGCAAACATGTAGTAATCCACTTAACTGTATAGGTGCATCATGCCCAACGTGAGATTGACTATCTGTTATTTGCTGCGAATTAACCGTGCGTTTGTCGTTGAGTATTCAGGGTTTTTGAAAAGACGGTTGGTTTGGTGAAAGTCTGGCCTCGCACTCATATTTCACGAGGTCAAGGAGAAGTGTTCAACTACCTGTTGTTAGGATCAGAAGCAGTACTCACACTTACTTCACCAGGTCAAAAGGAAGTGTGAAAATGTCTTCAGAAATTCCATTGCAAACAGTCCCTGTTTCTGAGGAGAGCTCAATCTCAGCCGTCCTCACACCTGAATCCGCAACTGCGGAGGAAAATAGAATCCTACGGCTTCGCATGTTGGAAATGCTGGACGACTGGAATAATGGGAAAGAGCCGCCAAGTGTCGTCCCCGGATTCCCTGAATTATTCTCCAGGTCAAGTGGGACTTCTAATGTCCCCATAAATTATCCTGCTACCCCATTCGGGTACCCAGCCACCTCAGCCTTCTCTGCTGGATCGCCTTCTGAGCCTCATCCCCGAATGTCAGCCACTGATGCAAGCATGAACATCTTTACTGCATCGCCTTGCCCGATCACGGCACAGCCAGCCACGTATAAGCCCAGCTTTGACTCATCCTCTTTTACATTCCAAGCACCATCGTTCTCAATAGAACTAACTAGGTTCGCTACCAGTACTAATCCTCTACCGCCTCAGTGCGAGCTTGCACCTGGGCAGGATCAGAACCCCAGAATTGCAGAACAAAATGAGATTGCCAAGAGAATGAGAAGCCTTGAACAAAGTTTGAAGAATATGCAAGGATTAAGCGGACAGAAGAGCGTCTCTTACGCCGACCTGTGCATGTTCCCTCACGTGCACCTGCCAACGGGTTTCAAGACCCCAAAGTTCGAGAAATACGATGGGCACGGTGACCCCATTGCACATCTTAAGAAATACTGCAACCAATTGCGGGGAGCCGGCGGAAAAGAAGAACTGCTGATGGCATATTTTGGGGAAAGTCTAGTAGGGATAGCTTCGGAATGGTATATGGACCAAGAAATGTCCCGATGGCATATATGGGATGATCTCGCCAGAGATTTTGTGAAACAATTCCAGTATAACATCGACATTGCGCCAGACCGAAATTCTCTGTCGAATTTGAAGAAGAAACCTTCAGAAAGCTTCAGAGAATATGCTATTAAGTGGCGTGAACAGGCGTCAAGAGTGAAGCCTCCCATGGATGAAGTGGAAATGGTCACTACCTTTCTCCAGGCTCAAGAGTCTGACTATTTCCAAAACATGATGTCAGCCATGGGTAAGCCATTCGCGGAAGCGATAAAGATTGGAGAGATGGTGGAAAATGGTCTGAAAACAGGTAGGATTCTGAGTCAAGAAGCCATAAGGGCGACCTCCCAGGCCGTCCAAAGCGGGTCCGGAGGAACAACAAGAGGGAAAAAGAAGGAAGAAACGACTATGGCAGCCTCGGAAGCAAGGGAGTATCGTCATCCCAGGCCTCGTTTTCCGGAAAGAACCCCACAACACTACTACCCCCACTCAAATTTGGCATATGCTCATCAACCCTATATGGTCATGAATGCCCAACCTTATACCCATCCGCCACAACAAGCCAACCGAGGCCCAGCTCCACCTCCCAGAAATCAGCCTCCTTACCGTAACCACTATAACCCACAACCCCCGCAGAATAACTTCCGCCCTCAGGAGCCACCCAGAAGGCGGACTTTCACGCCCATTGGTGAGCCATACTCAGCTTTGTTCCCAAAGCTGTTCCAGTTGGGTTTCTTGCAACCAATCCCTCAAACAAGGCAAAACCCGACGTCACCTTCTTACAAAGCTGGAGTCAGATGCGCCTATCATTCAGGGGCCGAGGGACATGATACAAATGACTGCTGATCGTTGAAAAGAGTGGTCGAGAATTTGATAGAGCAAGAGAAAATAGTGCTAAGGGACGAAGAGATCCCGAATGTAACTAACAATCCATTACCTGCTCACAATAATGGGCCGCTGATCGGAATGATTTGTGAAGACAAAGAGTTCGACCCTGCTCTGAAAGCCATAATTGCCATTGTCGACATGGGAAAGAAGCCCGAAACAGAACAGAAACCAGAAAAAGGGGAAGAGGCCAAAGCTATAAAGAAAGTGCCTGAAAAGAAGGTGGAGAAGAAAGTGGTACCGGTAAAGGATGGAGTTCTTTACCTACCACGAGGTCGAGCTGAGAAGACGCAGAACTTCGGGATCAAAAAGACAAAACCTATGTACGTGCCAAAAGGGGCCTATGTGGTCCGGGGGACGATTCAACCACCTTGGCTGAATGAGCCAGTGGTTATCGGACGCGTGCCACAAAAGCCAATGACCAACCCGTCCACAGTACCGTGGAATTATCAAAAGACTTTGGTAATGTACAAAGGTAAAGAGGTCATGGGAGAACTTCCAGAAAATACTTTCATTGGAAGGTATTCAAATACCCAAGAACTGAACAACGCCACACAAAGGCGCTTCCCGCCAAAGAAGCCCGTGAGTGTTGAAGAAGCGGAAGTGTTCTTCCAATAAATGAAAATGCCAGATTACGAAGTGATAGATCAACTGCACAAGTACCCCGAGCAAGTGTCCATGCTGTCATTGTTAATGAGGTCGACCGAGCATCGAAAGATCTTACTAAAGACCCTGAATGAAGCATATGTGCCAGTTGAAACCTCGGTAGAGCAATTAGAGCGGATGACAGAAAGATTCTTCGCCGTCAACCAAATCTCTTTCAGCAAGAATGATCTACCCCCGGAAGGAGCGGCACACAACAAGGCTTTGCATCTAACAGTTAAATGCGAAGACTATTATGTCAAGCGGGTAATGTTGGATGGGGGCTCAGGCGTTGACATTTGCCCGCTCTCCACGCTACAAAGAATGGAAATTGGGACCGGAAGAATCCGACCCAACAATGTCTGCGTAAGGGCTTTCGACGGCATCAAGAGAGATACCATGGGAGAAATAGACCTGTTATTAGTCATAGGACCAGTCGAATTTCAAGTAACCTTCCAGGTACTCGACATGGATACATCCTACAATTTTCTCCTTGGCAGACCTTGGATCCATGCGGCAGGAGCCGTGCCTTCCACTCTTCACCAGATGGTGAAGTTCGAGTACGAAGACAGAGAGATCGTGGTCCATGGGGAAGATGAGCATGCTATTTATCGGGACCCATCCATCCCATATCTGGAACCGAGAGAAGGGAGCGAACATACGGTCTATCAAGCTTTTGAGATTGTACTGACAGAGCAGCACGAGGAGGGAATACCCTGCCCCCAGCCTTTCTTGTCTAACGCCTCGGTTATGGTGGCCAAAGAGATGATCCGGCACGGATTTAGGCCAGGGAAGGGGCTTGGACGAACCCTTCAGGGAATAACAGAACCCATTACCTTGCCAGTCACCAAGAAACCTTTTGGACTAGGTTTCAAGCCTACTCCAGCCGACGAAGAGTGGGCAAAGAAAAGGAAAAACGAGGGTTGGAAGTTACCTCAACCATTGCAGGATTTATATGCGACTTTCCTCAGGCCAAGGTACGCTGAAGAAGAAGATGATGAGGTCTTCACAGTTGAGGAAATCGAGGAGATATGTGGGGCGATGAGAGAGATGCTCTACGAGGTCCACATGGTTCAACCAGGTGAAGGCACAAGCATTGCTGAGATGATGCACATGGGGCCGAACGCCAAACTTCAAAACTGGGAGGCTACGCCATTCCCGACTAGACGGAAGTCCGGGTAGACCTGTCCTGCCACCTTTCCTGTGTCACAAGTTATCTCCAGGACATAACTTGAACATTTTCTTCCTTTCCATTGTTGTTTTGTATTCCTGAGTTGTAAACATTGTTGTCCTCCAACTTTCCAAAGAAAATAAAAAAAATCATCATCAATGCTTTCCCATTCTTTCTTTTGTTCTGATTTTTGTTATTTTTCCTTTTATCTTTCTTTTCAGTTATAATAATGCGGCTTTAAATATAACATGCTTGCGGACTTCACGCCCAGATCACAATGAGCTATTTAACTGCGAATTAATGAACCCAGAATCAGAGTACGATGCGGAAGAGGCTTTTAGGGAAATAAACCGAGAGTTGGAATATTTTGAGAATAAACCTAAGCCAAATCTGAATGACACCGAACCGGTTAATTTAGGAACTCCTGAAGAAATCTGGGAGACCAAAATAAGCATTCACACGGATAAGAAAACGCGAGAGGCGATAATTCAACCTCTTTTTGAATTTAAAGACGTGTTTGCTTGGTCATATGATGACATGCCGGGTCTAGGGGTTGATCTAGTGGTTCATAAATTGCCAATTCATCATGACTGTCCTCCAGTTCAACAAAAGCAACGGAAGTTCAAAACTGAGGTCAGTGACAAGATCAAAGAGGAGATCACCAAACAACTGAAAACGGGAGTGATTCGGGTAGTCCAGTATACAACCTGGTTGGCAAATGTGGTTCCAGTAACGAAAAAGGATGGGAAAACTCGGGTATGTGTAGATTACTGAGATCTGAACAGAGCAAGTCCTAAAGATAATTTTCCGCTGCCCAACATCCACATCCTCGTTGATAATTGCGCCAAACACGAGATACAGTCTTTCGTAGATTGTTACGCTGGATATCATCAGGTATTGATGGATGAAGAAGATACCGAGAAAACTGCTTTCACCACGCCTTGGGGCACCTACTGTTATCGGGTCATGCCATTTGGTTTGAAGAATGCTGGGGCTACTTACATGAGAGCCATGACTGCCATTTTTCATGACATGATGCATCAGGAAATAGAGGTATACGTGGATGACGTGATAGTCAAGTCCCGGACGCAGGATAATCACATCCAAGACTTGAGGAAATTCTTCGAGAGACTAAGGAAGTATGACTTGAAGCTAAACCCAGCCAAGTGTGCTTTCGGAGTTCCGTCAGGCAAACTTTTGGGCTTCATTGTAAGCAGGAGAGGTATCGAGCTAGATCCAACTAAGATAAAATCCATCAGAGATCTGCCTCCCCCGAGAACAAAGAAAGACGTGATGAGTCTGTTGGGCAGGTTGAACTACATCAGTCGGTTTATTACCCAGTTGACAAGCACGTGTGAGCCCATATTCAAGCTTTTAAGGAAAGATGCGGCGATTAAATGGAAAACTGAGTGTCAAGAAGCTTTCGATAAAGTCAAGGAATACCTCTCGAATCCCCCAGTCTTGGTCCCTCCAGAACCAGGGAGGCCATTTTTCTTGTATCTAACAGTCTTGGAGAACTCTTTCGGTTGCGTCCTCGGGCAACACGACATAACCGGAAAGAAGGAGCAAACAATCTACTACTTGAGCAAGAAATTCACCGGCTACGAGGCCAAATACACTCTGCTGGAAAGAACATGTTGCGCTCTGACGTGGGTTGCTCAAAAGCTGAGACATTATCTCTAAGCCCACACTACTTTCCTCATAAGCAGGCTGGATCCTTTGAAATATATATTTCAGAAACCGATGCCTACCGGAAGACTGGCCAAGTGGCAGATCTTGCTTACTGAATTCGACATAGTCTATGTCACTCGCACGGCAATGAAAGCCCAGGCGCTAGCAGATCATTTGGCTGAAAATCTGGTCGATGAGGAATACCAGCCATTGCGTACCTACTTTCCAGATGAAGAGGTAAATACTGTAGAAGTGGTCTCGGAGGACGCTCATGTTTGGAAGATGTTCTTTGATGGAGCCGTGAATGCCAAAGGTGTAGGAATTGGGGCGATTTTGATCTCGCCTTCCGGTCAGCATTATCCCGCCACAGCTAGACTGCGTTTCTTTTGCACAAATAATACAGCTGAGTATGAAGCCTGCATCATGGGCATGCATATGGCAATCGATCAGGATGTCGAAGACTTACTGATTATGGGAGATTCTGACCTGATCATCCGGCAAGCTCAAGGCGAATGGGAAACTCGGGATGTCAAACTTATCCCTTACCGACAGCATGTGGAGGACCTCAGCAAGCGCTTTACATCAATAGAGTTCAGGTATATACCGAGGTGTGACAGCTCTGGCGACTCCACTGAGGTGTCACAATGAACTGGCAGATGCACTTGCTACTTTGGCTTCAATGCTACCTTACCCGGGCAACGCCCACGTCGATCCTTTGGAAATCCAAATCAAGGAAAGACACGGTTACTGCAATGTAATCGAGGCGGGATCAAATACGCAGCCTTGGTACCATGACATCAAGAGGTTCCTGAAGACACAAGAATACCCCGAGCACGCTACTGGAGATCAAAAGAGGACCATTAGGCGACATGCAAGTGGTTTCTTTCTGAGCGGTGAATTGTTATATAAGAGGACCCCGGACCTCAATCTCCTAAGATGTGTCGATATCGAGGAAGCGAGAAAGATCATGCACGAAGTACACGCAGGTGTGTGCGGACCTCACATGAACGGGTATGTCTTAGCAAAGAAAATCCTTCGAGCAGGTTATTACTGGATGACCATGGAAAAGGATTGCTTTAGCTTCGTTCGGAAGTGTCATCAGTGTCAGGTGCACGGTGATTTGATTCATGCACCTCCCACGGAGCTGCATCCCATGTCTGCACCTTGGCCATTTGTCGCCTGGGGCATGGACGTCATTGGACCAATCGAACCAAAGGCTTCGAATGGACACAGGTTTATACTAGTTGCCATAGACTACTTCACAAAATGGGTACAGGCTGTCACTCTCAAGTCGGTCACTAAGAAAGCTGTGGTGGATTTTGTACACTCAAATCTTATCTGTCGTTTCGGTATTCCTGCAACTATCATTACAGATAACGCAGCAAACTTGAACAGTCACTTGATGGGAGATGTATGCGAGCAATTCAAGATAATGCATAGGAATTCTACTCCTTATCGGCCAAAGGCCAACGACGCTGTAGAAGCGGCAAACAAAAATATCAAGAAGATTCTGAGGAAAACGATCCAAAGTTCCCGTCAGTGGCATGAGCAGTTACCATTTGCATTATTGGAGTATCGCACTACGGTACGCACATCGGTAGGAGCGACTCCTTATCTTTTGGTTTATGGGACCGAGGCTGTAATACCGGCAGAGGTAGAAATTCCTTCGCTTCGAACCATTGTCGAAGCAGAAATCGAAGACAGCGAGTGGGTCAAGACTCGGTTAGAGCAATTGACTTTGATCGATGAAAAGCGAATGACCGCGGTTTGTCACGGACAGTTGTACCAACGAAGAATGGCCCGCGCTTACAACAAGAAAGTCCGGCCCAGGAATTTCGAAGTAGGTCAGCTGGTACTAAGGCGTATTCTGCCGCATCATGAGGAAGCAAAAGGGAAGTTTGCTCCAAATAGGAAAGGCCCATACATCATAAGGAAGATATTGCCGAGAGAAGCATTGTATTTAGGTGATATCGAAGGAAATGACCATGACACAGCAGTAAATGCAGATGCAGTCAAGAGATACTACGTCTAAATCATACTCCAGTGGTCCTGACACATTTGAAAATGACGAAGGTTTTATTCCCCACTACTCCCAAACACTACCCAATCCTCTCTACAAAGCAAAAAAAAAAAAACAAAACAAAAAAAAAATTGATTGAGGCCTGAACTACGTTTGACTTGATTCCGAAAGGATACGTAGGCAGCCTCTCCCTGAGGTTCATTCACACCAACAATAAAATCCCATTCGCCCTGAAATGGAAACCGGGGCACGTCGAGCAGTTGAGAAGTTAGTATTATCTACCTCTCTTTACCAAGCACAAGCCTTCAAATCAATTACCAAAGATGGTGGGGAACCAATAAGCGTCACAAATGGAGACCGGCACACTCTGAATTGAGAAAGATAAAATGAGAGAGTCTCGTCGGTGAAAACCTTCGGGCACCACGAGGCGACGGGAGTAGAGAAACCAAAATGAGAGAGCTTGTTTAGTAAAAACTCACAAAGAGTGCTATCAAGAGATGACAGGAAGAGAAATGAGAGAGGTCAGCCGGCGAAAACCCGCAAAGGGCGCTGTTGGCCGAAAAAAAATGACTCCGCCCCAAGGAGGTCTCGGCAAAGTTCCCCGGTTTGGAATCACAGATCCGTTCTGGTTCAGGGAAACGCAAGTTCATGGAAGGTCAGGCGTCCAGTCCAAAGAGCATGTCATGTCATTTAAAGCCAGCGTTATCTTCCTCAGATAAGTCTTTCTCGTCCCGAAAGGGACACTCCCTTCCTAAAATTTGTTTTCTCCTTTCTTTGCTTCTTTTCGAATCCCTTTTATGTTTTAACCCCAAGTTCAGGATACACCGGAGAGGGCAGGTGGCAGGTTTGTTTTCACGGAATTCCGTTTCATGAAGGAAAACACCCCGTTTCATCGGTACATCTGTCCAAACTTGATAAATCATGATGCTTGATGGCGTTCAAAGTAAAGAGGAAAAAGAGAAATTTCCCCCAGCAAGTCTGCCTTCGGACGAATCCCCACAGAGTCTCTCCTTGTACAATCCTCCCACAGAGTCTCCCCAATATAAAAAAAAAGAAAAAAAGAAAAAAAAAGAGAAAAAGACAAATCCCGTTGGAATTTCCCCAGCACATCCCCAGCGAGTCCCTTTGTAAAAATTCCCCAACAAGCTTACCCCAACCAAGCCTAGAAAGCCCGCTTCGAAACAATTACCCAGCATGCCCCGTTGTACAAAAATCCACACAAAGAATCCACTTTGTAAATATTCCCCCCACAGAGCTTCCTTTTGTACAAATCCCCACAGAATACCTCCAATAAAAGCCCCGTTGAGAACCTCCAAGCAAAACGGGACACAAAAAAAGAGGGAAAGAAAAAGAGCCTTACGAGGCAAATCATCACAGAATCTGGAAATACAAGCCTGAGCAATCTAAAAGGTTCTGACATATGAATCAAATCAATGGCGGGACTTCGCAACAGAAATAAAGACGCAATAAAGCAACCGGGAAAGATCAAGGTCACCAAACCGACCGTCATTTCCGAACTAACAATTGTTCTTTGTCTGAAGAGTTGAAACATGTTTAATCCAAGACAATCGTGCAAGAAGCACGTGTCGCCCAAAGAAAAAGGTACACGAGTACAATAAATATTTTGGCAATAAGGAATTCACTCGAAAGGTAAGTTTCCACGAAACTCCCTTTTGTCTTTTACTAAAACAAGAAAATTCAAAAAAGAGGTCAGTCGTTGTTCTCGAATTTTGTCCCCAGCTAGTCAGCATTAGGGTTTTAAACCATAAACTGAATTTTTCCATTCAGCCAGCATTAGGGTTTTAAACCCTAAACTGAGCTTTTCCATGCAATCAGCATTAGGGTTTTAAACCCTAAACTGAATTTTTTCTTTAGTCAGCATTAGGGTTTTAAACCCTAAACTGAGTTTTTCCATGCAATCAGCATTAGGGTTTTAAACCCTAAACTGAATTTTTCCTTTAGTCAGCATTAGGGTTTTAAACCCTAAACTGAACTTTTTCCATTCAGCCAGCATTAGGGTTTTAAACCCTAAACTGAGCTTTTCCATGCAATCAGCATTAGGGTTTTAAACCCTAAACTGAACTTTTTCCATTCAGCCAGCATTAGGGTTTTAAACCCTAAACTGAGCTTTTCCATGCAATCAGCATTAGGGTTTTAAACTCTAAACTGAATTTTTCCTTTAGTCAGCATTAGGGTTTTAAACCCTAAACTGAACTTTTTTCCATTCAGCCAGCATTAGGGTTTTAAACCCTAAACTGAGCTTTTCCATGCAATCAGCATTAGGGTTTTAAACCCTAAACTGAGCTTTTCCATGCAGTCAGCATTAGGGTTTTAAACCCTAAACTGAATTTTCCCTTTAGTCAGCATTAGGGTTTTAAACCCTAAACTGAACTTTTTCCATTCAGCCAGCATTAGGGTTTTAAACCCTAAACTGAGCTTTTCCATGCAATCAGCATTAGGGTTTTAAACACTAAACTGAATTTTTCCTTTAGTCAGCATTAGGGTTTTAAACCCTAAACTGAACTTTTTCCATTCAGCCAGTATAAGGGTTTTAAACCCTAAACTGAGCTTTTCCATGCAATCAACATTAGGGTTTTAAACCCTAAACTGAACTTTTTCCATTCAGCCAGCATTAGGGTTTTAAACCCTAAACTGAGCTTTTCCATGCAATCAGCATTAGGGTTTTAAACCCTAAACTGAATTTTTCCTTTAGTCAGCATTAGGGTTTTAAACCCTAAACTGAACTTTTTCCATTCAGCCAGCATTAGGGTTTTAAACCCTAAACTGAGCTTTTCCATGCAATCAGCATTAGGGTTTTAAACCCTAAACTGAATTTTTCCTTTAGTCAGCATTAGGGTTTTAAACCCTAAACTGAACTTTTTCCATTCAGCCAGCATTAGGGTTTTAAACCCTAAACTGAAGTTTTCCATGTAATCAGCATTAGGGTTTTAAACCCTAAACTGAATTTTCCTTTTAGTCAGCATTAGGGTTTTAAACCCTAAACTGAACTTTTTCCATTCAGCCAACATTAGGGTTTTAAACCTTAAACTGAGCTTTTCCATGCAATCAGCATTAGGGTTTTAAACCCTAAACTGAATTTTTCCTTTAGTCAGCATTAGGGTTTTAAACCCCAAACTGAACTTTTTCCATTCAGCCAGCATTAGGGTTTTAAACCCTAAACTGAGCTTTTCCATGCAATCAGCATTAGGGTTTTAAACCCTAAACTGAATTTTTCCTCTAGTCAGCATTAGGGTTTTAAACCCTAAACTGAACTTTTTCCATTCAGCCAGCATTAGGGTTTTAAACCCTAAACTGAGCTTTTCCATGCAATCGGCATTAGGGTTTTAAACCCTAAACTGAATTTTTCCTTTAGTCAGCATTAGGGTTTTAAACCCTAAACTGAACTTTTTCCATTCAGCCAGCATTAGGGTTTTAAACCTTAAACTGAGCTTTTCCATGCAATCAGCATTAGGGTTTTAAACCCTAAACTGAATTTTCCTTTTAGTCAGCATTAGGGTTTTAAACCCTAAACTGAACTTTTTCATTTCAGCCAGCATTAGGGTTTTAAACCCTAAACTGAGCTTTTCCATGCAATCAGCATTAGGGTTTTAAACCCTAAACTGAATTTTCCTTTTAGTCAGCATTAGGGTTTTAAACCCTAAACTGAATTTTTCCTTCAGCCAGCATTACGGTTTTAAACCCTAAACTGAACTGTTTCCTGTAATCAGCATTAGGGTTTTAAACCCTAAACTGAACTTTTCCTTCAGTCAGCATTAGGGTTTTAAACCCTAAGCTGAACTTTTCCCCAGTTGGTCAGTATTAGAGTTTCAACTCTAAAACTGAACTTCTCCCCAGCTAGTCGGTATTAGGGCTCCAACCCTGAACTGAACATTTTTATCTTCCTTCATCAATTTTATGAACTTCCTGGCGAATAATTCATGAAATTTTCCTAGTGAAACTGGGGCAGAAAATTTCGTTTGTTTGTTTGTTTTCTCCCGCAGGTCTAACCTCGAGCCACACGATTCGAAATGACCCACGAGATGAGTCTCAACTCAGAATCAAAGAAGAAAAAAAAGACAAAAAAGAAGATGTCCCGAGAATATCAGAGTAAATGGAAGGCGGATCGGCTCCAACATTTGACTAAGGTCCTGAACTCTGCCAGTCGCGTTTCACTCAGTATCCCAAAGATTGAACAAGTCGCCGCAACTCGCAAGCATCAAGATTCGGATCAAAGTCTAAGATCAAGTCGCAAAAGAATCATAGATAGGAATCTTGTAACTCGCAGTTGACATGCATATAAGTAGTTAGTTCAGTTCTAATTTTCCTTTGGTTGTAATAAGGCGGTCAGTGACGCAGCAATGACAACAACAATAGCAGTAACAGCAAGCATTGCAATCCCATGGTAGTCCCAGCTACCAAAGCTTTCCGAACTACATTGACCTGATTCCTGTTTAGCCCGGGATATGTAGGAAATCTTTGAAGCAAGATTCGGTCAAAACTTTCAAAACATGCTTCACACGGAGTAGTCCATAGGCAAAAATCGCTCATATCCGCTCACTTTATCTTTGCACGAAAACCCTTCGTGTTTCCGAACAAAGAGGGGCAGCTGTGAGCACGTGATTTTTGTCTTGCGCGACAATCGCTCCAAAAGAATAAAAAAAAAATAATAACAAATGGTCCTGCTGTACAAATTTGGATTTTACATGGCACTTTGTTAATTATTCATGATTTTTGCCCATTTTTATTTTTTTTATTAAAACAAAATACAAAAAATGTATGTGTCATGCATAATTTGAACCGTAATCCGGTTGTTAAATAGAAAATCGTAAATAGGCATCTTTGTCTGTGATTTTGTTTTTTTGTTTGATTTTACCTGTTTTAAAATATTTTAATGTGTGTGCAAATAACTGTATTAAGTGTTTATTTAATTTTAATTTGATTTACTTAGGTTTTTGTTTTTAAAATAAAGAAGAAAAATAATAATAAAAAATCTTTTTTTTTCGGACTTGGGCCAATTTTAAACAAATTGGCCCAAACAAACTCAGCCCAAAACCCAGGCCTGCCCGGTCCGTGACCAGCCTACTTCGAGAACATACAAACAACGTCGTTTTTATCCAGGCTGATCTGAGCCGTTGATCTCTGAAAGATCAATGGCCAAGATCTCTCACCCTGAACCCACTAACAGACCCGATCCGTCTCACCCGGACCGACCCCAACCCTTTACCCTTGAAACGACGCCGTTCCCTGTTAGTCGAAGGATCCTGGCCCTTCATCACATCTCATCTAACGGCCAGGATCCACCTACCCACTAACTATATAAACTCATAACATTACCCTGCCCCCCCTATCCGAACCCCAGCCTTCATCGTCTTCACAAGAACCCCAAACCCTAGAGCCGCCTCTATACACCTTTACCATGAAAGCCGGCGGCATGAACACCGGTGGCCTTCCCCTTAACACCATAGAACCCCCTCACCGCCCTGAACATTGATCTGTTGGCCGTTTAGTTCGAATCCGTTCCCACCTTCTCGAATCTTCATTTGAAGATTCGAGTCGGAACCCGATTTACACCAATCGACCTCAACTTCACACCAGACAGTCCCCAGACCCCCTCGTGACCAAACCATGCTTGGTTTGGTCCGAATCTAACCTGGGAAACACGAATCCCAGATCTAATTTTTGAACCCTAGTTTTCTCCGTGCATGTTCCGTGTCTCGTTTAAACCAAAAGATTAAGGTCTAATGGACCTTAATCGAAGTGTTTCTCATCTGAGAAACACTTCGATTAAAGTCCGTTCAGCCTTAAGAAAGGTCTGTCCGAATCCAAGTTAAGGCTTTTGATTTTTCGAGATTTAAGGTGAGTTTTGCTTTTTCTTTTCTTATTTCTGTTAGTCCATGTGATTGATTAAAGGTCTGTTCATGTTTTGTTTTAATTTGTGTCTTTGAATTTTTATCAACTGTTGTTTGTCCACTTTACCTGAACCTCTGTGTTTGTTTGAATCCCTCTCCTATTCTGATAATGCGTATGTATGTATGTGCTGTGCGAATAATTGAGATTCAAATTTTGACTGATCAACTGATTCCTCGAGTACCACTTTGTTTAGTCAGTATAATTCAAATCATGTGTCGATACTGTTAAATGTCTGATTTTTGGCTATGATTGTGCATGTTATGATTAATATAGTCGAGTCGACATGTGTCGTCACTTAGTTTCAATTGCCTGAACAATAACAAATCGATTTACTTCTGGACACATTTGTTTGAATCGATTAGGAACTGAGTTTGTTTACTTATAGTTGTTAATTTGAATCAGAAATGTAAAAAGGAATGTTTGTTTAACTTCTGAATTGGAGGGCATGTGCACTTTCTGCACAACATGTGCATTTGTGCACCACAGGTGCATTTGTGCACAGCCTGTGCCCTGCATAAGGGCTTTTGAATAAAATAATCGACAGCACATGCTGTCAGATATATCCTGCTGCCCATTACCCTGCTTTAGTTAAGAAGTATTAAACCTCTTTCAAAAGGGTAAGTCTGCCAGGGAATGTGATGGGTTTCTAATACTTAAATAGCTAAGTGGAACTGAAAAGAAGAAAGCACATGGGAGGGGTATCTGGTTAGTCGATCAGGCTGTAAAAGGGGTGATGTTAAGGCTTATAAAAGGGAGGCACATTGAGAGATAAGGAGATACATAGAGACAGAGGGAAATTGTTAAAAAAAAGATAGAGGAGATCTGGAGATAGGTCCGAGAAGAGGAAGCAAAATACATACGCATACATACATAGACAGGCACACAGACCTCAAGGGGATTTTTGGATAGACACACACAGAGACAGACATTGATAAGAACAGAGTGAATTGAGAGGGAACACTTTTAGAAGAGTGAAGTTCTGAAAACAGAAAACTGGAAAAGAACTTTGTTTGATAACTCAGACAGACAAAACTAGAAATTGCATTCTTCTCTGCTGTCTTGATTTCACTAGTCTTGACCTGTTTGTCCAATATTGATTTCTTCTAAATCCAATTGAGTCTGCTGGTTGTCTGTTGGTTTACTCTGGAACTTGGTCTAGTTGGTTTCTTAATTCTACTTGCCTCGCTTGTTGCTGCTGCTGCTATTCTGCTTTCTGCTGCTGCTGACCCTTTGCTTCCACTTCTTCTTTGCATTTCAGTATTCAGTATTCAGGTACACATTTCGAGTCCCATGTTGGTGTTAACTGTAACAGTTCGAAAGCATGAAATGAAAGGAGTTTGAAGAAGTTTAAATGTCTGTTTGTAATGCTCATGGTCTATTGACTTCTTTTGTATAAATTGATTAGTGTGTAATTCAATAGCAAAAAAAAAATTTAGTTAGTTAATACTTAACTGAGTTTTAGCCTCTTGCATCTTAGCTTATAGTTGTTTGTTGATATGAGGTGAGTAATGGTACAGTACGTAGAATGTACGGATATTTGACATAGCGACTGACCGGATTCCTGTTTAGCTATAATGATATGCATATGATAGAATACTTCCACCTTACATAATGATGTTCTGTTTTATTTTAGTTTCTTTCATCAGGACCCGCTAGGCAGTATATAGGAGCACGTTCGAACCCCCATTGGTAATAATGCCTAGTGGGTTAATTCCCTTAATCTAGCCTAAATGAGTCTAGTTTAAATTCAATTCAAGAGATGTTTTGGATATAAGCATAGCATTTTGTCATGTAATTTCTATGTCAAATTAGAACATTTTTCATAAAGTATGGCGTTTTTTTTACTTTATAAATAATTAATCAGAAATTGATAAGAGTTAGGCCCAAAGCATATACTTGAATTAACATGTATCTTTCTTTTTCTATTTTAGACTGAACATAATAAAGATGTAGTCACTGTAGGTTTATCCTTTTAAATAAAAATGAGACGAGCCTCGACAAACAAAATGCACAAGCTGCGGGGCCCTCTAAATGTATATATTAAAATACTTAGAATTCGGGACAGGCCGTTTAGCGAATTTTACGGCCTTCCCAAAATAACAATACGCTAGTTGCTTTAGGCGTACCTTTAATAATTTAACCTTCTTAAACACGGGTGCACATTGATGTGACCCAAATCCAAATCTCAACGGAGTCAAAATGTGTCGACGACCACGGGTGCATTGATTGTGACGTGGTTCGAGATGCATTTTCACGACGTTGCAATTTTATAAAAATAAATGATAATAATAAAAGCGGTTTAAACTTAATAAAAGCACATAAGCCACAACATGTATTTAAATCAGATATTTAGCCATTATAACAATTTAAGCGATCGTGCTAGAACCACGGGATTCGAGGGTGCCTAACACCTTCCCTCGGGTCAACAGAATTCCTTACTTAGAATTTCTGGTTCGCAGACTTCATTTGGAAAAGTCGAAAATTTCCTCGATTCGGGATTCAAGATAAACCGGTGACTTGGGACACCAAAAACCAAACCTTTCCCAAGTGGTGACTCTGAATTAAATAAATAATCCCATTTCGAATATTGTCACTTAAATTGGAAAAACTCCCTCGCGCATTTAACCCTTCGGGGTCGGGCGCGCAAAAAGGAGGTGTGACAGTTGGTATTTCACAGCCTTGAATGTGTATGTCAATGATATAATTCTTACAGGGGATGATGCTACTTAAATCTTTGCCTTAAAACAGTTTCTCCATGGCCAATTCAAAATCAAAAACTTGGATTAGTTACATTATTTTTTGGGTATTGAGATCTCATATTTTCCTGTAGGTCTTCTATTGAATCAGAAGAAATTTGTATATGATTTGCTATCTGAATATAAATATAAAGATGTTTCCCCTGTTGCTTGCTCTTTAGAGCTTCATGTGATGTTATCAGCTGATAGTGGTGAAGTTTTGGATAAACCTGAATCCTTTAGAAGTTTGGTTGGCAAGTTGCTTTTCTTAACCCATACTAGGATGGATATATATTTTGATATACAACATCTTAGTTAATTTTTAAAGTGTCCTGGAGTTCCTCATATGTCTGCTGCATTACACATTTTGAGGTATCTTAAAAGTACTTTAGATATGGGTCTTTTCTACTCCAATGCTTCTGATTTTACTGTGAGTGCCTATAGCGATAGTGATTGGGCTGCTTGTGTTGATATGAGGCGATCTGTAACTGGTTTTTGTATTTTTTTTGGGTAAAAGTCTGATTGGTTGGAAGTCCAAGAAACAACCTGTTGTCTCTCTTTCTTTTGTCGAAGCACAATATCGAGCCATTAGCAAGATTGTACCTGAATTAACTTGGCTAGTTAGAATCTTGTTTGATCTACATGTTCATGTTTCTCTTCCAATTTCAGTTTTTTTGCGATAATCAGGTTGCTATACATATTACTAAGAATTTGGTCTTTCATGAACGTACAAAATATATTGAGGTGAATTGCCACTTCATTTGAACCAGGTTAGGTGAAGTCTTGATTCAGTTGGGTTATGTCTCTACTTCAAAGCAGTTGGCAGACATTCTTACCAAACCTCTTCTTGGGCAGAGTCATCATCAATTCCTTTCCAAGTTGAAAGTGGTTTCCCCCTCCAACTTGAGGGGAGGGGGGAAGGGGCAGGGGGGTTGGACTTGAAGGATATTTGGCTTCTGGCCCATGATAGAAACAAACCCAAACTTGATATAAGCCAAATAGCTGTAACTTAATGTATTACATTTTGTCTTAGTGGACTTCAGTTTATTAAGTCAGTTCCGGCTACATTTAGGCCCATTGTATATATTATTTTCTTTGTACAGTATTAGACATAAGTGAGTATTGAGTAAAAGAAAATATTTGAGCCATTGTTTTTCTCTCGACTTTTCTCTAACCCTAGAATACACTTTCATGGTGATTTCTCTATTTCCAAATGTTATCAGTAAGAAAACATGATTTCCAAAGTTCATGAAATATAATTTGTGATGTATGTACGAGGATAATATATTATGAGTAATCTTTGAGATTTATATTTTTCGATGAAATAGATATAGCAAGAGAGCTACAAAAAAGAGCATCTTAATCCTATTTTTATATGCTTTTGTAAGGAAATATAAATTGAAGCATATAGCAATCTTCATTCTTGAGGCCTATATCACCTATCTCCATCAAACTTCACTTCTGAAGCTTTTGGGCCGTGAAACTGACATGACGGCTCTTCACTTTTATAGGCTTGGGTTTATGATAACTAGGAGTTTTGATACATTTTATACTCCTTCTTGCTTATGTTTTGATTAGAAATTTGTACAAAATAGTCCCAAAAAGGCTCACAAGTTGTGCTTGATTGCAGGTTTGATTAATAAAGTGACAAGATGTCAAAGATCGGCTCAAAAAGGAGTGAAACTTGTACAAATACCAAGTCAAGATAAGCTCAGGCAAAGCAGGCTCAATGCGGCCGCACACCATTCTGTGCGGTCCGCACATGTGAGGTTCAGAAAGGTGGACTCATGCGGTCCGCATTGGAGTCACTGCGGCCGCACTCGATTTAGTGCGGTCCACAAAACCAAGGATCAGAGAAGTGTCAATTTGGAGATTGAAGCCAATGCGGTCCGCGCTCCATTTCATGCGGACCGCACTAGAAGCCACCACGGCCGCACTCGATTCTGTGCAGTCCGCATTGCCCGAGTTCAGAGAGCTGAATTTTAAGTCAAGAGCCTTAGTGCAGCCGCACGTGATTTTGTGCGGTCCGCACTAGCCCCGCAGGGGTATTTTGTCCAGATTTTTCAGCTTAGTATAAATAGCTTCTTTTCCCATTTTTAGGTTATCAGATAGTTTTGGTACTGGGGTGCGCTCGTGACTTCGAATATTTTAGCTATTTTGAGTAATTTTAGCTTCATTTCAACATTGAATCTTCTACTTTATCTTAGCAATTAATTAATATGAGGTTTTCTTCATCTATTTCTTTATTTTCTTCTCTAATTATGAGTAGCTAGACCCATAAGTTAGGGTTGTGGCTCAACCCTAGTGTGGGTAATTGATGGGTCTTGTGTTTTTGGGCTAGATTGACTATGGGTGTTTGATATTTGGGCTAATTTCATGTTTAATTGCTGAATTGGTGGTTGCAAACACTAGTTTGTGTTTAGTTGACTTTGGCTCTTTTTGAGAAAGAAAGCCTAAGTCTCTGAAATTGGTTCAACAAAGAATTGGGGCGTACTCAAGAGATTGATAGCCCCAATTAAAGGGTTAAACCTAGAGATAGTAATACCCGACTTGAACCTTGATTGCTTGTGCAAATTTGCATACCCAATTGGTCTTGAGAAAGTCAATTCGGGCAAAATCACTCGAACCACCGAGAGGTGTAGAGTGGGTAAAATCGTACAACGATTATATCATACTCCCCAAATATGTCAATTATGCCTTAGACTCAAGTATCCGTCAATTAACCACCTATGCGAAAGTCACTACCCTAGTGCCTTTTAACCATTTGAACAACTCGCAATAGTTTACTCTTAGCTTATTATAGTTTAATTTAGCATTGTAGTTTGATAAAATTAGAAGTAAATCAAAAACCCAAAAATGTTAAGAAGTGTAATTTGGAACACATACACAACTCCAATTTAGACAGACACTCGACTCCAACTTCTAGCTCCCTATGGAAATCGATCCCGATCTTAATCGGGTAAAAGCTGCTTCGACCCTCTCTCGCTACTCAATAATAGTGCAGGGTTGGCCTTGATCACTTTTTGGCGCCGTTGCCGGGGAGCTAACGGTTTTGGCTATCTATTTAAATAGTTTTGTGTATTGTTCTTCTTTCCTTCTTTGTTACTAATTTTGTTTGTGTCATGACTCAGGTACCAAATGGCGACGAACAACGCCAATGACACTCTTGGAAATGTGATTGCGGAGGAGGATGTAGATGATATCGGAGATGATAAGGTGCCTCTTGTACCTTAAGGATAACATAGAGGCCGCCAAGCTAATGCTAATGTTAATGACAATATCCTAGACCCTCCTTTGCCACCTCCAAGAGTGGCTCCTAGAGTGCTTCCGAACCAAGGCTATGCAAGTGCTATTGTCCCACCCCGAATCCGGGCGATCAATTTTCAAATAACCAATGTGATGTTGACCTTACTAGAGCAATGTGGGTACTTCATGGGCGCTGAAAATCAAAATGCTTACAAACAACTCAAGTGGTTCGTGGATGCATGTTGGGGGAGCAAGCAAACTAATGTGTCCGAGGATGCTCTTAGGTTGAGACTCTTCCCATTCTCACTTAGAGGGAGGACATTGGATTGACTCGATCTTATTAAGTCAGTTCCGGGTACATTTAGGCCCATTGTATATATTATTTTCTTTGTACAGTATTAGACATAAGTGAGTATTGAGTAAAAGAAAATATTTGAGCCATTGTTTTTCTCTCGACTTTTCTCTAACCCTAGAATACACTTTCATGGTGATTTCTCTATTTTCAAATGTTATCAGTAAGAAAACATGATTTCCAAAGTTCATGAAATATAATTTGTGATGTATGTACGGGGATAATATATTACGAGTAATCTTTGAGATAATGTTTATATTTTTCGATGAAATAGATATAGCAAGAGAGCTAAAAAAAGAGCATCTTAATTCTATTTTTATATGCTTTTGTAAGGAAATATAAATTGAAGCGTATAGCAATCTTCATTCTTGAGGCCTATATCACCTATCTCCCTCAAACTTCACTTCTGAAGCTTTTGGGCTGTGAAACTGACATGACGGCTCTTCGCTTTTATAGACCTGGGTTTACGGTTGTATGGGCCAAACTTACAAAGTTTAGGTTTTGTTTTTATTTTGAAATGAAATATGGGCTCTTAAGATTAGTTCTTCAACGGTTGTAAAAATAAGGGAGAAATGCACGGTTAGCCACTAATAACATATGTATTTACTTTTAAGCCACTATTTAAAATATCTTTAGTCTTTAGTCATTGCTTTAATAAACTTTAACTGCCCGGACAAAAATACCCTTCTGCTCATGTCCTTAACTTTTGAAATTAACTTCACGACATCAAGACTACATGTCCTTAACTTTTGAACTTATAACTCTAAGTTCAGGACTTCAGGACTACATGTCCTTAACTTTTGAACTTGGAACTCTAAGTTTAGGACTTCAGGACGACATGTCCTTAACTTTTGAACTTAACTTCATGACTTCAAGACTACATGTCCTTACCTTTTGAACTTGTAACTGTAAGTTCAGGACCAAGTGTCCTTAACTTTTGAGCTTGTTAGTCTAAGTTCAGGACCAAATGTCCTTAACTTTTGAGCTTATTAGTCTAAGTTTAGGACCTATTGTCCTTAACTTTTGAGCTTGTTAGTCTAAGTTCAGGACTTTAGGATCTATTGTCCTTAACTTTTGAACTTGTAACTGTAAATTCAGGACCTATTGTCCTTAACTTTTGAGCTTGTACCAATAGATCCTTCTTATTTGATTGATTCACATTTTCATCGTCATCGCTGTCATCCTCATCAAAAGGCTTTTCCTTGTGAAATATACATCAAATCTTAGAGCTCTTCTTGTTGAGGAACTCGTTATCCATTGTACCTAGCTTCTATGAAGCGCTCTTCTTCTTCTGTTTCAGTTTCAGAGTTAGGGTTTCTGTTGTATGTTGCTGCTGCTGTTCGGACGACGATGAGGAGGAGGATTCCGATGAGTTGTTTAGGGTTAGGGTTATTGTTGATGTTATTGTTTCGGTGATCGCCGGTAATGGTGATTGTCTTGCGCTTCTCGCCATTGTCGGGGCTCCGGTTCCATGGAAGAAAGGGTAAAAACATCTTTTCATATTAATTTTAATAGAGTAGTGGTTATTTTTGCTCAACATTAGAATTGCTGGATAAAAAATAAATACCACCTTAAATAGTGGCTATCCCATACCATTTTTACTAAAAATAGCACGAGCTAGTCAGTTTTTGGACCGATCATTCAAAAAGAGCCAGCATCTGCCAAGTCAATGAAAAATAGCCACTATTTTGCTGCAACAAAGACCGGTCCAGCATAATATACTAGAGTTCGGTGCACAGTCCAACACACGAAAAGTTCCAGCATAATATACTGGAGATTCGAGCACCTTTGTATGAACTTCCAGCATATTATACTGGACCGATATACTTTGCTGGAACTTCAGTATTCCAGCATATTATGCTGGAGTTCTAATATGCTTATGAGGAAACTCCATTATATTATGCTGGAGTTCCAGTATACTTATGCTAGAACTCCAGTATAATATGCTGGAACTCCAGTATAATATGCTGGAGTATCTTCCGGATTTTGAACAGTGTTTTCGTTCAGATTTATCTTTACATAAAAAGTGGTTAAATTTCGATTACTTTTGAAAGTGTGGCTATTTTTGAATGACCACTTGTAAATCTGGCTATTTTTGAATTTCTCCCTCAACGGTTCAGTAGTAAAATGTTACTATATAAAGAGAATTTTACACTATAAGAAATTAGATCAAGGTTTTCTTTTCACTTTTATCCAGTTTATATGGTTTAAAAGAACATTCTTTTGCATTTGCTTTTTGCAGCTATTCAAAAATAACTCTAATAGAAACCAAAAAAGCTTTCAATTTTTTTTTTTTTTTTTTTTTTGTGTGTGTGATATAGATATAGAAAAGTTTTGAATTTTTTTAGAATTTTAGTATATTTGTTAAAAACTTTATGATCTAACTCCAAACAGAATAGTATTACATTCAAATGGGACAAAATTTCAGCCAGAAGACATCTTTGACCATTTAAATAAATTTCTTTAAAAAATAAAGTTGGTATGTTCTCTCTACCGGTTGTTGTGGATCCTATCCTCCCTCGTTCGTCTTTTTCATATTTTGGGAGGTCGATCATAAAGACCGAAGGTACGGGATTATTCTGATGGTAAGCAACCTTCACTTCCAACCAAAAGGTTGTGAGTTCGAGTCTATCCAAGAGCAAGGTGAGAAGTTCTTGAAGGAAAGGATGCCGAGGGTCTATTTGGAAACAGCCTCTCTATCACAGGGTAGGGGTAAGGTCTGCGTACACACTACCCTCCCCAGACCCCATTAAGTGAGATTATACTGGATTGTTGTTGTTGATCATAAAAACCGAAAGTACGGGCTAATTACTTTTTAGTAATTTGACTTTGGATGAAAGAAACAAATTAAAGAATTCCACACATTATGAGTTTATTCTTAATTTATTGATGAAGGAAAATCTAGTACTACTTGTTTGGAGAAAAGATGGGGAGCAGGTCACTAGATTGATTGAGCTCTTTGTTACACGTAATTGTGAATCTTAGGATATTGATTGAAACTCGGGTCTTTTTTAATTCAAGTTTAAATATAAAATATTCAAGCAATCAAATAAATTTTTACGTAAAATATTAATGGATAATCTTGATAAAGATGATAACCGGTTAATGAGTTAGACTATACTAATAATATAAGAAAAAAATCTTTACATTGTCTAATCTTCACCTATCAATGAGACCAAAATATAGAAGCATATTATTACATCACAGATGCATGTAAAAAGAACAATAACAATAACGCGAAAGATGCAGTACATGCATTAACCACGGAGCAAATGAATTATTAAGCTTGTCCATTAAACTCTTACTAAATAATCATTCAGATAAGATGACACACTAATATATATCAAAATTAATCGATGACTATAATTTCCTTCAGCTGCTAAAAGTGAAGGTGCATCTTTATCCCCTTAACTCGTAAAAAATAAAACTCGCGATTCGCGCGGCCTAAAGATAAGGCAAAGTAAATAAATAAAAAAGGAATATTGTTCTAATAAGTACTTGTTTTGCATTTCTTTTTTAATTGGAGTCTTCTACTCGATTTTTTAAATATAGAGTTACAATGTTGCATACCTAAACTAATTCTTTTTTAGAAAGATTAGAGCCTCTTACAAATTAAAATAAAGATAGTATATTCAAATTTGCCATTAGTGGGGTTGGAGCTACAAACTTCAAGACTTTTCTTCTTCTTTTTCTTTTTCATATGATTTTGCTGGGAAGAAACTTTATACAAAAGAAATTAAAAACTTTCTTTAGACAGTAAAATAGTTTGTGATATCTTAGAGAGTGAGAATAAAAGTTAAGCGATAATAACTATCTACATCCAAGTATTATTGCATGCCCACAATATTTTACCAATTTATTGGATGTGTATTTGGAATAACAAATTTTAAATGGAAACAAAACTTATTAATCTTTCATAAGTATAGCCTTCTAAAACGCTAAAAAATGTATTGATGTTAAAAGCATCATTAAGTTCTATAATGGCATACAAATAATTACAATAATTGGCCTCAATAAATTTATTTGTAAAAATAAAAAGATATGAAGGTTTGTGCATTTCTTTCTTTTTCTTCACGCTAATAAATGTTGCACAATATATATTTTTCATTCAAGCACTTACTAAAAATTATAGTTTAATGCCGCTACAAATATGTAAAATTAGCAGAGTACAATAAAGGAAGAAGAACTACAATAATGACCATGTTGAAGGCTATCTTACACGATAATTCGCAGTGATCCCGGTGAGTTAATTTTCTTTTTCAACCTCTTATTACATACATAGTTTCTTCATTAAATAAATAAAAATTATTGGAAGTGAAATTGCCGGTTAAGAAGACTGCCAACTATTTAAAGTTTTCAAAAAATAAAATAAAAGAAACATCAGAAATATTGAACTACCTTCTCGGTAATTATCCGATTTAATTAAAATAAGAAGAGAAACCAAATAATAAGAATATGAAAATAAACGAATTAAAGAGAATAAACGGTTAGGCTTTGAAAAAAATAGCGAACGTCATAAAATAATTACACATAATATATTATATATCAGCACAAAATGTACTAATAATACTAAATAATTATAGGAGAAGGGAAAAAGAAAGATAAAATGATGCACAAGAATCAAGATAATATAAAGAACATGCAGAGCAATCATATTTTTGAGACGTAGGGGAGTAAAAAAAGACTAACAGCTTGTTTAGCTTGTTTGGATGGTTCTTACATATCGTTTCATAATGTATTGTATCGTATTGTATTGTATTGTACTGTACTGTATCATTTGATGAATATAATGTTTGGATGAATTGTATCATTTTACCGTCGTTTCATGGTATCACGCACCAGTAATATGATGAATAAACTTGCAATATTATAAAGAAAAGTTATGATACGGTATATAAAAAGGTAGAGTAAATGATAAAATAAAATTATTGAATAATAATGAAGGGTGAGATTGAGAGAAAAATACAAGGAAACGACGTGACCACACCAAATCGGTCGTTACATAAAGTGACACATTTCATCGTTACGTAACGATGAATTTAACGATACGATACAATAAAATTTAAGTAACAATCAAAACAAACATTTTATTTAAAGTAACAATACGATACGATACAATAGGTAACAACCATCCAAACAAGCTGAAACAGATACAAAATGTAATCAGATATATCCAAAGATTATAAATAAAACGATAAAAAAAGAAAAAGCAAAAGCGCATTTTAATTGATATCAAAGTAAACCCTTATGGTCTATAATGTATAGTAAAGCAAGCTTATTCATTGCATAATATGCTAGAACCTATATGAGAATTAACCTCAAAAACTGATCTCAAATATAGTATTTAATTGGAAAAATAGACTGTATATGAGAGTTATAAAGTAGAAGACGAACCTGAGTATGCATTAGTGATGCCAGCTACGGGATGTTATTTTGTCCAATAAACCTTCTCCCCAAAAATATGCAAAGTGTCAATATTTTGCAAGTAAGAATTTAAATAACAGTAAAATGAAATGAATAATTACCAGACTAATTTTAAGTGAATATAAAAAAACTAATAAACTATTCAATTATAAGAAGAAGAAGTTACCCGTTGAAAGCACCTCTAAAAAGAAAAAGAGGGGCAAGTTTGGTTCAGGCACTGGCGGAGAATTTTAGTGAATTGGTTACGGAAGATCCCACATTCTTAGAGCTATATTTTTATGTTTATATATTGCATAAATTGATCACTGAATTAATGATTTAGACTTTTAGGCTTCTAAACTGAAAATAATGGGAGAGAAAGAAGAATAACGGAGGGAGGTATAATTAAGAAAATGTAATTAAGAATGAATTTTGGACTTTTTAATGTAGCACATAAATATGAAAAATGTCAAAAAATTGAGAAAAAAGATAAATGTGATTCTTGGCCAAAGAGACATGTCACATTATTTTTTTAAAGCTCTCCTTATATATATATATATATATATATATATATATATATATATATATATATATATACTATGGGGCTATTCAAGAAAAAAGAGAGAATATTCTTACATTCAAAATTTAAATATATTTTCGACTTATAAATAACCTAGAACAGTATCCGTCAATTTATTGTAATTCCCTTCAGTTGTCTGATAGGGAAGGGAAAATCATTCATTTCTCGTTCAGTCGTTTGTATGTTGTTGGGGATATCGTGTCATATGTTGTACATGTATCAAATTAAATATCATAAGTACTTTGACATCACCCATTTCCTAACCACTGTCCTGTGTCATGTCTATTGAGCCACTTCTTAGTGGTGTTGAATCATATAAAATCCACCCAGGTGTTGAACCTTCTATTAGTTTTTTAATTTTACTTTACTGTCTCAAATATCTTTATGTTTAACTAAAAACCCAATTGAACTTATTTTATTAAGTCAACAATAGTCCATGAAAATTTTAAGTTTATAGCAGCGATCAGATTTTCACATCTACTCTCGCTCCGATGTTTATGGATGTAACCTTATGATACTAATTGTTGTTATCTATTTGTCAATTAACATGTGGATGCATTCTTACCAATTATCATGGTGTAATATAAATAAAAACATGTGAACAACAACAACCAAAAAATTAACTCTTTATGTCTCACTCTCTGTTGGGGCCAGCTATCTAAATTGTCACTATGTATATAACTTTATATAACTTTGTCTCAATTTAATATTATAAAAAGTTAATTTATGTAGCATCATGTATACAGGTGAAACCGAGTTCATGGAATGTCTTGGTTTCCAATGAAGTAAACAAAGCAAGAGACGTGAAGACAAGGAACTGGAATCGAGGTAAGGGGCTCCTCGATTCGGGGTCCGGGCAAAACACCTGCCCTTGAGAGTATCGGGGCCATGACCCCATGTCCGATTTGAACCCCAAAGGCCTCGGAGTTAGATAATCGAGCACGACCTATAAAAGGCCGTAATATTCGCAACCAGCCAAATATCACGGCATGTATCGGCAGAGAGTCGGTGATTAGTTAAACAAAAGATTTTTACCTTTTATGGAATTGTACTTAGGGTAAAACTCACCTACTATATAAAGGGGGGTCTAATTATTCATGAGAGACATGGTAACACGCATATCAAGGCAATATACTCTTATTTTTTCTATTATTCAAAATTATCACTTTTGTTTATCAGTGCTTTGTTATTGTGAGTCTGGGATATTTCTTAAGGTTGTTATTGAGTCCGAAATCACCCTCCTTTAATGAGTTGATAATTTATTACATCATTTATTTGTCTAATCTAACGCAATTTCTCACTTGTATTGAATTAATCCGTATATCCTTAAAACCACATAAAAATTTAATTGTTATCCATTTTTAGGATAAACACATTAATTTTTAAGTTCCACACGAGGCTTCACACCATGGTGTAAATACAATTTTGTAGCTGTTCAATTTTTCCACACGCGTAATTCTCGTGGGTCGAGCCTCTAGTCTTCTCTTCTTCCTTATGGAAAAAAAGTCTAGTCTTTGTTCCAATGTACGCTTACCAATAAATACGTAAGTCTTGTTACTTTTTCTGCATTTTCTTCAACAACCTATTCCCAGCAGTTGAGCATAGCAGTGTGAGAGATGTTAAGTTCCTGTTTAGGAAGCTGCTTTGGTGGTGGCGATGGTGATGGTCTTATGTGGCACATGGACTTGAAACAACATGCCACAGGTGACTATTCGGTTGCAGTGGTTCAGGCCAATTCACTGCTTGAAGACCAGGGTCAAGTATTTACAACACCTTCTGCTACTTATGTTGGTGTTTATGATGGTCATGGTGGCCCTCAAGCTTCTCGCTTCATCAACAACAACCTTTTCCCTTACCTCCAAAGTAACTCTTATCTCCCTCTTTATACTATCAAAGTTTGAGTCTTTGAGTTTTAGAGCGAGTCTTGTAGGACCTTTACTATTTGTTGTTTCTTGTCAGTCGTCTAGGTCTAATAACAAAAGTATGCTAGTACAATTTTTCTGCTTTGTCAGGTGGAGAATTCTAACCTAGCATTAGTACAATTTTTCTAACACCTTGATTGTTGGATTCTCTTCTAGTACTTTCCGTTTTATTTTTGTTTTGTATAATCTTGGCCTGAGATGAATATAAATGGGGAACATTTGTTAGTGAACATTCATATAAGCGACCCCAACTTATTTTGGACTAAGGCATAGTTGTTGGGTTGTTGTTGCTTGATTGTTGGATTCTGTGATGATTTACTTATGCTGTTAAAATATCATGAGATTGAGGGGATTCTTTGAGAAAATTATATGTGGACTGGAAGAGAAAGGAAATGAGCTTGTTCAAATTGTGGAACGGTTCAATTTTTGAATATCTTAATCAATGTTGTTAGAGATATTGGAAATTGCTCGGATTGTTTTTCATTTCCTTATTTTGGTATACTGTAGAGATTGCATTGGAAGAAGGACGAATGTCTGAGGACGTGATCAGGAAAGCATTTGATGCCATTGAGGAGGGATTCTTGCGGTTAGTGAAGCAGTCTTGGCTGGATCAGCCTCAGATTGCTTCTGTGGGATCTTGTTGTCTTGTTGGAGCAATTTCGAAAGATAAATTGTACGTGGCAAATCTTGGGGACTCCAGGGCAGTGCTCGGCAGGAGAGTGGCGACTGGCCAGACGGGTGATTCAGCAACAGTTGTGGCCGAACGTTTGTCTATAGATCATAATGTTGGGGTTGAGGAGGTAAGGAAAGAGGTAGAGGCACTGCATCCAGATGATTCTCACGTTGTAGTCTACACTCGAGGGGTTTGGAGAATCAAGGGTATAATTCAGGTATCTGTTCTTAATTCCTACTTTCTTCTGTCCTATAATGCAGTCGATAATTTTGATTACTCTTTTAACTCATTCATGCTTCTTAAATTTGTTTACTAGGCTTCCTGGTATTCGGATTGAGTTATCTAGAATAAACATAAACTTTGTCAGTTGCAAGTAGACTTCTTTACCAATTTAGAATCTTTTCATCTCTTTGTCTCATTCCCTCTACATGCTCTTTTTGTGTTTTTCATTGATATATAGTTCTTGAACTCCATATTTCTGGACACGAAGGTGGGGATGGTATTGGTGTTGAGCATGGGATTGGGGATTGTAATAATTGATACATCCTTATTTAGACATTTACCAGTAGTTACTGGGCCTCCAAATGATGAAGACTAGTCGGTCCTTTGGGATATGTTGTATTGGCATAGTTGATATGACTGGAATTGTCTCAATATGGTTGTAGTTTCTATTCAATCTAACAGACGTATGGTGCAAGGAGAAAATGGTCAGAGCTCTTTTCAGTTCTCAATTCCGACTTTTCATCAAGTTTACGATGGGCCATCTTTTGTTACTCTAACGATCAAGATATGCTAAAAGTTCGCCAAGTATGCGATATTGTGAAAGTAAGAAGTTATAGAAGCTAGACAAGAAGGAATATTGTCTTTCTTTTCTGAACTAAGGTTCTTTTCCTCACACACAAATACAAACATTTATATTCATGTAGTTGAAATAGGTTAAACCTTTCTCTGACTCGAGTGCATTGTGAAGAAGATGCCCCAAAATCTCTGGTGAATCAACGTTGAGACTTCTAATTTATGTGCCAGTTATGTTGATGCACTTATAGCAAGTTGAGGCTTACATGCTAAATATGCTGATGTCAAGACTTTCTTGAGTGCCTCTTTTGGGTTCAAATGAGCTTTTATCTAATGTTTCTGAGGCTAAAGACTATATGTTATCCTGTCTCATTAGCTTCTAAACCAATCACCTTATACCCTTATCAGAAACAAGCCACGTCATTTGCGGATTATGTTGGTGCACTTATAGCAAGTTGATCATACCTTTTAAACATGTTGTATGTCAAGTTCTTACTGAGTGCCTCTTTTGGTTTTGGCAACAAATATGCTTTTTTCTGCTGCTTTTTAAGGTTTTTAGACCTTGTGTCAAATTAATTTCTCTTTTTCAGTGTAGTACAAGACATCTCCCATTTAGTACTTCAGGCAGCATCAAGTTTGATCAGTTGCACCTATGAGATTCAAATCAAGGCCTAATTTTTGTTGCAATCTGATTCCTATGTATAGACACAAAGGAATCTCCTTTCCCCTATATTCTTTTGCCCTTATTCCTTAACCACTTTATAGTAATTTTTTTAGTTTTTTGGTAACTATAAATTGTAGCAGGGGCTACATGGTGCTGATCTTCCAACTTGGATCATTTATTTTAATTCTGCAGATTCCCCTTGTTATTAGAAAGATGTCAAATAAAGTGTGAACTATCTATTTTTTATTAATAATTTCAGAGAGTATCCTATGGTTTGAGAAAATGCATCTAATGTTGTTTATTGGCCTGAACCAGGTTTCTAGATCAATTGGAGATGTCTATCTGAAGAAACCTGAGTTTAGCCGAGATCCTCTCTTCATACAATATGGATATCCTATTCCTTTAAAAAGAGCTGTAATGTCAGCAGAGCCTTCTATCTTGATCCGGAAGATAAGACCAGAAGACTTATTTTTGATATTTGCATCAGATGGCCTATGGGACCAACTAAGCGACGAAGCAGCTGTTGACCTCGTTCTGAAGAATCCTAGAACTGTGAGTATCGTCCCTCCTGTTTTGTCAAGTTCTTTAATTTATGGAAATTAACAGTACGTCAATCCATTTAATTATCTGTAAAGTGAGTGTAGTCTCTTATTTCAACAACTCCGTGATTCTGTGATCAAACTTCTCTTCCATTTTGGACATAATTAACTAATGAGTAAGATAAGTGATAATTCCTTTCCCATTTCTCCAGGGAATAGCAAAACGATTAGTGAGAGCTGCCCTTGAGGAGGCTGCAAAGAAGAACGAAATGAGATATGAGGAAATCAAACGACTAGAGAAGGGGGCAAGACGGCATATTCACGATGATATAACAGTTATTGTTATATATTTGGATCGCCAGGACATGTCCGCAAATGCTAGATTGAACATCGTTAAGGGCACAAGCGTCCCTGTCGACATATACTCTCTGAACTCCGGTCATCAAGGAGAAAACACATCTTCTGTTTCCCCATGAACAATGTCTAGTACATGTATCGGTATACCATCTTGTAAATACGTCGCCTTGGAATTGAAGAGTTTTTTTCATTGGACTTTTAGATAACAACCAGAAGGATCAACCATGTACATATACCTTGATGTACATGTACCTTCTGTATTGGAGTTGATAGGACTAAGCTGATGACATACCAGCTCGGCCTTCCTCTTTGGTTTTTGACTCTGTCGTCGAAAAAGCTATATCAGTACTTCCCTGGAAATTATACTAAAACTGCATGTTGAAAGTTCATAGATGAAATGAAATTACAGTTTCTTCTCTATTTGAATATTCCATGCTTTATTTGATAATCTTCTCGCTGATAGACAAATCTAAGACAACTCTTAAGGATTTCAGAATGTTTAACAGACCGCAAGGGTAAATAAATGAGACACGTTTACATTTAAAGGAAAAATTAAAATTGGGGATCCTCAATTTAGTAGCCCAGGGACCCAGCTTCTCAGGTAAAAACAAGATTTCCCTTCATTTAGGCACACCTGAAAAAGGTCCTAAAACCAAGAAATTTTGGCCAAAATTGAAATCCCAATATTTGGTTAGTTAGCTCAACAAGGAGATTTGCACAAATCTGTTTCAATGTTTTTCTTAAAATGTGTGCAAAAATTTTAAACACAGATAATGTAGGATCAAAAAGTAGGCCAAATACATATAACAACCCCAAGAACTTGATAAAAAAACTCATTTTTATTTCATCTTTATATTTACCTGTAAAACAGTACAGTTGAATTTGTTACATGATTTATAGACACGTGAATTAATTTGATCCAGAAATATGAAATAAATAAGAACAAAAGTAAGATTATAAAAATAAGCATAGGTATGAATTTAGCTTTTCCGATAGCAATAGCAAGAACAATACTAAGAATAAAGAGTGCAATTTGATAGAATAAGAGCTGATTTTAGATTTTGTGTACAGAATGTTTCATATTCTTCAATGGATACAAATTCTCCTATTTATAGCTCTATTCAGGGAGACAAGATCCCCAAATCAAGCTCTTCTTGAATGAGAATAAAACTCCTATTGATAGTTGTATAACGATCGGTCATTAATTCAGAGATTCTTTGTAACAGCTTCTCATTAACTGCTATCTTTTCCAACCGATGTATCCCTTTAAAATTTTGTCCTCGATTTCGGCTATCCTCGGAACTTACCCAGTACCGATCACATATTCATAACCGCTGCCAGCCTTTCGCTAACTCATCTCTTATATGTCTCTAGTTCCACGTGTCATCTCATCATTCATCCACCTGTCGCTAATCAATTTTATCCAATACAGATAGTCCCCCTACTTTTCGATGATAATACTTTAGTGTTACCGAGAAGTAGATAAAACTTCTTACATTAACAGGTAAGTTTCTGAGTGGTTTCTGACACTTGAAAGGACGCATGTCTATTCGCATTTAATGACTTGAACACGTGTTACCCCGTGATTCGGCAAATATTTTTGACAGCTTTCAAGGTAATCATGACCATGAACTTTTCCATCTATAAACTTCTCCACTACTCACCACTTTTATTCTTTGCTTTTACAAACTCTTCTTCTTTTTCTTCGAATTTCCTTAACATCCTACTGCAAACTCCCTCTTCCTCAGCAAAATCTCACTACTCAAATTTCTTATCACCATGTCTTCTGCTACCATTGTTCCCGTAAATTCTGGCTTTCTCATTGGTGGGAGTCCTAAAAAGAACAAAACGAAGGAGGTCAATATCGAATCTGAACCTCCTACCGTTAATACCATCATACCTCTTCAACTCAACTCCCAGTTGGACATTCAAGTTTAAAAAGAACCTATTAATCCCCAAAATGACATAAATTGGCATGTTCTCATGTATCCTTCTTCTATTCACCTTTCTAATATTCCCGTCGTAAAGGAAGATTGCGATTGGAAACACATCGAAATCCTTGCCCCTAATGAGGTGGAAATGATTACCTTTAGTAAACAAGGGTTCATGTATGTTTATACATACTTTTTTACTTTGAAGTTGGGTAAAAAAATTGACCCAATTATTATGAAATTTTGTCATCGCTACCAAGTCTGTTAGCTCAAATGGGTCCATCAATATGACGTTTGGTAGCTTGACTTTGAAAGCAATGCTCCGAGACCGGGAAAACCTAACTCTCGCATATTTGATTAACCTCTAATCCCCAAAAATCTTTCGTGGAGGTATGCTAAAGCTCAGCAAACACGGCTACCATGCCATCTTTACCAGCATTGATGACGATAACGACGATGGATGGATGGAATGGTTCGTTGTTATTGCTACCAGGGACATTCTCCCGACAACAATACCTGCCATTCCTGAATCTTGGAATTTTTCTTGTAAGTCTTCAGACATCTTTTCCCTATCGCATTAAAAAGAATTTCCTTCTTTGCTAACTTTTTAATTTTCTTCATTCGAGCTACTCATTGGGAACCACCATAGGTTAATAACCCGGCCCAATGGGTTCAAAAATTCTTAGATATTTTCGCACCGGGCTCTCGAAGGTAGAAAGAAATGGCCCCTAGATTTGGGTGGAAAGGTAAAAGCCACGGTAAAAGCTTCACTTTTTCCTCTTCGACTTTAAACATTACTTAGAATTAATTTATTTACTTCTTTTTATAATACATAGGTCTTCCGAAAGGGTCTGTTGTCTGCCCCGCTATTGACGTCACTGATGACCCAGAGAAGGCTCAACCGCAATTGCAAGATGTCCTTAACTGGAGGAGGGCTCGTGAATCCTCTCTCTTTTCGGTGTAGAGGACTCCGAGCCCAAAGACAAAAAATTGAAGAGCAAACGCATCTCTACAATTGGGACTCGAGAGAAGGCTTCAATAAAGGAAGCTCCAAGTGTACCATACACAGTGATCCTAGATGAAGAAAGAACCGATGATGAAGCGGTTCCTCTTCGAAGAAGAAAAAGATCCTCATCAGCTTAACTAGATGCTCAGCCGGGAGAGATTCGAACGCCACACCCGAAGAAGTTCAAGGACTCTTCACGGAAATAGAATTGGCTGAAAATGTTGCATCTCATTTTCGGGCTCTTGTCGATGCTTCCATTCAGAGGAGTTCTTCCCCCGAAATACCTCCTCCATCAACTTCTGAGCGAGCTGCTACCGCAACACCGTCTACCCCAACTGCTACCTCTCCACCAGCCCTAACCAAATAGACATCAGACATTCCTTCCCCACGGTCATCTGATCATGGAAATTTAGGGGACATTTTCTCGGTACCCACTCAAAACCTTAGTGGTAAATAGAGTGTTGTGATTACTGCTTCGAATGAGTGCCATTTACTCTCCAAGCCGGTGGAAGTCGCCAACTACCTGAAACCTCTTGCCACATACAAAGATTGGAGAAAAATGGGCTCTCTTTCTACTGAGTTTCTGATCAACAATAGTATGCAATGTTCAGGTATCAATTCAATATTCTTCTTTTCCTTGCCTATTTCTGGACTTTATCTTCATACCCTTAATTTTAAACTTTTACAGGCTAACCTCTTTGCCTCCTAGGGTCTACAAAAGTTGATCCTGGACAAAGATGAACTTACTCCTGAATGCAACCAACTTACTATCGAACGAAACCAGCTTGTCGAGCGCCTCCTTATTTCGGAAGCAAAAGTTGCTCAAATGGGCGAGCTCGAGGCTCGATTACAGAAATTCGAGCAAGATAGAATGTCTCACAACCATGAAGCAGTTCAACTACATGAGGAACTTAAGGAGGCGAATGCCAAGTTGGTTGAACTGCATAATGTTGTAACTGTAGGGGCCGAGTGTGAGTCTACTTTTATGGAGCAAATTAACAATTTGGAAGCAGGCTTACGCTTAAAAACCGAAGAAGTTGTTACTGCTGAGGAGAAGATAGCCAAAATAGAAGAAAGACTCATAAAGGTTATGGACCAGAACCAGCGTCATGCGAAAACTACTACTGACCTTGATTCCAAGATCAGCATTGTGAAAGCTGAAAATGATAAAATTCAATCCAAAATTAAAAAAACCCCGAGCTAAACTCCAAGATCAAAAAGATTCTTTCCTGCTCGAGAAAACCTATGCAATTTATAACATGGGGAGGAAAAGTTTGGATGAGGCCAAAGAAGGAATTGCAAACATTGATGATTGTATTGCCAAAACTCGTTGATTGGAAACAACTGCTCGAAAGAACCTCCCTGTTCGGCATGTTGCTTATGACTTTTAGAACACTAGCTCTGAGTATTCGGGAACCGAAGAGGAAGCTGAAGAAGAAGAAGAAGAAGAAGAAGAAGAAGAAGAAGAAGAAGAAGAAGAAGAAGAAGAAGAAAAAGATAAGAATGAAGGCCCTAATCCGTATGCGGAACAACCTTCACCTGTAAATGAAGCTGAAAATACTTTCCTTCATCTGGACCCCGCAGACAAAAACAACTGATGTAAAAACTTTTTCCTTTGTAATTAAGCCAAAACTTACTTATTAAGTTTGGTTGTTTAAGTAATGAAAGAAATCTTTTGCTTATTTATTGCGCAAAAAATATTCCTTTTACTTAACTGATAAAGATCGGGATTCTTTTTGTTTTTATTCGATAAATATAATCTCGGGCATTCACACTTTCAGTGTATATCCTTTCACTATGAGGGTTTCACAAGAGAGGGACCTTATGTTTATGGTGCTCTTGAAGAGGAAGTCTCATGTTCATTCTGGCACAAGCATTTGAAGTTTAATTAACTTACGAATTAAAAATAAATTAACTTATCATTTGGATAGGAAATAAGATAAAAACAAAAAAAACTTTGATTTATTCTTTTCGTACTCAAAAGTACATTTACATAAATATTTATTTGCTTAAGTAAATAAAGTTGCCAATATATATGGCTAACTTTGTACAACCTATTTCTACGAGGATGATCTTGCAGTCCCCAGTCCTGATAAAATTTTGCCCCCGGTTCTAGCAGTCCCCGATCTTCATTACACTTTTAGTGCTATACTTTGTAACAATTCCCCCTTCCAGTGTTCAGATGCTAAGTATGAGAATTCGAATACTGGAGATCTTGTTTTCGTTGATGATCCTTTCTCGTAGTATGTTTTACGTTGCTTCCTCATTAAAAAAACATTGCAAAAAACTCAATTGGGACAAAAACTGATCAAAGGGAAAAAGAATGCATCACATACTTTTAGAAATAACACGGATCTTCAGAAGTAATACCTTTTGAGGTGAGTAACATTCTAGTTGCTCGGCAATCTAACTCCATCTTGATTCTCCAATTGATATAAACCTTTGCCGGTTATAGCTAAAACCCGGTAAGGTCCTTCCCATATTGGTCCCTGGTTTCCGGCATTAACTTCTCGAGTATTTTGAGTTACTTTTCTCAAAATCAAATCTTCGACTTTAAAATATCAAAGATTTTCTCTACGATTGTAATATCTTTTCATTCTTTGATTTTGTGCCACCATTCTCAGATACGCCATATTTCGATGTTTTTCAAGCAGATCCAACTTAATCAGCATCACCTCATTATTTGCCTCCTCGTTTGCTCGAGAATACCTTATGGTTGGTTCCCCAATATCTACCAGGATCAAAGGTTCCGCACTGTATACAAGTGAAAATGGAGTTTCACCAGTGCTCGATTTCGTCGTTGTTCGATATGCTCATAACACACCTGATAGCTCATCTGGCCAATTTCCTTTAGCATCTTCTAACTTCTTTTTGAGATTTTGAATTATTATCTTGTTGGTCAACTCTACTTGTCCGTTAGCACTTAGATGGTAGGGAGAAGATGTAATCATTTGGTTTTCAATCCTTCCAAAAACTTCGTTACTTTGGAACTTATAAATTGCGGCCCATTATCACAAGAAATTTCTTTTGGTACCCCAAACCACCAGATAATGTGATATCCTATGAAATCAATCACTTCTCGCTCTCCAATATTTTTATAAGCACCTATTTTAAACCATTTAATGAAATAACCAATCAAAACTAAAAGAATTTTTACCTGCCCGAGCCTTGTGGTAAGAGACCAACTATGCCCATCCCCCATTCATGAAGGGCCATGGTGACAGTTTAGCTGATTGATGCATTAACTATGCATGACGCTGATATTTATCACATTATTATACAAATGCCTTTGCATCTTGCTCTATCTGGGGCCAATAGTAACCAGCCCTAATTAATTTAAGAACCAATGAGTCTCGCACTGGAGTGGTTCCCACACACTCTTTCATGAACTTCCCTCATCGCGTAGTCAGCCTCCTATGTCCGTAAACACCGAGCCAATGGTCCTTGGAAAGACCTCCTATAAAATTGACCGCCAACAAGGCAATAACGAGCAGCTTTAGTCTATAGTGCCCGGGATGCTTTTAGATCTTCAGGAAATTTGGCATGCCTTAAATACTCTATATACTCATTTATCAAATCCCAAATCAAGTTGGTTGAATTAACTTTACAATAACCATCCACGTCCAACGCCGAATATAACGATTGAACAACTACATCAGAATCAACTCTTTTCATTTTTGTGGATGACTCCAAATTGGCCAATATGTCTGCCTCCATGTTTTCTTCTCTCGGAATGTGGATGACCGATCGTTCCCTAAACCGGGAAGGTAATACTTGAACCTTATTCAAGTACTATTGCATGCATTCCTCCTTGGTGTCGAAAATTTCATACACCTGGTTCACTACCAGCTGGGAGTCGCACTTTATTTCAATTACCTCGGAGCTTAGTCCCAGAGTTAATTCAAGTCATGCAATCAAAGCCTCATACTGGTCTTCATTGTTAGTTAATAGTATAGTTCTAATGGCCTGTCTCAGGATTTCTCCCGAAAGAGTGATTAATACTATCCCAAGACCGTACTCTTTTATGTTAGAAGCTTTAACCGTAAACAAGGTCCAAACACCTGATACAGTTCCCGATACCAGCACTTCTTCTTTACTAGCTAAAGGCATTAGTCCCGGATTAAAGTCAGCCACAAAGTCGGCCAAAACTTGTGACTTGATTGCAATCCTGAGTTTGTATTCAATGTCGAATTCAATAAATTCGACTGACCATTTAGCCAATCGACCCAATAATTCAGGTTTATAAAGGACATTTCTCAAGGAAAAAGTTGTCACAACGGCTATGGGATGAACTTGAAAATAAGGCCTAAGCTTTCAAGATGCGACTTCGTGTCTCCGCTCCTGATAAAATTTTACTAACATAGTAAACAGGAAATTGTGTACCTTCCTCCTCTTAGATTAGAACAACACTTACCGCTACTTCCAAAATTACTAAATAGATTAACAACTTCTCACCTTCTTTCAGTTTTGACAATAACGAAGGGATAGACAAGTACCTTTTTAGGTCTTTCAATGCTTGCTGGCATTCCAGATTCCATACGAAAATCATCCTTCTTTTTCAAAAGTGAGAAGAAATGATGAAATTTCTCTGACGATCTTAATATAAACATGCTTAAAGCTGCTAACTTACCTGTTCAACCTATGCACTTCCTTCACACTTGTCAAGTGATTCGGGATATCCTCGATGGCTTTTATCTTATCGGGGTTTACCTCAATTCCTCTTTGAGAGACCAAGAACCCCCAAAAAAATTTGGAACGAACTCCAAAAGCATATTTTTCCGGGTTGAGCTTCATGTTGTACTTTCTCTGGATATCAAACGTCTCTTCTAAATGATTCAAATAATCTCCTACATTAAGAGACTTAACCAATATATCGTCTATATAAACCTCCTTGTCTTACCAATTTGTTATTCAAACATTTTATTAACAAGCTTCTGGTAAGTGACTCCGACATTCTTAAACCCAAAAGACATTATATTTGTAAAGACCCAGCCGGTCATTTCGAGTATTTTAGCCCCAGCCCCTAATTTATGCTCCCTCTATGTTATGTTGTGCTTATATAACTTGTCTTGGTGTTTTGTTTTGGTTCCGGGTGAGTTTCGGAGTGAAATGGGACACATAGTCCCTAAGTTGGAAGGTTTAAGTCGTAGCAATTGACTGTAGTTTGACTTGTATGAAGATGACTCCGGAATGGGGTTTTAATAATTCTGATAGTTCCGTATGGTGGTTTTGGTCTTAGGAGCATGTCCTAATATTGATTTGGAGGTCCTTAAATCATTTCGGTGTGAATTGGCGAAAGTTAGAAAATGGAAGATTTTGGAAATCTTGACCGGGAGTTGACTTTATTGATATCGGGGTTAGATCCCGATTTCGGAAGTTGGAACAGGTACATAATGTCATTTATACTTATGTACAAAATTTGAAGTCAATCGGAGTTGTTTTGGTAGGAATCGATATTAGTTTTGGAATTCGGAAGTTCATAAGTTCTTAGGCTTGAATCAATCCGCGAATCGTGATTCTAATGATGTTTGATGTGATTTGACGCTTCGAATGTGTTCATATAATATTTTAGGACTTATTGGTATGTTTGTTGATGTCTTGGGGACCTTGGGTGTAATTGAATCATGTTCGGCGCATTTCAGAACATTAAAGATTGTTGAATTTGGTGCTTTTGGTTTCCTTATACGCGATCGCGAGTGGATAAACGTGATCGCGAAAAGTATTTTGGCACTAGGGGAATTTTTCTCTACACGATCGCGAAAGGATGTATGTGATCGTGGAGGTTTGGCTTGCAGTGAATCACGAACGAGTGAAGGTGGTCGCATTCGCGGAGAAGGAATGGCGAAGGTGGGGGTTGAGGTAGTTGTGCTATGCGATCGCGTGGCTTGGGATGCGATCGAAATGTTGAGGCAGCTTGTTAATCGCGTTCGCGAGTGCATTTACGCGATCGCGGAGCGTAAATTTGAGCTGGGCAGCAGAACTTAAGTTTGAAATCGAGGGTTTATTACATATTTCATATTTTGGATTTAGAGAGCTTGGGTTGAGGCAAAATTTCGAGGGATTTTCAGAGAGATCATTGGGTTAAGGATTTCTAACTCGATTTTGGTTATATTACTCAAATCTATCACTGTTTTTATCACGTAATTACGGATTGGAGTTGAAAAAATTGGGGAAAAGTGATAGAACTTCTTAGGCTAAACTTTTGAGTTTGAAAGGCGAAATGAGTTCATATTTGAATAATTCTTGTATGGTTGGACTCGATATCGAATGGATGTTCGGTTTTATAATTTTGGCCTGGTTCCGATACGTGAGCCCGGGTTAACTTTTTGGGTCGATTTTTTAATTCTTTGTAAAGATCGTAATTTCATGATTTAAATTAGTTTCCTATAGCTATATTTATATTATGAAATTCTTTTGGCTAGATTCGAGCCGTTCGGAGTTGGAAAATCGAGGTAAGGCCCTTCTAGTTGATTGATTTAGCATGGTTTGAGGTAAGTGACTTGTCTAACCTTGTGCAGGGGAAATCCCCCTTAGGATTTGGTATTGTTATGATAATTTTGATATGTGAAGGCAGTGTACACAAGGTGACGAGCGTGTACAGGGGCTAAATGTTGAAAATCCCGATTTTTAGCTATGTAGTTTCCTTTTATGCTTTAATTGAGTTACTTTAACATGTTATAGTCATCATATTTAGTCTAATTTCACATGTCTACTTGGAATATCTCTTATTTGCAAATTGTCCTACATGTTAGTTGAAGTGCTTGCTTCCTTTATTCTGTATTCATTATTTAACTGTTGAATTTTTTACTTGAAATTGCTATTCTTGGAATGTCTTGTTGTTGAATTTGGTATTGAGTTGCAAAGGCTGTGGTTCCTGTTGAGGCAAAGTATAAGTTGTGAAATATTATTTTATTGAGTTGCTCTCTGGTTGTTAGTGTTGAGACTTTGTGTACATTGTGGTTGAGTCGGGGGCTCCTTATTGTGAAATTCTATTATTGTTTGACTTTTCTAGCAGGTTGTGATATTGGGCACTTGAGGTGCGAATTGTGATACGTTATGATATTGATACGCATGCGGTGGTATAAGGTATGTGTGTTGAAACGCATGCGATGAGATAAGATGGGCTTGATACGTGTGGCTAGTGGGGGAACTACTAGAAGCCATGCGTTGTGATAAGGTGGGCTAAAACGCGGGATGCTATTTAAAAAAATTGATTTTCAAAACTAAATATAAAGGCTCCCGCGGTGATATAAGGAAATATTGTCAGTTACTTTTGTGATTTGGGACTATGAGGCGGTACCTTGATACTTGCCCTTGATGATCTTTCTCTATTTGTTGTACTTGTCTTGGTTGTTTGTTTCCTTAACATGTCAATCCTTGTTTTCTTCCGTGTTGTATTATCTACCTTGATTCTATGTAGTTAACTTTTTCATAAATTCCTTATTTTCTTTGTTTCCGTTGTCATTATCATTGTATTGTTATATATTTCGTCCTTTTCTACTATTTTCAGTAGGGCCTTGACCTGACCTCGTCACTACTCTACCGAGGCTAGGCTTGGAACTTACTGGGTATCGTTGTGGTGTACTCATACTATGCTTCTGCACATCTTTTTGTGTAGATCCAGGTATATCCTATTAGTCCCGATACTAGTGAGTTGAGTTTGCATTTGGAGACTTCAAGGTACACCTGCCCGCGTCTGTAAGCCTCGGAGTCCCCTTTTATCCTTTTTTATATTTTCCTTCCTTATTAGACATAGTTGTATAGGTATGATTTGGCATGGTCGTAGAGCTCGTGACTTGTATTACGCTGGGTTTTGGGCTATTATATACACTTTGAGTGTAGAAATTTCCCTTTATATATATGTTGTTGAGTTTTGAGATTTTAGATTATTGTTTTCGTTCACTTCCGCATGTTTGTTAGACTTACCTAGTCTTAGAGACTAGGTTCCATCCCGACATCATATGGAGGGAAATTGGGATCGTGACAAGTTGGTTCCTTTTTTTACTTATCTTTGGGAGGCTATACAATTGTTAGGAAAATCTTCACTTCTTTGATTCCTTATCGAGCAAAATTGTTGAATTCAGGATTCTAAACTTTTGTCTTTCTATTCTCTTACAGATGGTGAGGACAGACATAGCCGGATCGGATGACCATACACCTGCGCCCTTTGCTAGAGCCGTGAGAGCTCGGGGCCGGGGTAGAAGCCGATGACGTCCACGTGGTGCAGCCAGAGCACCTGCACGAGCTGCTACAGAGGAGCCACCCGTAGCTCTAGTTGGAGAGCATGCACCTGAGACGCTTGTTACTGCCCCAACACTCTAGGAGACTCTTGCCCAGTTTCTGAGCATGTTCGGCACTTTAGCTCAGGCAGGGTTGATCCCACTTGCTCCTGCCACATCTTAGGCCGGGGAGGAGCACAAACTCTCGCCGAATGTACCCTAGAGCAGTAGGTACAGGTTGAACAGTTCCCAGATGTTATACCAGTACAGTCGATCACTCCAGTTCAGCATGAGGTTAGGGTAGCAACTTCTGAGGGGGAGCAGCTCAGGGTCGAGAGGTACAAAAAGTACCACCCTCCTATTTTCAGCGGTTTGGCGTAAGAGGATGCCCATGGTTTTCTTGAGGAGTGCCACCGTATCATCCATACTATGGGTATTGTGGAGTCTAGTAGGGTTGCTTTCACTACGTTCCAGCTTAAGAGAGCGACTTATCAGTGGTGGAGAGCATATGAGTTGGGTAGTCCAGTCGAGGTAGCTTCACTCACTTGGGCTCAGTTCTCAAATATGTTCTTGAGGGATTTTATTCCCTAGAGTCTCAGAGATGCATGGTGAACAGAGTTTGATTAGTTGCGCCAGGGTTCTATGACCGTATCGGAGTATACGGTCCGATTCAGTGATTTGTCCAGGTATGCACCAGCCTTGGTTGCTATTGTTAAAGAGCGAGTCCGTTGATTTATTGAGGGGATCAACCTTGGTATCAGATTTAGTATGGACCGAGAGTTGGAGATGGATATCACATACGAGTAGGTAGTGGAGATCGTTAGGAGATTAGATGGTATATGGGCCCGGGAGAGAGAGGAGAGGGAGGCCAAGAGGCCTCAAGATTCTGGCACATATAGTAGTGCCCGTTCCCCAATTGCAGCTCGTCATGGTAGGGGTTATGTGAGTCACCCTATTCATTCAGCACTTCTAGCTTCCAGTGGTATTCTGGCCACTCTTAGGCCACAGGCTCCCTATTATGCACGTCCTGCACGGGGTGCTTTCAGTGATCAGTCCAGCCAATCAGGCCCGAGCCAGCCTCAGCAGCCACATCCTCTAAGAGCTTATTTTGAGCATGGTGACACTCGTCATATGGTGAGGGATTGCCCCAAATTTAGGAGGGGTGCACCTCCAGAAACTACTCAAGCTCGGCATATTCCACGGAGTCCTCAGGCTTCTCAGGCCATGGTTACTGCATCAGTTGCCACTCCACCTACACAGCCAACTAGAGGTGGAGGTCGGCCAGGTAGACGTCGGCCAGGCTAGATATTATGCTCTTCCTACTAGAATGGAGGTAGTTGCATCCGACTCAGTCATCATAGGTATTGTTCCAGTCTGTCATAGATATGCATCAGTCTTATTTGATCCAGGATCCACTTATTCCTATATGTCATGTTACTTTGCTCTATATTTGGGTGTATCTCGTGATTCTGTGAGTTCTCCTGTCTATGTGTCCACACCTGTGAGAGATTCCCTTATTGTTGACTATGTGTATCGGTCGTGTTTAGTTTTTCTTAGTGGTTTTGAGACCCGAGCCGATCTATTGTTGCTTAGTATAGTAGATTTTAATGTTATTTTGGGCGTAGACTCGTTGGCGCCTATCATGTTATTCTTGACTGTCACGCTAAGACTATGACACTGGTTATGCCAGGTGTGCCACGGTTAGACTAGAGAGGTACTTTAGATTATGTTCCTAGCAGGGTTATCTCATTTCTAAAGGCTCAGCGGATAGTTGAGAAGGGGTATAATGCATATCTAGCATATGTGAGAGATGTCAGTGTTGATACTCCTACCATTGAGTCAGTTCCGATAGTGAGGGATTATCCAGATGTATTCACGGCTGATCTTTAGGGCATGCTGCCCGACAGGGATAACGATTTTGGTATTGGTTTGTTACCGGGCACTCAGCCTATTTTTATTCTTCCATATTGTATGACCCCACTAGAGTTGAAGGAGTTAAAGGATCAATTGTAGGAGTTGCTTGATAAGGATTTAATTCGGCCCAGTGTATCACCTTGGGGTGCTCCGGTCTTGTTTGTAAATAAGAAGGATGGTTCTATGCATATGTGCATTGATTATCGCCAGTTGAACAAGGTTAAAGTGAATAACATGTATCTATTGACACGTATTGATGACCTATTTGATCAGCTACAGGGTGCCAGGGTGTTCTCCAAGAATGACTTGCATTCAGGCTATCATCAGTTGAAGATTCGAGAGCCAGACATCCCGAAGACTGCCTTCAAGACTTGGTATGGTCATTGCGAGTTCCTAGTGATGTCTTTTGGGATGACCAATGCCCCAACAATATTCATGCACTTGATGAACAGTGTATTCCAGGCCGATTTTGACTCATTTTTCATTGTGTTTATTGATGACATTCTGGTGTGCTCTCGGATCCGGGAGGATCATGAGCTACACTTGAGGACCGTGCTTCAAACCTTGAGAGAAAAGAAGTTATATGCAAAATTTTCAAAGTGTGAATTCTCGCTTTATTCAGTGGCATTTTTGGGTCATGTAGTGTTGAGACAGGGGGATCAAGATTGATCCGAAGAAGATTAAAGCAGTGCAGAGTTGGCCCAGGCCGTCTTTAGCTACTAAGAGCCTGAGTTTTCTTGGTTTGGCATGGTATTACTATCGATTCGTAGTGAGTTTCTCATCTGTTGCTGCACCTATGACCACATTGACCCAGAAGGGTGCTCCGTTAAGGTGGACTGAGGAGTGTGAGGAAAGCTTTCAAAAGCTCAAGACAGCTTTGAGTACAGCCCTAGTGTTGGTGTTGCCTTCGGGTTCAGGGTCTTATACTGTGTACTCTGATGCGTTATGTATTGGTCTCGGTGCGGTGTTGATACAGGACAGTAGGGTGATTGCCTACGCGTCTAGACAACTTAAGGTGCATGAGAAGAACTATCCTCTCCATTGATAAGTAGGGATTTTGACTATCTATTAGCGTCTTTTAGCTTTGATGAAATGTGCTTAATTGTAGGAATACTGGAAGATGGACTCCCGAGATGAAATACAACTCAAAAAGGAGTAATCTGAACTCAAGGCCATAAAAGGCACAGAAGCCCAAGAGTACCAACCATAGAATATCATCTGCGGCCATAGATGATAAAGGAAAAGCCAATAGAATTTGGTGCAAAGTGCGCTTCGCACATGAGTTGTGCGGCTGCAAAAGATGACTAGGACCAAAAGTTCAGAGAACACGCATTCCAAGTCCCCCGGAAGTGCGAACTGCAAAGGAATTATGTGGCCGCAGAAGAAGAGTTACGCGGCTGCAGGTGTAAAAGTGTGGTCCACAGAAGATCAAGTGCGGACGCACATGTAAAAACACGGACTGTAAAAAGAGTGCCTTGCGGCCGTAGATCAGAAATTATGCGGCCGCAGAATTCCAGTCCTGTCAAGTTGCAAAAAAGTGCGGACCTCACATGGAATTGAGCGGCCGCAAAACCTCCCGAAGGGCATTTTTATCCAAAATTTCCAGCCCTGTATAAATAGACGAGCTTCACAATTTTAGGTCACTTTTGACATCAACAGCTACATTAGCCGTTTCTCTTTCCTTTTTTAGTTCATATTTTGGGATATTTTATCATTTTGATTTTACAATATGAGTTTAATTAGCATCTCTTCTTCTATTTCTTCAATTTCAAGCATGAGTAGCTAGATTTTTACTAGAGTTGTGACCTAACCTTAGTGTGTAAATCTTATGGATGTTTGATTTAATGCTTGTTTATGGTTGGGTGTGACCTAATCCTAGTGTGTAAATTATTTAGCCTTGTTCATGCTTTAATTTGTGGAATTAATGGTTGCAAATATTAGTTCATGCCTATTTGACTTAGTCTCTACTTGAGAAAGAGAGACTTAGTCTAGGAAAACATGGCTAACAAGAAATTGGGTCAATCGAGAGATTGATAATCCCAATTAACGGGTTCAACCTAGAGATAGCAATCACCCGACTTGAGCTTTTATCAATCGTTTTGTGCAATACTCATTTGGACTTGAGAAAGTCAAATTGTGCAAAATCACTCTCTGCCCGAGAGGTATTGAGTGGGTAATTGGGTGTTGATAGCTATAATACACCCCGATCAACAAAACAAGCATTAAGGTTTATGTCCCATTAGGCAAACACCTAGGTGATGGTCATAGCCCTAGGCTTTTTACAAAACTTTAAAAACAACAAAAACAATTTCATAGTTTCAATTCTTAACTTTGCAATCATAGTTTAAAATAGATATAGAAACAACCCCAATTTGTGGAAGTGTAAATTGTGATAGTTAAAACTCTACTCCTAACTCCCTATAGAAAATCGACCCTGACTCTTTGTTGGGTATTAATATTGCAATCGATAGCTTCATATCCTTGATTTGAGGTGTGAATTGGACGAGATCATCAATGACCTTGAGTTAGCAGCTATTGTTCAGGCCTTGAAGATCTAGTGACACTATTTGTACGGTGTTCCTTGTGAGATCTACATCGACCACCAGAGTCTACAGTATCTGTTCAAACAGAAGGATATTAACTTGCAGTAGTGGAGGTGGTTAAAGTTGCTTAAGGACTACGATATCACTATTATATATCATCCCGAGAAGGCAATGTGGTTGCCAATTCCTTGAGTCGCAAGGTAGAGAGCTTGGGTAGTTTAGCATATCTACCGATAGTAGAGAGGCCATTAGCCTTGGATGTTCAGGCCTTGGCCAACCAGTTTTGTAGATTAGATATTTTTGAGCCAAGTCGAGTTTTGGCTTGTGTGGTTTCTCGATCTTCTCTTTACGGTCGTATCAAAGAGCGTCAATATAACGACCCCCATTTGCTTGTCCTCAAGGATACGGTTCAGCACGGCGATGTCAAAGAGGTCATTATTGGAGATGACAGTGTATTACGGATGCAGGGTAGGCTATGTTTTCCCAATGTAAATGGCTTGCATGAGTTGATTCTCTAGGAGGCTCACAGTTCGCGACACTCCATTCATCCGGGTGCTGCCAAGATATATCAGGACTTGAGGCAACACTATTGGTGGAGGCATATGAAGAAGAACATAGTAGAGTATGTAGCTCGGTGCCTAAATTATCATCAGGTGAAGTATGAGCATCAACGGCCAGGTGGATTGCTTCAGAGGTTAGAGATTCCATAGTAGAAATGGAAGCGGATTACTACAGATTTCGTTGTTGGGCTTCCACAGACTCGGAGGAAGTTCGATGTAGTATGGATAATTATGGATAGATTAACCAAGTCAACTCATTTCATTCCAGTGGTGAGTACTTATTCTTCATAGCAACTGGCTCAGGTCTGTCGCGCCCCTTTTTTCCCTCCCTTTCGTTGAAAAATCGGGTTTATGACATTTTGGATATGGGACAACTCATTCCTTTTGGGAACGAGGTTTGCATTTTGAAGAGTCGCCACCTAATGATTTAAGGTGCATTAGGATACCTATATGGTTCATTTCTAAGTTTGTTTGATAACCAGAGATAGGGTAAGGGTTTGAAATTATCCTAAGGGGAAGGTGTTAGGCACTCCTCAGGATCCACTATGGTGGTTCCTGGCCAGACAGTTTTGTGAATTTGTACAGTTAGCAAATAGACAAGTATAGGCTCAAATAGTAGGGGATTTAAGTTTAAACACATAAGAGTTTGAAAATAATCATTAAAAGGCGAATTTTAAAAAGGAGTTACAGTTTTACAAATACTTGAGAATATAAAAAGGAGGGGGGGAGTACTAGGTTTGTTTATAATATGGATCATATCAATGCGATACCCGGTATGACACTCCTCAGAAGAGGGGATACACGTGGTATTAACGCACCAGTTATCATATCCATATCTACCATGCCCACCTCGTTAAGGTATTAAAGCGCAAATTGGTCTCGACCTCTATTGCATGCTATTACACGTCCCCTTCCTATCAGTCCCGCAGGAATTTAGGACTACTATTCCTATAAGAGGGAGGATTTAGGCTGACTCTTAGGTTTTAAAGGTAAAAGGCTAAGGCGACAGACAAAACAACATTTAAAGGGGAAACACATAAATAATTAAGAGGCTCATATATACCTCCGCAGACATGCATATAAATAGCATGACTTAAACACAGTTGGGGTCAGAATTTAAAGTACTAAGGCAGGGTGTTTTAATTGTTGAAGCAGACCCATTTATTACATAACTCAGATAAGAAGTCCGAATCAGGCTTGCTTACTGGTTGTAGCAGTGCTAATTAAACAAATGCGAGTTTAGTTTTAGCATTATTATCTAAGGCTTGCCTAGGCGCAGTAGTGAGCATAATATCTATTACTGATTAGGGGTGTAGTAAAACAGTAAACAATTTGAAACAAGCGATTTGGATCCTATAGGCATGCTTTCCAACAGTATTAATTTAAAAGAGCAGGTTATTTAAATTGATTCAGAACAGTATGAGTCAACCTGATATTTTAACTAAACTGGTTTAAGATCCTATAGACATGATCTCTATTATAGCTGATTTTAATTCATACAGATATGGTATCTAAGTATTAAAGGCTGATTTTGATCCTATAGGTATGGTATCTAATTGAACATGAAGTGAAGCAGGAAGGATTTATTTGATCACAGCGAAATTCCTATAGGTATGATTTCTATGAAAAATTGTTTTTTTGATCTTATAGGCATGACGTCTAATTTCAAAGCTGATTTTAACCTTGTTGGCATGATATCTGATTATAGCCATTTAGACCCCATAGGCATGGTATCTAAGTGTGGATGTAAAACATGCAGGATTTATTAAACAAATCCTATAGGCATGTTATCTACCTTTCTAATAGCTAAAGCATGCATAATCACCCCATCCTTTTTCACTAGCCAACCCCAATATTTGTTACAAATTATTACAGACCAAAAATGACTGAATTACATCAGAAAAGTGAAAAATAAGAAGTTACAACAGTAGGAAGCCTGATTCTTGACTTCCTCTCTGAGTTATGGAATAAACTACCTCAAATACCCATGTTGTTTCAAAGCCTTTCTCAGACCTAGGTGTGTCAAAGTTCCCTAAGGGCCTCAAGGGACTATGGGCAGTGCTTATACCCAGGTTTGCATAACCAGACAGAAATGAGTGTAGTGTGGAAGGGCGAGCCCTTATGTGTCCAAGTTCAGAGGGAGCTCAAGGGTCCCAAGGCAAGGCTCACACAAGAGGGGAAGAACCTAGGTTCTAAGAATATGGTGGAAGTGCAGAACACACAGTTTTAAAAAAAAGAGTTTGTTTAAAACTGGACTGGTAAGTCCATTTGTTGAAGATAAGCAATAGTAGAAGTGTTTAAAATCGGTTGGGGTAATGATCAAAACACAGAATTAATAGTCATAAAAGGGGTCAAAGGGGTTTTGGGAATACATTGTTTGTAAGAACATGACCTAGCAGGGGTTTGGTTTGGTCATGCACAACAATAGGTGATGCTGGCATGACCACAAACCAACCAAAGGGACACAAACACATAGAGGGGATATGGGGTTTGGAATTCATACACATAGGAGAGCATTAATTTAAAAGGGGAAGGGAACATATTTCAGCATGTTATTAATGTAACTTGACTGCAGAAACATAAGTAGAAGTAGACAAGAATGAGAGAAGTTGGAACAATTAAAGAAACATGTTGTTGTTAATGCTTGAAAATAACTAGGACATACCAGTAGAGAAGCAAAGTGCAGAAAGGAAAAGTAAGCAAAATTCCACAGTCTAGCCTTGGCTTTTAGCCGGCAAGACAAAAGCAGTAGTACAAGTAGTAGTAGAGAAAAGAGAGAAAGTTTTGAGTGTAAGTGTGTGTTCTTGAACTCAAATTGCTCATGTCTTTTAAAAGAAGAGGGGGTGGGTATTTACAGTTTTGAAAATGAGTAAAGAAGAGGTAAAGTCTTAAACACAAACATGGAAATAATCACAATCAGAATCAATTAACATAAGTGATTCCCTTTAATTAAGGAATCACTATTTAACGGGTAGTAACAAGTTTAATTAAAGGAAAAAATCAGTTTGGGGACAGATTGATTATTGCCATATAAGGGGGCAGTAAAAGTATGAAGTAAATAACCAAGTCTAAGTACAAAATAGGCTTATTTTGAGAAAGGATTCAGCAAGGTAAAACATCATAGTAAAGGAAAGGAATCAATTAATTTTAAACAGATGAGTAAAAATTAGGGCTCGTAAGAAAACCTTTTACAATTAGTCGGAAGACCGAAGAAATCAAGATCAATCAAGAAAGGAACATGATTTTGCACTTCACCATATAAATAGCAAGGGATGAACAAGCATGTAGAGTTAAACATGTTGACAAAAAGAAGCAACACAAACATACAGTAGTAGCAGGGGTAAGCTAGGGTTCAGTAGCAAGAAAATATTCGAAGCACAGTAGTCAAGTAGTCACATAGAATCAACAATGAAGAAGAGCATAGTAATAGGTAAAAAGAGTTAGAAACAAGTAAAGGTCTCACAGTAACAAGTGAGGCAAAACTTCTAAGAAATTAGGGCTTCAATAGTAGTCGAGTTTAAGAGGTGATAAGAACTCAAATCAGATAAGTCAAACAAGGAGAAGAGAGTCATAGATGAAGAACTTAAAATAAGCACACATTTAAGAAAACAATTTCAGAACTCGGATAAGACCAAAAGGGAACTAGGGTTTTTAACATGCTGAAATAGATAGAAGAACAACATAAGCAAACCGTTTTAAACATAGCAAAATCACAAACAACATTAAAATTAGAGAAGAGTTCGTTTGAAAAACTTAAAGGAAACCCTAATCATCGAAAAATGAAGAGTCGTTTTGAAAGAAAAATTGAAGAACCTTCGAGAAAGCACTTAAGAAGTTCGTAGTAAACACAGATCTAATATAGATCTGAAGAAAATTGCAAGATCTTAAATATTAGGGTTTCAAAAAACCCAAAAAAGATGAGAACGACCTTGAGAGATACTGATCTAACCAGGAAAGTCAAGGATCTGCCTTGAAAGGCCATGAATGTCCAGAGAAAGGTCATGGATGGCCGGAGAAAGGCCATGAACAGAAGTTGAGCGAGGATTGGACATGATTCCTTTGAGGTCTGGCCATGAAACCACAGAAACAAACACCCAGGAGCCATAAGAGGTCGATACACATCTCAAATGGCCATGAGAGGCCATGGATTAGGCAGGGGTTAAGGCAGATTAGGGTGAAATTAGATGGCGGTGGTTAAGGTTCATGTGGGGGTGCAGAGAGAATTAAGAGGGAAGAGATTCAGAGGTGGCGGGGGTGGAAAATGAATTAGGTTTAGGGATCGTTCTGGGTTAAAAATGTGAATGTTGGTCGTTGATTTGAAGGATCAATGGCTTGGATTAAAGAGGGTAGGTAGGGGATCCGGGTTGGGCCGGTTAAACTGGGTTAGGGGTCGGGTTTAAATGAAATTGGGCCAGGGAAATTGGGTCTGATTTGGGGTTCAATTTAGGCTAGAATTTAAATATAAATGGGCAATTATTTAAATAGCCAATTTTCCCCCTTTTAAAATTATAAAAATAGTAAATAAATTTCTAGAAATAAATTGAAAGCACTAAAATGATTTATAATATACAATTAACAATTAAAAATGTAGGGCTTAATTTTATGAATATAGAACACGATTAAACCTTAAAATGGCTAATATTGCAATTATATGCAATTAGCTTTAAGAAATACTAAATAAAATTGTAAAAATTACATTAGCTATATTTTGGCATAAAAATGAAAATTCAATAGATGAATTACCAAAAAATAATAATTTTGGAAGTAATTATTGGGATTTTATGGATAAAAAAGGGAAATAGATTGATTTAAAAACCTTTAAAAATTATGGAAAATAATAAAACACTTGGATATGATTACATATGCATATATATGCCATTTTGAAGTTATTTTTCATATTGAAAATATATAGGAAAAAATTGGATATCAATAGCTGGTCCTCTTTGAAAGAGTTGTCGGGTAAATATATGATGACCAATTTTGACCGAGCGAAACGGTTTGAAGAGGTTTAGGCCGCACTCTAGCTTTTGAGCTGCCTACATATCCATGGTTTTGTAGGAATCATGCCATATGTAGTTCAGGATCCATCAGCGGAGTATACCGATGAATTGGTTTCAAAGACGGATGCAATATCCAGGGCGGGGTGAGTGGATGGCTTGTGGGAATGGTTAAGGTTTGATATGGCTGAGGGAACTGGAGCGGGATTGCTCCTGCCGGGATGGTCGTTGCTCACCGATTTACCTGTAAATAGAAGCAATACAAGCATATACTGTGCATAAATTTAAACATGATGCAAATTCTCGTCAGACCATGAATGTTGTCTTTGGACGGTTAGGATTGTCACACCTCCTTTTTGCGTGCCCGCCCCGAAGGATAAATGCGCAAGGGGAGTTTTTCCAATTTAAGTAACAATATTCGAAATAGGATTATTTATTTAATTCAGAGTCGCCACTTGGGAAAGGTTTGGCTTTTGGTGTCCCAAGTCACCGGTTTATCTTGAATCCCAAATCGAGGAAATTTTCGACTTTTCCAAATGAAGTCTGCGAACCAGAAATTCTAAGTAAGGAATTCTGTTGACCCGAGGGAAGGTGTTAGGCACCCTCGAATCCCGTGGTTCTAGCACGGTCGCTTAAATTGTTATAATGGCTAAATATCTGATTTAAATACATGTTATGACTTACGTGCTTTTATTAAGTTTAAACCGCTTTTATCATTATCACTTATTTTTATAGAATTGCAACGTCGTGAAAATGCATCTCGAACCACGTCACAATCAATGCGCCCGTGATCGTCAACACATTTTGACTTCGTTGAGATTTGGATTTGGGTCACATCAATGTGCACCCGAATTTAAGAATATGATTTAATTAAGCCGCGCCTAAAGAGTCTAATGCGTTATTATTTTTTGAGAAGGCCATGAGATTCACTAAACGGCCTAGCCTGAATTCTAAATATTATGATTAGTTGTTGAGGGCCCCGCAATTTGCATGTTTTATTTAAGCGAGGCTCGTCTCATTATTTAGAAGAGGATATCCTAAAGTGACTATATTTCTATTATTTTGTTTCCAGAAATAGAAGAAAGAAAGATGTATGCTAATTGAAGTATATGCTTTGGCCTAAACCGGACTCCTATCAATTTCTGATTAATTACTTATAAAGTGAAAAGACGTCATACCTTACGAAAATGCTTTAGTTGAACAAAGAAATTACATATGAGATTGATGAAATTCAATAATTAATCCGACAACATCCTTAAGTCGAATCTAAATCAAATTGCTTAAACAGGATTAATAGAGTTCCTTATTAAAAGATGTTACTGATGATGTTCAAAACTAGTCCTATAAATTGCCTAAAGAAATCGAAACTGGATGATTCAAAACTGTATTATATTTGGCTAGATTTAACAACCATTTGCCCCTACCTATTCAAACATGCTAAAAGAATGAGTTTAAGTTTAACAATTGTATAAATAGTGTCACATTCCATGGATCGTATTTACATCCTGTATGCTAACTAAACGAATCAAATACCGCAGTTTCAGATTAACATAAACTTTACTTAAGTACAAACTTACCAATGTATTCTCTATTAGCTATAAACTAAAATTTACACAACTTAACAACATTTATGAAGAGGCAGTCAGTAAATAACAGGTGATTGTAACTCCTTCAAATCTTTCTATTCATGCTTTTCAATGTTACAATCAGCTACACCAATGTGAGACTCGAGATGTGTACCTGGAAATATTGAAAATGCAAAGGAGAAGAGGAAGAAGACAGGGAAATCAGCAGCAGCAAGAAACAGAATTAGCAGTAGCAGCAGGACACAGAATAGCAGCAGCAACAGGAAACAGAATAGCAGCAGCAACAACTCACGAAACAATTGGAGTGGGATCAAGATCCCAACTAAACCAAGTTCCCGAGTAAAACAACAACAACCAAGCAGACTCAGTTGGGATTTGAGAGGAATCAGTGTTGCACAAACAGGTCAAGATTTAGTGAAATCAAAACAGCAAATCAAAAAATGTAATTTCTAATTCTGCCTGTCTGTGTTATCAAAGAGAATTCTTTTCCAGTTTTCTGTCTTTCAGAACTTAGTTCTCAAAAATGTCCAGTTCCCTCTCTCTGATGGAAGTTCTTCCTTTTATAAGCCTAATGTCTGCCCTTTAACAGCCTGTTCATCAATCAACCAAACACCCTCCCATGTGCTCTTTTTTTTTTCAGTTTCCACTCAAACTTTTAAGTATATAAACCCCCATGATATTCCCTGGCAGACTTACCTTTTAAGTGAGGATTAATATTTCTAAACTAAAGCAGGATATGGGCAGCAGAGTATAATTTGACAGCATATGCTGTCAAACTAATTTAAATGTAACAAAGGCCTTTATGCACATGTTGTGCACAAGTGCACATGCTGTGCACAAGTGCACATGCCCTCCAATTCTGACTGCAACTAAACAAAACCAATCCTTTTATATTTCTGATTCAGATTAACAACTATAAGTAGCTAAATTCAATTCCTAACTGATTCATACTTTGATTCAAACAAAGTTGCAGCAGGCAACAGGTTCAATTGTTAACATTTGAACTACTGAAATTCATTGACGACATTTGTCGACTCGACTATATTAGTTATAACACATACAACCAAAATCAGACATTTAACAGTATAGGACACATGATTCGAATTGTATTGACTAAGCAGAATTGTACCCGAGGAATCAGTTAATCAGTTCAATTTTGAAATTCAACCAATTGCACAACAAATACATACATACACATTATCAGAACAAGTAGAAGAAGAAACTCAATCAAACAACAAAGGTTCAGGCAAGGTGGACAGGACACAGTTGATAAAACTCAAAACACAGATTTCACGAAACATGAACAGCCTTTAGAACAATCACATGGACTAAAACAAATAAAGAAAAGAAAGCAAAACTCACTTTAAAATCCGAAAAATCAAAAGACCCTAGCTTGGACTCAAACAGACCTTTCTTAAGGCTGAACGGACTTTAATCGATGAGAAACACTTCGATTAAGGTCCATTAGACCTTAATCTCTTCGGCTTGAACAAGACACGAACCATCGATGAGGAACCCTATGGTTCCAAAAATCAGATCTGGGATTCATGCTTCCCTGGTCAGATTCGGACCAAACCAAGCACGGTTTGGTCACGAGGGGGGTCTGGGGAGTGTCTGGTGTGAAACTGGGGTCAAACGGTGTAAGTCAGGTTCCGACTCGAATCTTCAAATGAAGATTCGAGAAGGTGGGAAGGGATTCGAGCTAGGTGGTTAACAGATCCAAGTTCAGGATGGCAAGGGGGTTCTATGGTGTTAAGGGGAAGGTCACCGGCGTTCATGCCGCCGGGTTTCTGGTGAAGGGAGATGGGGGCGGCTAGGGTTTGAAGGGGAATGGTCTGTGAAGACGAAGGCCGGGGTATTGGATAGGGGGGCAGGGTATGGTTGGAAGATTATATATGGGATGGGTGGGTTGATATCGGCCGTTGGATGAGGCAAGATGGAAGGCCCAGATCTTTCATCTGATGGGGAAACGGTGTCATTTCATCCTAAAGGGGTTTGGGTCGGTCCGGGTGGAAACGGGTCGGGTTCCTCAGTGGGTTATGGGGAATTGATCTTGGCCGTTGATCAATTTGAGATCAACGGCCCAGATCAGACTGGATTAACACGGCGTCGTTTGGACGCTCTGGGTGTTAGCTGGTGTGGACCGGGTTTCACAGGGATTTTGGGCTGAGTTTGTTTGGGCCAATTTGTTTAAAATTGGCCCAAGTCCGAAAAGATTTTTTTTTAATTATTATTTTATTTTCTTCTTTATTTTAAAAACAAAACCTAAGTAAATCAAATTAAAATTAAATAAACACTTAATACAATTATTTGCACACACCTTAAAATATTTTAAAACAGGTAAAATCAAGCAAAAACAAAATCACGGACAAAGATGCCTATTTATGATTTTCTATTTAACAACCGGATTACGGTTCAAATTATGCATGACACATACATTTTTTGTATTTTGTTTTAATAAAATAAAATGGGCAAAAAATCATAAATAATTAACAAAGTGCCATGTAAAAATCCAAAAATTGTACAGCAGGACCAATTGTTATTATTTTTTATTTCTTTTGGAGCGATTGTCGCGCGAAACAAAAATCACGTGCTCACAGCTGCCCCTCTTTGTTCGGAAACACGAAGAGTTTTCGTGCAAAGATAAAGTGAACGTGTATGAGCGATTTTTGCCTATGGACTACTCCGTGTGAAGCATGTTTTTGAAAGATCTGACCGAATCTTGCTTCAAAGATTTCCTACATATCCTGGGCTAAACAGGAATCAGGTCAATGTAGTTCGGGAAAATTTTGGTAGCTGGGACTACCATGGGATTGCAATGCTTGCTGTTACTGCTGTTGCTGTTGTCACTGCTGCGTCACTGACCGCCTTATTACAACCAAAGGAAAATTGGAACTGAACTAACTACTTATATGCATGTCAACTGCGAGTTACAAGATTCCTATCTATGATTCTTTTGCGACTTGATCTTGGGTCTTAGCTGATTGTGCTTGGAGACTTTGATCCGAATCTTGATGCTTGCGAGTTGCGGCGACTTGTTCAATCTTTGGGATACTGAGTAAAATGCGACTGGCAGAGTTCAGGACCTTAGTCAAATGTTGGGGTCGATCTGCCTTCCATTCACTCTGATATCTCGGGATATCTTCTTTTTTGTCTTTTTCTTCTTTGATTCTGAGTTGAGACTCATCTCGTGGGTTATTTTGATCCGTGTGGCTCGAGGTTAGACCTGTGGGAAAAAAAAACGAACGAAATTTTCTGTCCCAATTTCACTAGGAAAATTTCGTGAATTATTCGCCAGGAAGTTCATAAAATTGATGAAAGAAGATAAAAATGCTCAGTTCAGGGTTGGAGCCCTAATACCGACTAGCTGGGGAGAAGTTCGGTTTTAGAGTCGAAACTCTGATACTGACCAACTGGGGGAAAGTTCAGTTTAGGGTTTTAAAAACCCTGATGCTGATTAAGAGAAAAAGTTCAGTTTAGGGTTTTAGACCCTAATGCTGACTAAAGGAAAATTCAGTTTAGGGTTTAAAACCCTAATGCTGACCAAAGGGAAAATTCAGCTTAAGGTTTAAAACCCTAATGCTGATTGCATGGAAAAGCTCAGTTTAGGGTTGAAAACCCTAATGCTGGCTGAATGGAAAAAGTTCAGTTTAGGGTTTAAAACCCTAATGCTGACTAAAGGAAAAATTCAGTTTAGGGTTTAAAACCCTAAAGCTAGCTGAATGGAAAAAAAATTTAGTTTATGGTTTAAAACCCTAATGCTGACTAAAGGAAAAATTCAGTTTAGGGTTTAAAACCCTAATGCTGATTGCATGGAAAAGCTCAGTTTAGGGTTTAAAACCCTAATGCTGGCTGAATGGAAAAAAGTTCAGTTTAGGGTTTAAAACCCTAATGCTAACTAAAGGAAAAATTCAGTTTAGGGTTTAAAACCCTAATGCTGATTGCACGGAAAAGCTCAGTTTAGGGTTTAAAACCCTAATGCTGGCTGAATGGAAAAAAATTCAGTTTAGGGTTTAAAACCCTAATGCTGACTAAAGGAAAAATTCAGTTTAGGGTTTAAAACCCTAGTGCTGATTGCATGGAAAAACTCAGTTTAGGGTTTAAACCCTAATGTTGGATGAATGGAAAAAAGTTCAGTTTAGGGTTTAAAACCCTAATGCTGACTAAAGGAAAAATTCAGTTTAGGGTTTAAAACCCTAATGTTGATTGCATGGAAAAGCTCAGTTTAGGGTTTAAAACCCTAATGCTGGCTGAATGGAAAAAAGTTCAGTTTAGGGTTTAAAACCCTAATGCTGACTAAAGGAAAAATTCAGTTTAGGGTTAAAACCCTAATGCTGATTGCATGGAAAAGCTCAGTTTTGGGTTTAAAACCTTAATGCTGGCTGAATGGAAAAAAGTTCAGTTTAGGGTTTAAAACCCTAATGCTGACTAAAGGAAAAATTCAGTTTAGGGTTTAAAACCCTAATGCTGATTGCATGGAAAAGCTCAGTTTAGGGTTTAAAACCCTAATGCTGGCTGAATGGAAAAAAGTTCAGTTTAGGGTTTAAAACCCTAATGCTGACTAAAGAAAAAATTCAGTTTAGGGTTTAAAACCCTAATGCTGATTGCATGAAAAAGCTCAGTTTAGGGTTTAAAACCCTAATGCTGGCTGAATGGAAAAAAGTTCAGTTTAGGGTTTAAAACCCTAATGCTGACTAAAGGAAAAATTTAGTTTAGGGTTTAAAACCCTAATGCTGATTGCATGGAAAAGCTCAGTTTAGGGTTTAAAACCCTAATGCTGGCTGAATGGAAAAAAGTTCAGTTTAGGGTTTAAAACCCTAATGCTGACTAAAGGAAAAATAAAAAGTTCAGTTTAGGGTTTAAAACCCTAATGCTGACTAGCTGGGGGCAAAATTCGAGAACAACAACTGACCTCTTTTTTGAATTTTCTTGTTTTAGTAAAAAAAAACAAAAGAGAGTTTCGTGGAAACTTACCTTTCGAGTGAGTTCCTTATTGCCAAGATATTTCTTGTACCCATGTACCTCCTTCTTCGGGCGACACCTGCTTCTTGCACGGTTGTCTTGGATTATACATGTTTCAACTTTTCAGACAAAGAACAATTGTTAGTTTGGAAATGACGGTCGGTTCGGTGACCTTGGTCGTTCCCAGTTGCTTTGTTGCGTCCTCATTCCTGTTGCGAAATCCTGCCATTGATTTGATTCAAATGGCGAAACTCTTTTGACTTCTCAGGCTTTGTATTTCCAGATTCTGTGATGATTTGCCTCGTAAGGCTCTTTTCTTTTCTCTCTCTTTTTGTCCCGTTTTGCTTGGAGGTTCTCAACGGGGATTTTATTGGAGGTATTCTGTGGGGATTTGTACAAAAGGAAGCTCTGTGGGGGAATATTTACAAAGTGGATTCTTTGTGTGGATTTTTGTACAATGGGGCATGCTGGATATTTGTTTCAAAGCGGTTTTTCTAGGATTTGTTGGGGTAAGATCTTTGGGGAATTTTTACAAAGGGACTCGCTGGGGATGTGCTGGGGAGATTCCATTTTTTTTTATATTGGGGAGACTCTATGGGAGATTGTACAAGGAGAGACTCTGTGGGGATTTGTACAGAGGGAGACTCTGTGGGGATTCGTCCGAAGGCGGACTTGCTGGGGGAGATTTCTCTCTTTCCTCTTTACTTTAAACACCATCAAACATCATGATTCATCAGGCTTGGGCAATCGTACCAACGAAATGAGGCGTTTTCCTTCATGAAACGGAATTCCGTGCAACCAAACCTGCCACCTGTCCTTTCCGGTACATCTAGAACTTGGGATTAAACATAAAAGAGATTCAAAGAAAAACAAAGAAAAGATAAAACGAATTTCAGAAAAGGAGTGCTCCCTTCGGGACGAGAAAGACTTATCTGAGGAAGATAATGCTAGCTTTAATGACATGACATGCTCTTTGGACTGGACGCCTGACCTTCCATAGACTTGCGTTTCCCTGAACCAGAACGGATCTGTGATTCCAAACCGGTGGAGCTTTGCCGAGACCTCCTTGGGGTGGAGTCATTCTTTTCGGCCAACAGCGCCCTTTGCGGGTTTTCGCCAGCTGACCTCTCTCATTTCTCTTCCTGTCATCGCTTGATAGCACTCTTTGTGAGTTTTTACTAAACAAGCTCTCTCATTTTGGTTTCTCTACTCCCGTCGCCTCGTGGTGCCCGAAGGTTTTCACCGACGAGACTCTCTCATTTTATCTCTCTCAATTCGGAGTGTGCTGGTCTCCATTTGTGACGTTTATTGGTTTCCCACTATCTTTGGTAATTGATCTGAAGGCTTGTGCTCGGTAAAGAGAGGTGGATGATACTAACTTCCCAACTGTTCGATGTTCCCCGGTTTCAATTTCAGGGCGAATGGGATTTCATTGTTGGTGTGACTGAACCTCAGGGAGAGGCTGCCTACGTATCCTTTCGGAATCAAGTCAAACGTAGTTCAGGCCTCAATCAATTTTTTTTTAAGCGGCTCAAAGGTTTGTAGAGAGAATTGGGTAGTGTTTGGGGAGTAGTGGGGAATAAAACCTTTGTCATTTCGAATGCGTCAAGATTACTGGAGTATAATTCAGACGTAGTATCTCTTGACTGCATCCGCATTTACTGCTGTGTCGGGGTCATTTCCTTCGATATCACCTAAATACAATGCTCCTCTCGGCAATATCTTCCTTATGATGTATGGGCCTTTCCAATTTGGGGCAAACTTACCTTTTGCTTCCTCATGATGCGGCAGAATACGCCTTAGTACCAGCTGACCTACTTCGAAATTCCTGGGTCGAACTTTCTTGTTGTAAGCACGGGCCATCCTTCGTTGGTATAACTGTCTGTGACAAACTGCGGCCATTCGCTTTTCATCAATCAAAGTCAATTGCTCTAACCGAGTCTTGACCCACTCGCTGTCTTCGATTTCTGCTTCGACAATGATTCGAAGTGAAGGAATTTCTACCTCTGCCGGTATTACAGCCTCGGTCCCATAAACCAAAAGATAAGGAGTCGCTCCTACTGATGTGCGTACCGTAGTGCGATACCCCAACAATGCAAATGGTAACTGCTCATGCCACTGTCGGGAACTTTGGATCATTTTCCTCAAAATCTTCTTGATGTTTTTGTTCGCCGCTTCCACAGCGCCATTGGCTTTCGGCCGATAAGGAGTAGAATTCCTATGCGTTATCTTGAATTGCTCGCATACATCTCCCATCAAGTGACTGTTCAAGTTTGCTGCGTTATCTGTAATGATAGTCGCAGGAATACCGAAACGACAGATAAGATTTGAGTGTACAAAATCCACTACAGCTTTTTTAGTGACCGACTTGAGAGTGACAGCTTCTACCCATTTTGTGAAGTAATCGATGGCAACCAGTATAAACATGTGTCCATTCGAAGCCTTCGGTTCGATTGGTCCAATGACGTCCATGCCCCAGGCGACAAATGGCCAAGGTGCAGACATGGGATGCAGCTCCGTGGGAGGTGCATGAATCAAATCACCGTGCACCTGACACTGATGACACTTCCGAACGAAGCTAAAGCAATCCTTTTCCATGGTCATCCAGTAATAACCTGCTCGAAGGATTTTCTTTGCTAAGACATAACTGTTCATGTGAGGTCCGCACACACCTGCGTGTACTTCGTGCATGATCTTTCTTGCCTCCTCGATATCGACACATCTTAGAAGATTGAGGTCCGGGGTCCTCTTATACAACAACTCACCGCTTAGAAAGAAACCACTTGCATGTCGCCTAATGGTCCTCTTTTGATCTCTAGTAGCGTACTCGGGGTATTCTTGTGTCTTTAGGAACCTCTTGATGTCATGGTACCACGGCTGCGTATTTGATCCTGCCTCGATTACATTGCAGTAACCGTGTCTTTCCTTGATTTGGATTTCCAAAGGATCGACGTGGGCGTTGCCCGGGTAGGGTAGCATTGAAGCCAAAGTAGCAAGTGCATCTGCCAGTTCATTGTGACACCTCGGGATATACCTGAACTCTATTGAGGTAAAGCGCTTGCTGAGGTCCTCCACATGCTGTCGGTAAGGGATAAGTTTGACATCCCGAGTTTCCCATTCGCCTTGGGCTTGCCGGATAATCAGGTCAGAATCTCCCATAATCAGTAAGTCTTTGACATCCTGATCGATTGCCATATGCATGCCCATGATGCAGGCTTCATATTCAGCTGTATTATTTGTGCAAAAGAAACGAAGTCTAGCTGTGGCGGGATAATGCTGACCAGAAGGTGAGATCACAATTGCCCCAATCCCTACACCCTTGGCGTTCACGGCTCCATCAAAGAACATCTTCCAAACATGAGCTTCCTCCGAGACCACTTCTATAGTGTTTACTTCTTCATCTGGAAAGTAGGTATCCAATGGCTGGTATTCCTCATCGACCGAATTTTCGGCCAAATGATCTGCTAGTGCCTGGGCTTTCATTGCCGTGCGAGTGACATAGACTATGTCGAATTCCGTAAGCAAGATTTTCCATTTAGCCAGTCTCCCGGTAGGCATTGGTTTCTGAAATATATACTTCAAAGGATCCAACCTGCTTATGAGGAATGTAGTGTGGTCTTGGAGATAATGTCTCAGCTTTTGAGCAACCCATGTGAGAGCGCAGCATGTCCTTTCCAGCAGAGTGTATTTGGCCTCGTAGCCGGTGAATTTCTTGCTCAAGTAGTAGATTGCTTGCTCCTTCTTTCCGGTTATGTCGTGTTGCCCGAGGACGCAACCGAAAGAGTTCTCCAGGACTGTTAGATACAAGAAAAGTGGCCTCCCTGGTTCTGGAGGGACCAAGACTGGGGGATTCGAAAGGTATTCTTTGACTTTATCAAAGGCTTCTTGACACTCAGTTGTCCATTTAATCGCCGCATCTTTCCTTAACAGCTTGAATATGGGCTCACACGTGCTTGTTAGCTGGGCAATAAACCGACTGATGTAGTTCAACCTGCCCAACAGACTCATCACGTCTTTCTTTGTTCTCGGGGGAGGCAGATCTCTGATGGATTTTATCTTAGTTGGATCTAGCTCGATACCTCTCCTGCTTACGATGAAGCCCAAAAGTTTGCCCGACGGAACTCCGAAAGCGCATTTGGCTGGGTTTAGCTTCAAGTCATACTTCCTTAATCTCTCGAAGAATTTCCTCAAGTCTTGGATGTGATTATCCTGCGTCCTAGACTTGACTATCACGTCGTCCACGTACACCTCTATTTCCTGATGCATCATGTTATGAAAAATGGCAGTCATGGCCCTCATGTAAGTAGCCCCAGCATTCTTCAACCCAAATGGCATGACCCGATAGCAGTAGGTGCCCCAAGGCGTGGTGAAAGCAGTTTTCTCGGCATCTTCTTCATCCATCAGTACCTGATGATACCCGGCGTAACAATCCACGAAAGACTGTATCTCGTGTTTGGCGCAGTTATCAATGAGGATGTAGATGTTGGGAAGTGGGAAATTATCTTTGGGACTGGCTCTATTCAAATCTCGGTAATCTACACATACCCGAGTCTTCCCGTCCTTTTTCGGTACCGAAACCACATTCGCCAACCATGTTATATATTGGACTACCCGAATCACTCCCGTTTTCAGTTGTTTATTGATCTCCTCTTTAATCTTGTCGCTGACCTCGGTTTTGAACTTTCGTTGCTTTTGTTGAACTGGAGGACAATCAGGATGAATCGGCTTATGAACCACTAGATCAACACCTAGACCCGGCATGTCATCGTATGACCAAGCAAACACATCTTTAAATTCAAAAAGAAGTTGAATTATCGCCTCTCCCGTTTTCTTGTCCGTGTGAATGCTTATTTTGGTCTCCCGGATTTCTTCAGGAGTTTCTAAATTAACCGGTTCGGTGTCATTCAGATTTGGCTTAGGTTTATTCTCGAAATATTCCAACTCTCGGTTTATTTCCCTAAAAGCTTCTTCCGCATCATATTCTGGTTCTGGGTTCATTAATTCACAGCTAAATAGCTCATTGTGATCTGGGCGTGAAGTCCGCAAGCATGTCATATTTAAAGCCGCATTATTATAACTGAAAAGAAAGATAAAAGGAAAAATAACAAAAATCAGAACAAAAGAAAGAATGGGAAAGCAATGATGATTTTTTTTTTATTTATTTTCTTTGGAAAGTTGGAAGACAACAATGTTTACAACTCAGGAGTACAAAACAAACAATGGAAAGGAAGAAAACGTTCAAGTTATGTCCTAGAGATAACTTGTGACACAGAAAAGGCGGCAGGACAGGTCTACCCGGACTTCCGTCTAGTCGGGAATGGCGTGGCCTCCCAGTTTTGAAGTTCGGCGTTCGGCCCCACGTACATCATCTCAGCAGTGCTTGTGCCTTCACCTGGTTGAACCATGTGGATCTCGTAGAGCATCTCTCTCATCGCTCCACATATCTCCTCGATTTCCTCAGCTGTGAAGACCTCATCATCTTCTTCTTCGGCGTACCTTGGCCTGATGAAAGTTGTATATAAATCTGGCAGTGGTCGAGGTAACTTCCAACCCTCATTTTTTCTTTTCTTTGCTCACTCTTCGTCTGCTGAAGTAGGTTTGAAACCTAGTCCAAAAGGTTTCTTGATGACTGGCAAGGTAATGGGTTCTGTTATTCCCTGAAGGGTTCGTCCAAGCCCCTTCCCTGGCCTAAATCCGTGACGGATCATCTCTTTGGCCACCATAACCGAGGCGTTAGACAAGAAAGGCTGGGGGCAGGGTATTCCCTCTTCGTGCTGCTCTGCCAGTACAATCTCAAAAGCTTGATAGACCGTGTGTTCGCTCCCTTCTCTCGGTTCCAGATATGGAATGGATGGGTCCCGGTAAATAGCATGCTCATCTTCCCCATGGACCATGATTTCTCGATCTTCGTACTCAAACTTCACCATCTGGTGAAGAGTGGAAGGCACGGCTCCTGCCGCATGGATCCAAGGTCTGCCAAGGAGAAAATTGTAGGATGTATCCATGTCGAGCACCTGGAAGGTTACTTGAAATTCCACTGGTCCTATGACCAACAATAGGTCTATTTCTCCCATGGTATCTCTCTTGATGTCGTCGAAAGCCCTTACGCAGACATTGTTGGGTCGGATTCTTCCGGCCCCAATTTCCATTCTTTGTAGCGTGGAGAGCGGGCAAATGTCAACGCCTGAGCCCCCATCCAACATTACCCGCTTGACATAATAGTCTTCACATTTAACTGTTAGATGCAAAGCCTTGTTGTGTGCCACTCCTTCCGGGGGTAGATCGTTCTTGCTGAAAGAGATTTGGTTGACGGCGAAGAATCTTTCTGTCATCCGCTCTAATTGTTCTACCAAGGTTTCAACTGGCACATATGCTTTATTCAGGGTCTTCAGTAAGATCTTTTGATGCTCGGTCGACCTCATTAACAATGACAGCATGGACACTTGCTCGGGGTACTTGCGCAGTTGATCTATCACTTCGTAATCCGGCATTTTCATTTGTTGGAAGAACACTTCCGCTTCTTCAACACTCACGGGCTTCTTTGGCGGGAAGCGCCTTTGTGTGGCGTCGTTCAGTTCTTGGGTGTTTGAATACCTTCCAATGACAGTATTTTCTGGAAGTTCTCCCATGACCTCTTTACCTTTGTACATTACCAAAGTCTTTTGATAATTCCACGGCACTGTGGATGGGTCGGTCATTGGCTTTTGTGGCACGCGTCCGATAACCACTGGCTCATTCAGCCGAGGTGGTTGAATCGTCCCCCGGACCACATAGGCCCCTTTTGGCACGTACATAGGTTTTGTCTTTTTGATTCCGAAGTTTTGCGTCTTCTCAGCTCGACTTCGTGGTATGTAAAGAACTCCATCCTTTACCGGTACCCCTTTCTTCTCCACCTTCTTTTCAGGCACTTTCTTTATAGCTTTGGCCTCTTCCCCTTTTTCTGTTTGTTGGTCCGTTTCGGGCCTCTTTCTCGTGTCGACAATGGCAATTATGGCTTTTAGAGCAGGGTCGAACTCTTTGTCTTCACAAATCATTCTGATCAGCGGCCCATTATTGTGAGCAGGTAATGGATTGTTAGTTACATTCGGGATCTCCTCGTCCCTTAGCACTATTTTCCCTTGCTCTATCAAATTTTCGACCACTCTTTTCAACGACCAGCAGTCATTTGTATCATGTCCCTCGGCCCCTGAATGATAGGCGCATCTAACTCCAGCTTTGTAAGAAGGTGATGTCGGGTTTTGCCTTGTTTGAGGGATTGGTTGCAAGAAACCCAACTGGACCAGCTTTGGGAACAAAGTTGAGTATGGTTCACCGATGGGCGTGAAAGTCCGCCGTCGAGGTGGCTCTTGAGGGCGGAAGTTATTCTGTGGGGGTTGTGGGTTATAGTGGTTGCGGTAAGGAGGCTGATTTCTGGGAGGTGGAGCTGGGCCTCGGTTGGCTTGTTGTGGTGGATGGGCATAAGGTTGGGCATTCATGACCATATAAGGTTGATGAGCATATGCCAAATTGGAGTGGGGGTAGTAGTGTTGTGGGGTTCTTTCCGGAAAACGGGGCCTGGGATGACGATACTCCCTTGCTTCCGAGGCTGCCATAGTCGTTTCTTCTTTCTTCTTCCCTCTGGTCATTCCTCCGGACCCGCTTTGGACGGCCTGGGAGGTTGCCCTTATGGCTGCTTGACTCAGAATCCTACCTGTTTTCAGACCACTTTCTACCATCTCTCCAATCTTGATCGCTTCCGCGAATGGCTTACCCATGGCTGACATCATGTTTTGGAAATAGTCAGACTCTTGAGCCTGGAGAAAAGTAGTGACCATTTCCACTTCATCCATGGGAGGCTTCACTCTTGACGCCTGTTCACGCCACTTAATAGCATATTCCCTGAAGCTTTCTGAAGGTTTCTTCTTCAAATTCGACAGCGAATTTCGGTCTGGCGCAATGTCGATGTTATACTGGAATTGTTTCACAAAATCTCTGGTGAGATCATCCCATATATGCCATCGAGACATTTCCTGGTCCATATACCATTCCGAGGCTATCCCTACTAGACTTTCCCCAAAATATGCCATTAGCAGTTCTTCTTTTCCGCCGGCTCCCCGCAATTGGTTGCAGTATTTCTTAAGATGTGCAATGGGGTCACCGTGCCCATCGTATTTCTCGAACTTCGGGGTCTTGAAACCCGCTGGCAGGTGCACGTGAGGGAACATGCATAGGTCGGCGTAAGAGACGCTCTTCTGTCCGCTCAATCCTTGCATATTCTTCAAACTTTGTTCAAGGCTTCTCATTCTCTTGGCAATCTCATTTTGTTCTGCAATTCTGGGGTTCTGATCTTGCCCGGGTGCAAGCTCACACTGAGGCGGTAGAGGATTAGTGCTGGTAGCGAACCTAGTTGGTTCCATTGAGAACGATGGTGCTTGGAATGTAAAAGAGGATGAGTCAAAGCTTGGCTTGTACGTGGTAGGCTGTGCCGTAATCGGGCAAGGCGATGCAGTAAAGATGTTCATGCTTGCATCAGTGGATGACATTCGGGGATGAGGCTCAGAAGGCGATCCAGCAGAGAAGGCTGAGGTGGCTGGGTACCCGAATGAGGTAGCAGGATAATTTATGGGGACATTAGAAGTCCCACTCGACCTGGAGAATAATTCAGGGAATCCGGGGACGACACTTGGCGGTTCTTTCCCATTACTCCAGTCGTCCAGCATTTCCAACATGCGGAGCCGTAGGATTCTATTTTCCTCCGCAGTTGCGGATTCAGGTGTGAGGACGGCTGAGATCGAGCTTTCCTCGGAAACAGGGATTGTTTGCAATGGAATTTCTGAAGACATTTCCATACTTCCCTTTGACCTGGTGAAGTAAGCGTGAGTACTGCTTCTGGTCTTAACAAAAGGTAGTTGAACACTTCTCTTTGACCTCGTGAAGTATGAGTGCGAGACCAGACTTTCACCAAACCAACCGTCTTTCCAAAAAACCCTGGAAATACTCAACGACAAACGCACTGTTAATTTGCAGCAAATAACATATAGTCAATCTCACGTTGGGCATGATGCACCTATACAGTTAAGTGGATTACTACATGTTTGCTACGAGAGCATGCGTCATTCCGGCATTTTCTTCTTATTAGTTTTCCCCTTTTTTCTCCTCTTTTTTTTATTATTATTTTTATTATTTTGAAGTAAAAGAAATGCGACCGGATCCGATGAGGATTGCCTACGTATCACGATGCCTACGTAAATCAGATCATTACGTAGTTCGAAAAACACAAATGAGCGTAAAAGAAGCAACCTCTTTATTGTTGAAATGTTCTATTACAAACTATATTTTGCAAAAGAAAGAGCAAACTTTGAAAATAAACCTAGACTCAAAATAGACTAAAAATCACCCTGATGGAAAAACAGGCAGAAGATGCTAAGATACAGGCTTGACTTATGAGTGCATTATGGTTTTGAAAATTGGTGTCCGCGGGGCATCGTTCGGCCTCGCCGCGGTCCTAGGCGTGATATCCCTCTCAAGTTGCTCCAGCTCATGCATAGTCTGCTTGACATAACCCATCACTGCCGAGAGGACGGTAACGCTGGACATGTTCTCACATCGTAGACATCGTCTGGTGATGGCATGGGCAATGGCCTTGATCCTATCTCTGGTTTGCTTCTTCTCTACGAGTAGGCGTTTTATCTGATCGCTACATATCTTGAATACTTGAGTATCCTGTATATGCTGATGCTTCAGTCGTCGTACTTCCAACTTCATCTGGGCTATTGAGTCGTACCAGTATCTGCTCTCAATTTGGAAATCCTTGGCCTGATTAGCTGCTTTGATCTCAAGTGCAGCCATCTCTCTCTTTATTTTAGCAACAGTTTTCTCGTGGTCGCCTTCCAATTGATTCAAATATCGGCGATGCTTATCTGTTCTTGTATCCCACTATGCCCTGAGCTCCGCTATGACGTTTTCAGATTTCTCCAAACCATCTTGCCATTCCCTGATTTCACTTTTTAACCTTTTTATCAGCTGCTCGTCTGATCGACGCCTTGGCTGCTTATCTGCATCCACCCTTATCTGTTTGATCTGGGCTCTGAGCATTTCGTTTTCCTGAATTAACCTGTTCCGCTCTCCCAGATTGGTAGCAGCTTGCACGTTGTGCTCATATTTCAAGCCTTCTACTTGTTGCTATAACCTGCTGATTTCGGCGCAATAGCCTCTTTCCTTTGCTAACCAATCCCACTGCCTTTGCGATGATTCGGTGAAATTCCGGATGTGGGGTCTCTTAGCCGGCCTTTCATGCTCAAATTCCCTTCTATACCATGCAAGGTAACCTGGCACTGTCTCTCCTTTGGCTCGATCCCGCACGCAAGTATCTGATTTCAAATATTGACACTCACTCCAGATTTGGCGAATCTTTGCTTCTGGGAATTGTCCGTTAGGACTTATCTCAATTGCTTGAGTGCTAAGATCTTCCTCATGAGGTACTGTCTGGCATCTTCCGAACTGTCTCAAAACTCGGCAGGGTGCATAAGGTTGAATGCTCTTAAGCCCCATCAGTAAGAAATAAGTTTTAGCTGCCGACATATATAGGATATCATCAACAGGCAACCATCCTAGCGTCCATTGTATTTGGCTGGCAGTAAGAGCTTGAAAGAACGAGGTCCATGCCAGGACTCCTTTGGGCAAACTGATCTCTTTGGTTCTCGTGTAAGATTCTTCTATGCAAGTCTTTTCCGGGGAACCATGGCTCAAAATCTCGGAATGATGGCAGAGGTGCTCGGTCATCCATATCTGTAGGAGCAAGTTACAACCTTCGAAGAAATTTTCCCCAGCTTTACAAGCTGTAAGAGCTCGAAAGATGTCAGATACCACCATAGGCGCGAGAGTACTGTCACTTTGCGTGAGTAAAGTGCTGACGACCCCGGATATCTTCAAATCAATGTTTTCGTCTTTCCTTGAAAATACCAGAAGGCCCAGGAACATCATCATGAACGCTACCCGTCTGTGCTTGTCCCACTTCTGACGAACTCCTTTGCTGCACAGTTTGTTGATTGGATTATTGAATCCCCCCTCATGACCGTACCTATCATATATGAAGCATGGAGTACAAAATCCGGCGGCCAGATCCGGGTTGTGGACTGTTCTAGGTATCTTCAATGAATCTAGGAACCTATGTACCGTGACAACTCTTGGGGCGACCAAGTATTTTTGCCTCAAGGGAAGTTCAGTATTCCCGATGTATCCGGCCATTTCTTCCAAAGTCGGGGTGAGTTCAAAATCAGAGAAATGGAAAACATTGTGCGCCGGGTCCCAATAGGTAACCAAAGCTCTTATGATATCTCCCCGAGGCTGGATTTCCAACAAACCCACAAGACTTTTCAGATATTTCTTGACCTCATTTTGTCCTTCAGCACCTAGATCATTCCACCATAGCCGTAACTTGACAGGGATTTTGGTCATTATTGAAAAATGTTCATTTTGCATCGTGCTCATCCTGCACATTTATTAAGGTGATTTCAACAAAAATGACTTTGACTCAAAAATATTTTACAAAGGGGATCAAGTTTTGAACACGGCTTTTAAACACTTTGAGGACGAAGATTTTAAGGCCGTGTGGGTCAACTGGACAAAAATACTAAACAAGACCCAAAGGTGGCTGTTTATGCAAAGTCAGCCTTCCGGCGTCCCTTTTTCGGAAACATTCGGCTATTTATGACAAAACAACATCACCTGACTTATTTATGACTCTTTCAAAATTTGACACATCTTCTTTTTTTTTCTTTTTTTTATTTTATTTATTTATTGATTTTGGCTATTTTAGCGAAATGGGGTTGAACCCGACGAGGGTTGCCTACGTATCTCATATCCGGTGAGAATCAAACCGGCGTAGTTCTGGAATTTCGTAAATAGAAAAAATCAAATAAACCTAGAAATCAAGAATACGTATTTTATTATATTTTTTCTTTTGCAAAGAGATAAAGACTAAAGAAAATATTTTTTTTTAGGAAATATTTGGACTATTAGTCTGAATTTATAAAAGGGGTACTACGAAAGAGACAACATTTTTTTTTGAATTATGAATTTCCGTTTTTTTTTACTTTTAAATAAATACCTTCTCTTTTTTTTTTTGGAAGTGATAAAAAAAAGAAAATTTTTTATATTATTTTTTTTAATAACTCAAACTAAGAAGACAAATTTTGTTTTTATTCTTTTTTTTTTTAGAAAAATTCCGGCGAGGTTTCGACACTACTTGGACATTGGTTTTATTTTTCCAAAATAAGTAATTATCTCTCTACGCTGCTATTTTTCTTTTTTTAGAAACCGGTCAGCATGCGGAACTGAAGCAAATAAATGCGCAAAACAGGTAGGAATGCAGCAAGATGGTCTTCTCATTTCAGGTTGTCTGTCCTAGACGGACCCAACCCCTGTGTTGAGCCCCCTAAGTAAAATGCAACATGATGCAAATAAACGTTCCTATTAGGGATCCGGCATGAAGTTTACGTTATACTAGGTTTATAACCTGGGTATTTGTGCTAGACTGTGTACCTGAGCGGACAACTCGAGTCGAGGAGGGGGCTACGTACCGGGGACCCGCGAGATCGTCCGGCTTTGTAACTTGTCCGACCTCTTTCTTATTTCAGGTATTGACACTAACAGAATAGGGAGTCTCGACCAGCGAGCTTCTCCCCGGAGGTAAGAAGAGAAGGGTTTCGGCACAGTTTATATACAGTTCAGATAATATCAAAGCGGTAAAAGACAACATTTAGCATGTTATGCAAAAACATGTAATAAAGATCAGATAATAAAGCCAAATATAACAATTATTCTAAGCTTGAATTCTTGAACCCTGAACTAGTGGTTCTGGGTAAATCGTCCCCAGCAGAGTCACCAAAGCTGTCACACCTCCTTTTTGCGTGCCCGCCCCGAAGGATAAATGCTCGAGGGGAGTTTTTCCAATTTAAGTGACAATATTCGAAATGGGATTATTTATTTAATTCAGAGTCGCCACTTGGGAAAGGTTTGACTTTTGGTGTCCCAAGTCACCGGTTTATCTTGAATCCCAAATCGAGGAAATTTTCGACTTTTCCAAATGAAGTCTGCGAACCAGAAATTCTAAGTAAGGAATTCTGTTGACCCGAGGGAAGGTGTTAGGCACCCTCGAATCCCGTGGTTCTAGCACGGTCGCTTAAATTGTTATAATGGCTAAATATCTGATTTAAATACATGTTATGACTTACGTGCTTTTATTAAGTTTAAACCGCTTTTATCATTATCACTTATTTTTATAGAATTGCAATGTCGTGAAAATGCATCTCGAACCACGTCACAATCAATGCGCCCGTGATCGTCAACACATTTTGACTTCGTTGAAATTTGGATTTGGGTCACATCAATGTGCACCCGAATTTAAGAATATGATTTAATTAAGCCGCGCCTAAAGAGTCTAACGCGTTATTATTTTTTGAGAAGGCCATGAGATTCACTAAACGGCCTAGCCTGAATTCTAAATATTATGATTAGTTGTTGAGGGCCCCGCAATTTGCATGTTTTATTTAGCGAGGCTCGTCTCATTATTTTAGAAGAGGATATCCTAAAGTGACTACATTTCTATTATTTTGTTTCCAGAAATAGAAGAAAGAAAGATGTATGCTAATCGAAGTATATGCTTTGGCCTAAACCGGACTCCTATCAATTTCTGATTAATTACTTATAAAGTGAAAAGACGTCATACCTTACGAAAATGCTTTGGTTGAACAAAGAAATTACATATGAGATTGATGAAATGCAATACTTAATCCGACAACATCCTTAAGTCGAATCTAAATCAAATTGCTTAAACAGGATTAATAGAGTTCCTTATTAAAAGATGTTACTGATGATGTTCAAAACTAGTCCTATAAATTGCCTAAAGAAATCGAAACTGGATGATTCAAAACTGTATTATATTTTGCTAGATTTAACAGCCATTTGCCCCTACCTATTCAAACATGCTAAAAGAATGAGTTTAAGTTTAACAATTGTATAAATAGTGTCACATTCCATGGATCGTATTTACATCCTGTATGCTAACTAAACGAATCAAATACCGCAGTTTCAGATTAACATAAACTTTACTTAACTACAAACTTACCAATGTATTCTCTATTAGCTATAAACTAAAATTTACACAACTTAACAAAATTTATGAAGAGGCAGTCAGTAAATAACAGGTGATTGTAACTCCTTCAAATCTTTCTATTCATGCTTTTCAATGTTACAATCAGCTACACCAATGTGAGACTCGAGATGTGTACCTGGAAATACTAAAAATGCAAAGGAGAAGAGGAAGAAGACAGGGAAATCAGCAACAGCAAGAAACAGAATTAGCAGTAGCAGCAGGACACAAAATAGCAGCAGCAACAGGAAACAGAATAGCAGCAGCAACAACTCACGAAACAATTGGAGTGGTATCAAGACCCCAACTAGACCAAGTTCCTGAGTAAAACAACAACAACCAAGCAAACTCAGTTGGGATTTGAGAGGAATCAGTGTTGCACAAACAGGTCAAGATTTAGTGAAATCAAAACAGCAAATCAAAAAATGTAATTTCTAATTCTGCCTGTCTGTGTTATCAAAGAGAATTCTTTTCCAGTTTTCTGTCTTTCAGAACTTAGTTCTCAAAGATGTCCAGTTCCCTCTCTCTGATGGAAGTTCTTCCTTTTATAAGCCTAAGGTCTGCCCTTTAACAGCCTGTTCATCAATCAACCAAACACCCTCCCATGTGCTCTCTTTTTTTTTTCAGTTTCCACTCAAACTTTTAAGTATATAAACCCCTATGATATTCCCTGGCAGACTTACCTTTTAAGTGAGGATTAATATTTCTAAACTAAAGCAGGATATGGGCAGCAGAGTATAATCTGACAGCATATGCTGTCAAACTATTTTAAATGTAACAAAGGCCTTTATGCACAAGTGCACATGCTGTGCACAAGTGCACATGCCCTCCAATTCTGACTGCAACTAAACAAAACCAATACTTTTATATTTCTGATTCAGATTAACAACTATAAGTAGCTAAATTCAATTCCTAACTGATTCATACTTTGATTCAAACAAAGTTGCAGCAGGCAACAGGTTCAATTGTTAACATTTGAACTACTGAAATTCATTGACGACATTTGTCGACTCGACTATATTAGTTATAACACATACAACCAAAATCAGACATTTAACAGTATAGGACACATGATTCGAATTGTATTGACTAAGCAGAATTGTACCCGAGGAATCAGTTAATCAGTTCAATTTTGAAATTCAACCAATTGCACAACAAATACATACATACACATTATCAGAACAAGTAGAAGAAGAAACTCAATCAAACAACAAAGGTTCAGGCAAGGTGGACAGGACACAGTTGATAAAACTCAAAACACAGATTTCACGAAACATGAACAGCCTTTAGAACAATCACATGGACTAAAACAAATAAAGAAAAGAAAGCAAAACTCACTTTAAAATCCGAAAAATCAAAAGACCCTAGCTTGGACTCGAACAGACCTTTCATAAGGCTGAACGGACTTTAACCGAAGTGTTTCTCAGATGAGAAACACTTCGATTAAGGTCCATTAGACCTTAATCTCTTCGGCTTGAACAAGACACGGACCATCGACGAGGAACCCTATGGTTCCAAAAATCAGATCTGGGATTCATGCTTCCCTGGTCAGATTCGGACCAAACCAAGCACGGTTTGGTCACGAGGGGAGTCTGGGGAGTGTCTGGTGTGAAACTGGGGTCAAACGGTGTAAGTCAGGTTCCGACTCGAATCTTCAAATGAAGATTCGAGAAGGTGGGAAGGGATTCGAGCTAGGTGGTTAACAGATCCAAGTTCAGGATGGCAAGGGGGTTCTATGGTGTTAAGGGGAAGGTCACCGGCGTTCATGCCGCCGGGTTTCTGGTGAAGGGAGATGGGGGCGGCTAGGGTTTGAAGGGGAATGGTCTGTGAAGACGAAGGCCGGGGTATTGGATAGGGGGCAGGGTATGGTTGGAAGATTATATACGGGATGGGTGGGTTGATCTCGGCCGTTGGATGAGGCAAGATGGAAGGCCCAGATCTTTCATCTGATGGGGAAACGGTGTCGTTTCATCCTAAAGGGGTTTGGGTCGGTCCGGATGGAAACGGGTCGGGTTCCTCAGTGGGTTATGGGGAATTGATCTTGGCCGTTGATCAATTTGAGATCAACGGCCCAGATCAGACTGGATTAACACTGCGTCGTTTGGACGCTCTGGGTGTTAGCTAGTGTGGACCGGGTTTCACAGGGGTTTTGGGCTGAGTTTGTTTGGGCCAATTTGTTTAAAATTGGCCCAAGTCCGAAAAGATTTTTTTATTATTATTATTTTATTTTCTTCTTTATTTTAAAAACAAAACCTAAGTAAATCAAATTAAAATTAAATAAACACTTAATACAATTATTTGCACACACCTTAAAATATTTTAAAACAGGTAAAATCAAGCAAAAACAAAATCACGGACAAAGATGCCTATTTATGATTTTCTATTTAACAACCGGATTACGGTTCAAATTATGCATGACACATACATTTTTTGTATTTTGTTTTAATAAAATAAAATGGGCAAAAAATCATAAATAATTAACAAAGTGCCATGTAAAAATCCAAAAATTGTACAACAGGACCAATTGTTATTATTTTTTATTTCTTTTGGAGCTATTGTCGCGCGAAACAAAAATCACGTGCTCACAAGGATGATGTCCTTAGATCATGACGTCCCGAGCATGAAGCGTATTATAAAGGATTCGCAGGCCATGGAATGATGCTCTCAGGCTATGAGGATGGTGCCTCTGAACCATGACGCCTTTGAATAATGATATGCAAAAGATTGAAAGGGGTCCTCAGGCTATGAAGATGGTGCCTCCGAACGATGACGCCTTCGGATGAGTTGGCGATATTTCAGCCCATGAGATGCAGTATGAGGCGATCTTTCAGCCCTTGAGATGCAGTAGTATGATGCGAACAAGACAGAGCTTAGTCTTGCGAATTGAAGGGCAGAGCTTAGCCCGTAAGAGAAACGAAATAAACGATGCTTGAGATACTGCTTAGTTTTGAAGAAAATTGGAGGCAAAGCTTAGCGTCGAAAGGCATAATGGTAGCCTTGTGCAAGAGTACAGATGGAGATGACATTGAGTCTCGGAAGGCAGAAAGGTAGCCTTATGCAATGCAAATGCAGAAGGAGGTAGAGCTTAACCTCGGAAGGCAGAATAGTAGCCTTATGTAAAAATACAGATGGAGACAACATTTAGTCTCGGAAGACAGAATGGTAGCCTTATGCAGCAATGCAAATAATGAGTGATAGTAGAGTTTTCTTAGTTGATAGATTGCGATGTCGTGATTACTGAGAGCATTGTGACAGCCGGAGCATCACTAGCGTGTGCGGGTAGCAAATATTGGTAAGTGCGACGGTTCGAAGAGTTGTATTTCTGAATAATGTTTGTCCCATGAGTGTATAGTATGTTTGATGATTTTGCAATCCTAGTGCCTGCATCCAAAGAAAAATCGTGAGTTTTGTAAGGGGGAAGATCAGTTCATATCCCCGCTGGCTTTGCTTGACCTGATTGGCTTTGATCTGGAGATATTATATGTATCATTAGGGTAGGGTTGCTAAACAAAGCAGTTCCGATAATAAACATGCATGATTTTTGTAAAAGTATGCCATAAATGTATAATTAAAATAGTTTTTAGATGAACCGACGACTATGACATAGTTCGGGACATTGAAACCTCTCTTGCTACGGAATTTTGAGAGTCCTCCTCAAAATTTTGCCCCAGTTTAACGGGTTGATGCTTCTGAATATTTCTTGCGACGATTGGCCGAAATTACTTTGGAATTTTGAGGGTCCTCAAAATTCTGCCCTAGTTTCCAATTGTGGGGGAAATAAAAATTTTATTGAATTGTGACCGAACCCATAGGGCTGCCTATGTATCCCCTCTTAAATGGGAATCAGGTTAGGCGTAGTTCAATTTACATCATATATAGGGGAAGCATAAAGACTATACATAGTAAAGCTTGACTGCATCCGAATTAATCAGCTTTGGCCGGACTTCTCCATCCATTTCTACGAGTATGAGGGATCCTCCTGTCAGAACCCGGTGAACCATGTATGGACCTTTCCAGTTGGGAGAGAACTTCCCTTTGGCTTCATCTTGATGCGGAAAATTTTTCTTTAACACCAGTTGTCCCGGTGTGAATTGTCTTGGCTTGACTCTTTTGTTGAATGCTCTGGATATTCTGTTCTGATAGAGTTGACCATGACAGACTGTGTTCATTATCTTTCCGTCTATAAGGGCTAGTTGCTCATAACGGATTTTTACCCACTCTGTGTCGTCGAGCTCAGCTTCTTGTATGATCCTTAGGGAAGGAATTTCTACCTCAGCGGGAATGATAGCCTCTGTACCATAAACCAGCATATAGGGGGTTGCCTCGGTCGATGTGCGGACTGAGGTGCGATATCCCAATAGGGAAAATGACAAATTCTCGTGCCACTATTTATGCTTCTCTATCATTTTCCTCAATATCTTCTTGATATTCTTGTTGGCGACTTCTATAGCTCCATTCATTTGAGGACTGTAGGCTGTGGAATTCTTGTGTCTGGTTTTAAAAGCTTCACACATAGCTTTCATCAAGTTGTTGTTGAGGTTGGAGCCATTATCAGTGATGATTGACTCTGGAATTCCAAATCGACAAACAATGCGGTCGCAGATAAAGTCTGCCACGACTTTCTTAGTCACTGCTTTGTAAGATGCTGCTTCTACCCACTTGGTGAAATAGTCTATGGCTACCAGGATAAATCTGTGTCCATTGGAAGCAGCAAGCTCAATTGATCCAATAACGTCCATTCCCCAGGCGGCGAACGGCCACGGTGAGCTTGTTGCATTAAGCTCATTTGGAGGTACCTTTATCATGTCTGCATGTATCTGACAGCGGTGGCATTTTCGGACATACTGGTGCAGTCCATTTCCATGGTCATCCAAAAGTAACCTGCTCGGAGTATCTTCTTTGCTAAGACAAAACCGTTCATATGTGGACCGCATGTCCCAACATGAATTTCCTCTAGTAACTTGGATGCTTCCTTTGCATCGACACACCTTGGTAATCCCAAATCGGGAGTCCTCCTAGATAGGATTCCTCCACTATGAAAGAAATTGTTGGACAACCTCCGAAGTGTGCATTTCTGAGTAGGGTTTGCAAGCTCTGGGTACTCTCCTTTTGCCAAATATTCATTGATATCATGAAACCAAGGCTTTCCGTCTACTTCTTCGTCGACATGGGCACAGTAAGCTGGCTGATCATGGATTTTTACTGGAATGGGATCAATGAAATTCTTGTCTGGATGTTGTATCATAGATGACAGGGTAGCCAATGCATCGGCGAACTCATTCTGTACTTTAGGAACATGATGGAACTCCGTCTTTGTGAACCTTTTCCTCAGTTCCTGTACATGATGTAGATACGGGAGTATCTTGGAGTTCTTGGTTGCACATTCTTCTCGTACCTGATGTATAAGTAAGTCTGAATCTCCAATCACTAGTAGTTCTTGAACATTCATGTCAATGGCCATTTTGAGCCCTATGATGCAAGCTTCATACTCGGCCATGTTGTTGGTGCACGGGAACCTAAGTTTGGTGGACAATGGATAATGCTGACCGGTTTATGATACTAGGACAACTCCTATGCCAATTCCTTTGAAATTTGCTGCTCCATCGAAAAACATTCTCCAACCGTCATAGGGTTCTGCAATGTCTTCTCCTATGAATGATACCTCTTCATCAGGAAAGTACATTTTTAGGGGTTCGTATTCTCCATCCATGGGATTCTCAGCAAGGTGGTCTGCTAGTGCTTGTCCCTTGACCGCTTTCTGAGTTACGTAAACAATGTCGAACTCACTTAACAGAATTTGCCACTTGGCTAGCTTGCTAGTGGGCATGGGCTTCTGAAAGATGTACTTCAAGGGGTCCATCCTTGATATGAGATATTTAGTATAGACACAAAAGTAGTGCCTCAACTTCTGAGCTACCCAAGTTAAAGCACAACAGGTGCGCTCTAACAGAGAATACCGGGCCTCGTACGGGGTAAACTTCTTACTGAGATAATAGATGGCATGCTCCTTCCTCCCCGTTTCATCATGCTGCCCCAGAACGCAACCGAAAGCTCCATCCAATACTGCAAGGTAGAGTAATAAGGGTCTACTTGACTCAGTGGTAGTTCTTGAATAGCTTTGACTTTTGATGGATCCAGTTCTATTCCTCGGCGACTCACAATAAACCCAAGCAATTTTCTAGCAGGAACCCCAAATGCGCACTTTGCAGGATTCAGTTTCAGGTTGTACCTTCGTAATCTATTGAAGAACTTCCTCGAATCTTCCATATGATCAGTGGCCTTCTTGGACTTGATGATGACATCATCTACATATACCTCAATCTCCTTGTGTATCATATCATGAAAAACGGTAGACATGGCCCTCATGTAGGTGGCCCCTGCATTCTTCAGGCGGAACGGCATCATCTTGTAATAGTACATTCCCTATGGCGTAATGAAAGCCATTTTCTCAACATCTTCTTCATCCATCCAGATCTGATGATAACCAATAAAACAATCTACAAATTATTACAACACATGCTTGGCGCATTTGTCAATTAGGATGTGTATATTCGGCAAAGGGAAGTAATCTTTCGGACTGGCCCAGTTGAGATGCCGGTAGTCAACATAGACTCTGACCTTCCCATCCTTCTTTGGCACTGGCACGATGTTGGCTAACCATGTCGGGTATTCTACTACCCTGAGAACCTTAGCTTTGACTTGCTTAGTGACTTCTTCTTTGATTTTCAAACTCATATCAGGCTTGAACTTTCTGAGCTTTTGCTTTACCGGCGGACATGTCAGATTGGTTGGCAACTTATGAGCCATAATAGACGTACTCATACCAGTCATGTCATCATACGACCAGGTGAATATGTCCTCATATTCCTTTAGAAGTTCTGCGTATTCTTTCATTCCTGATGGCGATAGGTGAACGCTGATTCGTGTTTCCTTGACGTTTTCTACATCTCCCAGGTTAACAATTTCGGTCTTGTCCAGGTTGGACTTAGGTCTGTTCTCATAGTTCTCAACTTCTCTAACAATCTTATCGGGTATGTCATCTTCCTCTAAATCAATGTACGTTTGTTGTGTTGCCTCATTGCATGTCATAGTCATTGGTTCATCAAGATAAGTAATAGTAATACTATATATGTAAAGTAATGAGAGAAAACGGTAATGAGTGTTGATTCATAAGAAAAGTCAAAAATGCTTTGATAAATTGCATAACTGTTTTGAACATTGAAGGTTTTATTGCGGGAATTGAAAAATACGAAAAGAAAATCATTTAGTAAATAAAACAGTGAATGATGTTTGTTTTAGCCTTGCCACCCCGAGGCTCGTCGGGCTCTGGTTGTCCTGTTGGTCCAGTTATTGAGGCGTGCCCCTCTGCTCATAGCCTGTATGGAAGGGCCTTCCTCCCTCCTTCTCAAGAACAACACAACAGTCCATATTATTGTCTCCTCGGAACAAATTCTTCACTGCTGCAAGTGCTTTTTCTTCGTGTGACCCATAAATGATGTCAGCCTATTGGAAAGTCTGCTCCAGACGCGGTATAGGTTGCTCTAGTGGATAATAAGGACCACTCTATGGTGGCGACCAGTTGTTGAATTCTTCCTATGTGTAATCATATCCCAAACCAAAGGTAGTGCCATGTTTCTTGAGTTTTATGGTCTTAGCGATTCTTTGGAGGTTCTTGTCGAGCCCCTTGTCAGGTTCGTACCCGCTCCAATCCAGTATACTCTCGATTTTGTTATCCCACCATTTGTCCTTGTCAACAGCATTTACTCATTCAATGCGATGGTAAGTCTCTCCACCCAGCTTCATTCTTCCCTCGATTGTCGGAATGGTCTGGCGATTGTATATAGGGTTGCTACCGTCGCCGTGAATGATCACTTTCTGGTGATTCCATTTGAATTTTACTGCATGGAACAGCATTGATGCTATGGCCCCAACGGCATGAATCCACGGCCGTCCCAGGAGTAAGTTGTAAGATGTTGACACGTCTATCACCTGGAAATCGACATCGAACTATATTGGTCTCATTTGCAAGCATAGGACAATCTCACCAATGGTGGACCTTTGGGAGCCATCGAAGGCTTTCACATTGATAGCTCCATCTTTTATCTCGTGTAGTCCTTTTCCCAACTTCTTTAGTGTTACCAGTGGACAAATGTTGAGACTGGAACCTCCATTGATCAAGATTCTGGTGATGAAATAGTCCTCGCATTACACGGTAATGTGCAGTGCCTTATCGTGCCCCAACCCTTTAGGTGGCAGCTCGTCCTCATGAAAGGTGATCTTATAGCTCTCCAGCACCTGTCCTACCATGTTAGCCATATCCCCGCCAATGATGTTACTTGGCATGTATGCTTTACTTAGTACCCTTAACAGAGCATTCTTGTGTGCCTCATAATTTTGCAGCAAAGCAAGAATAGAGATTTACGCTGGTGTTTTGTTCAACTGGTCAATGACCGAGTATTCCTTGGCCTATATTTTCCTCCAGAGGTCGTATGGACCTATCTCAATGATGGGTTGCCAATTAGAGGCCTGCTTGCTTGACTCAGCTAGATGTTCAGGGGTATAGACTCTACCAGTTCTCGTCATACCCTGTGCTGCAATAGTCTCTTCGAACCTGACCTTGCCTTTCCTCCTCGCCTCGGCTGTATAGTCCCAAGGTACATCCTTTGTATGGAATGGTGTAATGGTCGACATCGCCACTGGGATCGGCGTGGCTACCCTTACTCTGAATGGAGCGTGTGCTTTGGGTGGCAAAACTGCAACCTCAAATGATACGGGTGCATTTGTCGGAGACACGAATTTAACCTCAATTGGTGCTGGTGTTTTTGTAGAGGATGTTGCTTCAAACTCAAGTGGCATAGACATATTCACCTCCGCGTCCTCAGAGGTTGAATCTGGATTATGATCGGATTAAGGGTAACTATTGGCTTTTTTGGGTCATCACCTCATGCGATCAACTCGATTGATCCCTCGGGATCCCTGTCATCTTCTATTTCAATCATGTGGATACCTCCACCCTTATGGTCTGGTAGAGGGTTGTTTCGGACATTTAGAAAGGGTTCCTCTGCCACAATAATCTTGTTATCGATTAAAGGCAGGATCTTGTCTTTCAAGGAATGACATTCATCGATGGTGTGCCCTTTCATGCTGGAGTGGTATGCACAGGATTTGTTTGGGTTAACCCACTGAGAAGGGTTCTCAGGGGTTGTAGCAGGGATGAGGGTGACATAACCAGCGTCTTTGAGTCTCTCATAAAACTGGTTAATAGGTTCAGCAATGGCTGTATATTGTTTTGGAGGTTTGAGATTGAAATTTGGCCGAGGTCTAGGGAAGTTTTGGCGTGCAGAAGGTGATTGATAGTGGGATGGCTGAGAATTATAGGTTTGGTAGACATGTATGGGTTGGGAGTATCTGGGTAAAGTAGGTTGATATGTAGGAGGTGGAGGTGACTGATAAGTTGGTGGTGGAGCTTGGTATGAGGGTGAGGGTGCTTGGTAGTTCGGAGTTCGCTGATATGTGAGTGGAGGTGTTGGGTAAGTTTGGTATTTGATGGGAGATTTGGTCCTCTGTGCAACCATTATGTCCCCCACGTCCCTTTTTTTAGACACACCACCGAACTGTAAATCCTTATTGGTAGCTTGCAAGGCCTCGAAGTTTGTAACCATATTGCTTTTTATACCTTCTTCAATTCTTTCACCCAATTTGATAATGTCGGAGAATTTGTGGTTCTCAATCATCATCAGCCACTCATAGTACTGTGGGTCTTGGGCCCGGACAAAGAACTTGTTCATCTGTTCCTATTCTAAGGCAGGTCTGACCTTAGCAGCTTCGGACCTCCAGCGAGTAGCATACTCGTGAAACGTTTCTATAGGCTTCTTCTTTAGATTCTAAATATAGAACACGTCAGGTGCATTCTCTGTATTAAACCTGAACCTGTCTATAAAGTCGGACGTCATGCCTACCCAGCTTGACCACTTCTTTGGATCTTGACTGATGTACCAAGACAATGCATCTCCTTTCAAACTCCTCATGAACAGCTTCATGCGGATTCTCTCGTCTTTCCCTAATCCAACTAACTTGTCACAGTATGTCCTCAGATGGACCCTTGGATCACCCGTACCATCAAACATTTCAAACTTAGGAGGTTTGTACCCCTCGGGAAGTTCGACATCGGGTTGTATGCAAAGATCCTCATAGTTCAACCCCCCAATTCCCTTGCTTCCTTCAACGCCTTGAATCCGACTAGTCAATTTCTTAAGCTCCTCAGCCAGGTTCCTGATAAGCAGATCCTTTTTATTAGACTCAGGCGTGCTGGAGATAGGTTGGGTGGAGTGTGACATGGTCTCCACGTAGATAGGAGTGTTATGGTGGCCTGTTATGTGGATGTGGAAATGGTCATTTGTGGAGTTTTGAGGTTCTGGGATGAGTAGTGGAGTGTTGTTTGGGATATGGTAGGTGTTGCATTGGGTCTTTGGTGGAACAGTATGATGGTGTAGCGGGATGATTCTGTTGCTTTGGGATATTTTGAGGAGGTGTAGGGTTTTGAGTGTTGGGAAAGTTGATATCTAGGGTGTTGAGGGAAAATGACAGGCTTGCTAGATTCCGAACCTGATCGAGCTCTTCTTAGAATTTCAACAGTTTTTGTTCAAGTTGGGATACATTCTCCTTAGGAGCTTGAGTACCATGGCCATTGGTGGCCTCTACCCGTTCAGTTGGATTCTCCTTTCTGACGTTGTTCAAATCTTCCATCTTGCCTTTATTCTTGTTTTTGACAGGACTAAGAGGAGGAGTGGGTGGAGGGCCCCTGGATCTCATGAAATAGGATGATGTTGCCAGAGTGTACGAACTAAACTTTGGGGAGGGGAATATTAAAAACAAAAATAAAACAAAAGGTAATCAAGTTAGTGAGGATCACAAAAGTATTGCAATATTTAAATACATAGTGCATGAATGTAAAACGCGTCCTAATTTGGGAACCTCTTTGTGCCCGAGGTAGGCCTAGCGACAAATTGTTTTGGAGAACTTAGAACGATAAATGCCTCATTTTATTGATAGAAAATAAGACGAATCCCAAATTGACACTAAATAAACAGGAAAATAAAAGTCACTAATAACCATTGGCCTTATTACATTTTATAAAGCGAAAAGGTAAACTCCTATCTACTTGGTCCTTGAAGGACCTTTACCAGATTCGACATCCTTGGCTCCATCGAACAGCTTTCCCAACTCGCGGAGTCCCAGCAACAGGTATGCTCTAGCTAGATGTCCGCCTTTGGTCCCTCAGCATTTTGACAATCTTCGACCCTCTTGAAAATTTTTCTCTCCAATTCCACTATGCCTCGCTTCAAGTATCCCAGCCACTTGTTGGTAATGACAACCATGTCCTTCCATTCCTCAATCAGCTTCTGGTTGGACTCTTGTATTTCACGATGTTCGCTTTCGTACTCACGGATCCTTTTGCACAGCTGGTTGTACTTGACCTGCGCCTCGGCCTTTTCATCTATAATCCTGTGACCTCGAACAAACCCTGGCTGGCCCAGACCATCATGATTGTCTTCCGACCAATCTGAGTAGAAAGGAGCGCAACCAGCATGATACTTGTCTTGCTCGATAGTATCTCACCTCAATTATGATCTTGCAGTGCCACATATGCTGAGCTTGGCACTTGTAAGGAATATCATTATTCTGGAAGTCAGCTTAGAAATGACTCATCTTGTTGACCCTGGGTATAACTTGCTTCCTACCAGCTTGCCTCATAACACGGAGAGGGACATAAAGGTATGTTCCCATCAGACCAATCAGTATCAGGAAAGGTGCATCACTGCATCGGATGATGAACTCCTCGATCGGAAACCACTCGAACATCCATTGAACCTGTTCTTCAGTCAGATTGTCAAATAGCTCAACACATCCTTCGGCATTCTCAGGCTGAGCGAACATATCAGGGATGTAATTCATTCGCTTTGGATGATGGAAATCGATGTGATCATCCCAGTCCCTTCGTTGAATCTCTTGTCGGTATTCGCCCTTTTGGAGATGTTCCATGAGCCAGAGTTGGAGTAATAAATTGCAGCCTTTGAAGTGTTTTGCTCCTCGTTGACACTTCTCCAAGGCTCGATATATGTCTGCAATGATCATGTGCACGATGCTGAATGGCTGCCCACCAATCCCCTTTATTAGGGTCTTAGTTACCATAGCTAGCCTGGTATGGATTCTCCCTTTCTTCATTGGAAACACGATCAGCCCCAGGAAACAAAACATGAAAACAAAAACCCTTCGATAGATGTGCCCCAAGGATGTGATGGCAAACTCATCAGGGTAGGTACGGTAGGATTTGTTGTGATCGTACCTTTCATACAAATAGTCAAAAGGGATGTAGGATTCCTTCAGGCATGTCAATTATGGATTCTTTTTCAAACCCATCATTTTGAGGAAACCCCTGCCTTTGCGGTTCTCAGGCATTAGCAGACCCGGAGTTTCCCATACTAGACCGGCTAGTCCTCCTATCTCCTCTAGCAAGAGTATCATTTCATTGTCCCTAAAGAAGAACACAGGCCTTTCAAAATCCCAAAACAGTATGTCAGCTTCTATGATCTTGTTGTTAGGTTGGATCTCCATGAGGGAAGGCAGATTTCCCAGATATTTTCGGACGATAGTTTGGTCACTAGAGTGTAGATGTTTCCACCAGCTTAGCAGTCTTGGGTAGATGTTGGTGACCATGTCGAATCTAGGGACTTCGTGCCTCATATTTCTGCAAGACAAATAAGGTTAGGCCCTTACCCACACCAGACTCGACTATTTAATACCAATAATTAGTATGAAACATTTAGTTCTCCAAATAAATGCACAGAACGTGGTGATGTCCGTTTGGGTCAAGGGAAACCCAGTGGACTTTGGATAAGGTTGTCTTAAAAGATCATTATGTGGACAACATAACTGAACCAACTAGGTTTGACCATGATGCATGCACAATTTTAACTAGATTAAGGTTTCTATAGGTTTTAGACTGGTACCCTTGAGCGGACAACTCAAGGGGGAAGGCATGAAACTATCGACTGCACGGTTGATCGACTAGTTTTACCGCAAATATGCCTTTTCGAATTTAGGGGGTAATGATATAGGAAGAACGCAGCCACTCATTAAAAGCGTTGCTTTAGTATTTGTTTGGCACGAGTGGAATATGATGTTGAGCATGATTATGCAATAATTAAAACATGTTGGCACGTATTTCCACGTTAAGAAAGCGATAAATACAGCAATTTCATAATTTAAAGCAGCAATAAAGGAAGGAAACAAAAAAGATAAGTCAGTTTTGCTTTTGAAAAGAAATTAAATGCTTAAAGGAATTAAGCAAGTAATTGCACATAAAGAGGAGGTACAAATTCATAAGAAAAATCTGAAGTGGTAAAAGCCTATGTATCCCCAGCAGAGTCGCCATGCTGTTGCGCCCCCTTTTTCCCTCCTTTTCGTTGGAAAATTGGGTTTATGACATTTTGGGTATGGGACAACTCATTCCTTTTGGGAACGGGGTTTGCATTTTGAAGAGTCGCCACCTAATGATTTAAGGTGCATTATGACACCTATAGGGTTCATTTCTAAGTTTGTTTGATAACCAGAGATAGGGTAAGGACTTGAAATTATCCTAAGGGGAAGGCGTTAGGCACCCCTCAAGATCCACTAGTATGGTTCTCGGCCAGACAGTTTTGTGAATTTGTACAGTTAGCAAATAGACAAGTATAGGCTCAAATAGTAAGGGATTTAAGTTTAAACACATAAGAGTTTGAAAACAATCATTAAAAGGCGAATTTTAAAAAGGAGTAATAGTTTTACAAATACTTAAGAATATAAAAAGGGGGGAGTCCTAGGTTTGTTTATAATATGGATCACATCAATGCGATACCCGGTATGACACTCCTTAGAAGAGGGGATACACGTGGTATTAGCGCACCAGTCATCATATCCATATCTACCATTCCCACCCCGTTAAGGTAATAAAGCGCGGATTGGTCTCGACCTCTATTGTATGCTATTACCCGTCCCATTCCTATCAGTCCCGGAGGAATTTAGGATTACTATTCCTATAAGAGGGAGGATTTAGGCTGACTCTTAGGTTTTAAAGGTAAAAGGCTAAGGCGACAAACAAAACATGTAAGATTGCATTTAAAGGGGAAACACATAAACAATTAAGAGGCTCATATATACCTCCGCAGACAATGCATATGAATAGCATGACTTAAACACTATTGGGGTCAGAATTTAAAGTACTAACGCAGGGTGTTTTAATTGTTGAAGCAGGACCATTTATTACATAACTCAGATAAGAAGTCCAAATCAGGCATGCCTGCTGGTTGTCGCAGTGCTAATTAAACAAAGGCGAATTCAGTTTTATCATTATTACCTAAGGCTTGCCTAGGCAGTAGTGAGCATGATATCTATTAGTGATTAGGGGTGTAGTAAAATAGTAAACAATTTGAAACGAGCAATTTGGATCCTATAGGCATGCTTTCTAACCGTATTAATTTAAAATAGCAGGTTATTTAAACTGATTCAGAACAGTACGAGTCAACCTGATTTTTTAACTAAACTGGTTTTAGATCCTATTGACATGATCTCTATTATAGCTGATTTTAATTCCTACAGACATGGTATCTAAGTATTAAAGGCTGATTTTGGTCCTATAGGCATGATATTTAATTGAACATGAAGTGAAGCAGGCAAGATTCATTTGATCACATCGAAATTCCTATAGGCATGATTTCTATGAAAATTGATTTTTTTGATCTTATAGGCATGACGTCTAATTTCAAAGCTGATTTTAACCTTGTTGGCATGATGTCTGATTATAGCCATTTAGACCCTATAGGCATGGTGTCTAAGTGTGGAAGTAAAACATGCAGAATTTATTAAACAGATCCTATAGGCATGTTATCTACCCTTCTAATAGCTAAAGCATGCATAATCACCCCATCCCTTTTCACTAGACAACCCCAATATTTGTTACAAATTATTACAGACCAAAAATGACTAAATTACATCAGAAAAGTGCAAATATAAGAAGTTACAACCATAAGAAGCCTGATTCTTGACTTCCTCTCTAAGTTATGGAATAAACTACTTCAAATGCCCATGTTGTTTCAAAGCCTTTCTTAGACCTGGGTGTGTCAAAGTTCCCTAAGGGCCTCAAGGGACCCTGGGCAGTGCTTATACCCAGGTTTGCACAACCAGACAGAAATGAGTGTAGTGTGGAAAGGCCAGCCCTTATGTGTCCAAGTTCAGAGGGAGCTCAAGGGTCCCAAGGCAAGGCTCACACAATAGGGGCAGAACATAGGTTCTAAGAATATGGTGGAAATGCAGAACACACAGTTTTAAAAAAAGAGTTAGTTTAAAGCTAGACTGGTAAGTCCATTTGTTGAAGATAATCAGTAGCAGAAGTGTTTAAAATCAGTTGGGGTAATGATCAAAACACAGAATTAATAGTCATAAAAGGGGTCAAAGGGGTTTTGGGAATATATTGTTTGTAAGCACATGACCTAGCAGGGGTCTGGTTTGGTCATGCACAGTAATAGGTGATGCTGGCATGGCCACAAACCAACCAAAGGAACACAAACACATAGAGGGGATATGAGGTTTGGGATTCATACACATATGAGAGCATTAATTTAAAAGGGGAAGGAAACATATTTTAGCATGTTATTAATGTAACTTGACTGCAGAAACATACACAGAAGTAGACAAGAATGAGAGAAGTTGGAACAATTAAAGAAACATGTTGTTGTTGATGCTTGAAAATTAACTAGGACATACCAGTAGAGAAGCAAAGTGCAGAAAGGAAAAGTAAGAAAAATTTCACAGTCTAGCCTTGGTTTTCAGCCGGCTAGACAAAAGCAGTAGCACAAGTAGTAGTAGAGAAAAGAGAGAGTTTTGAGTGTAAGTGTGTGTTCTTGAACACAAATTGTTCGTGTCTTTGAAAGAAGAGGGGGTGAGTATTATAGTTTTGAAAAAGAGGTAAAGTCTTAAACACAAACATGGAAATAATCACAATCAGAATCAATTAACACAAGTGATTCCCTTTAATTAAGGAATCACTATTTAACGGGTAGTAACAGGTTTAATTAAGGGAAGAAATCAGTTTGGGGACATATTGATTAATTCCATATAAGGGGACAGTAAAAGTATGAAGTAAATAACCAAGTCTAAGTACAAAATAAGCTTATTTTTGGAAAGGATTCAGCAAGGTAAAACATCACAGTAAAGGAAAGGAATCGATTAATTTTAAACAGATGAGTAAAAATTAGGGCTCATAAGAAAACCTTTTAAAATTAGTCGGAAGACCGAGGAAATCAAGATCAATCAAGAAAGGAACATGATTCTGCACTTCACCATATAAATAGCAAGGGATGAACAAGCATGCAGAGTTAAACTTGTTGACAAAAAGAAGCAATACAAACATACAGTAGTAGTAGGGGTAACCTAGGGTTCAGTAGCAAGAAAATATTCGAAGCACAGTAGTCAAGTAGGTCAAGTAGTCACATAGAATCAACAATGAAGAAGAGCATAGTAACAGGTAATGAGAATTAGAAACAAGTAAAGGTCTCGCAGTAACAAGTGAGGCAAAACTTCTAAGAAATTAGGGCTTCAACAGTAGTCGAGTTTAAGAAGTGATAAGAACTCAAATCAGATAAGTCAAACAAGGAGAAGAGAGTCATAGATGAAGAACTTAAAATAAGCACACATTTAAGCAAACAATTTCAGAACTCGGATAAAACCAAAAGGGAACTAGGGTTTTTAACATGCTAAAATAGATAGAAGAGCAACATGAACAAACTGTTTTAAACATAGCAAAATCACAGACAACATTAAAATCTGAGAAGAGTTCTTTTGAAAAACTTAAAGGAAAACCCTAATCGTCGAAAAATGAAGAGTCGTTTTGAAAGAAAAGGAAGAACCTTCGATAAAGCACTTAAGAAGTTTGTAGTAAACACAAATCTAAGATAGATCTGAAGAAAATTGCAAGATCTTAAAGATTAGGGTTTTGGAAAATCCAGAAAAGATGAGAAAGACCTTGAGAGTTACTGATCTAACCAGGAAAGTCAAGGATCTGCCTTGAAAGGGCATGAATGGCCGGAGGAAGGTCATGGATGGCCGGAGAAAGGCCATGAACAGAAGTTAAGCAAGGATTGGACATGATTCCTTCGAGGTTTGGCCATGAAACCACAGAAACAAACACCCAGGAGCCATAGGAGGCTGATACACATCTCAAATGGCCATGAGAGGCCATGGATTAGGCAGGGGTTAAGGCGGATTAAGGTGAAATTAGATGGAGGCGGCTAGGGTTTATGTGGGGTTGTAGAGAGAATTAAGAGGGAAGGGATTCAGAGGCGGCGGGTGGTGAAAAATGAATTAGGTTTAGGGGTCGTTCAGGGTTAAAAATGGTAAGAGTGAACGCTGGTCGTTGATATGAAGGATCAACGGCTTGGATTAAAGAGGGTAGGTAAGGGATCCGGGTTGGGCCGGTTAAATAGGGTTAGGGGTCGGGTTTAAATGAAATTGGGTCGGGGAAATTGGGTCTGATTTGGGGTTCAATTTAGGCTAGAATTTAAATATAAATGGGTTGTTATTTAAATAACCAATTTTCACCTTTTTAAATTATAAAAATAGTAAATAAATTGAAAGCACTAAAATGATTTATAATATACAATTAACAATTTAAAAATGCAGGGCTTAATTTTATGAACGTAGAACACAATTAAACCTTAAAATGGCTAATATTGCAATTATATGCAATTAGCTTTAAAAAATACTAAATAAAATTGTAAAAATTATCTTAGCTATATTTTGGCATAAAATTGAAAATTCAATAGATGAATTACCAAAAAATAATAATTTTGGAAGTAATTATTGGGATTTTATGGATAAAAAAGGGAAATAGATTGATTTAAAAACCTTTAAAAATTATGGAAAATAATAAAACACTTGGATATGATTACATATGCATATATATGCCATTTTGAAGTTATTTTGAAGTTATTTTGCATATTGAAAATATATAGGGAAAAATTGGATATCAACAACGTCTATATTCGCGAGATTGTCAGGCTTCATGGCGTGCAGGTATCTATCATCTCTGACTAGAGTATGCAGTTTACATCATGATTCTGGAGGGTCGTACAACATGAGTTAGGCACGCGGGTGGAGTTCAGTACAATATTTCACCCTTAGATGGACAGACAGTCCGAACGCACTATTCAGATATTGGAGGACATGCTTCATGCGTATGTGGTGGAGTTTGGGGGTTCATGGGATCAGGTATTGCCGCTTGCGGAGTTTGCCTATAAAAATATTTACCAGTCGAGCATTTAGATGGCCCCGTTTGAGGCTTTGTATGGTAGACGATGTCAGTCTCCGGTGGGTTGGTGCGAGCCGGGTGAGCTAGGCTATTGGGTACAGACTTGGTTCAGGATGCTTTGAAAAAAGATTAAATTAATTCAAGATCATCTTCGCACATCCCAATCCAGACAAAAGAGTTATGCGCATCGGAAGGTTCGCAACGTTGCATTCATGGTTGGGTAGTGGGTCTTGCTCCGGGTTTCGCCCATGAAGGGTGTTATGAGGTTCGGAAAGAAGGGCAAGTTGAGCCCTAGTATATCGGACCCTTTGAGATTCTTGAGAGGATTGGAGAGGTGGCTTACAGACTTTCACTACCACCTAGTCTAGCTGTAGTTCATCCACTATTCCATGTTTCTATGCTCCGGAAGTATCACGGCAATCCGTCTTATGTGTCTGATTTCAGCTTAGTCCAATTAGACAAGGATTTGTCTTATGTTGAGGAGCCGGTGGCCATTTTGGACAGGCAGGTTCGAAAGTAGAGGTCAAAGAACATTGTTTCAGTGAAGGTTCAGTGGAGGGGTCAACCAGTCCTGGAGGCGACTTGGGAGACCGAGCATGATATGTGTAGCTGTTATCCTCATATTTTCACCACTTCAGGTATGTCTCTATACTCGTTCAAGGATGAACGTTTGTTTTAAGAGGGGGAGGATGTAACGACTCGGCCGGTTGTTTCGAGTATTTTAGCCCCGATCCCCTAATTTATGCTCCCTCTATTGTCATTGTTTGGTTATGTAACTTGCCGCAGTGTTTGGTTTTGGTTCCGTGTGAGTTTCGGAGTGAAATAGGACACATAGTCCTTAAGTTGGAAGGTTTAAGTCGTAGGAGTTGACCGTAGTTTGACTTGTGTGAAAATGACTTCGGAATGGAGTTTTGATCGTTCTGATAGCTCTGGATGTTGATTTAGAGGTTCGTAGGTCGTTTCGTCGTAAATAGGCAAAAGTTGGAAAATGGAAGATTTTGAAAAGTTTAATCGGGAGTTTACTTTAATTTATTGATATCGAGGTTGGATCCCGATTTCGGAAGTTAGAACAGGTCCGTAATGTTATTTATGACTTGTGTGCAAAATTTGAAGTCAATCGGAGTTGTTTAGGTAGGAATCGACATTAGTTTTGGAATTCGAAAGTTCATAAGTTCTTAGGATTGAATCGATGCATGAATCGTGATTCTATTGTTGTTTGATGTGATTTGACGCTTCGAGTGTGTTTGTATAATGTTTTAGGACTTGTTGGTATGTTTGGTTGAGGTCCCGGGGGCCTCGGGTGTAATTAGGATCATGTTCGGCGCATTTAGGAACATTGAAGATTGTTTAATCTGGTGCTTTTAGTTTCCTTATACGCAATCGTGAGTGGATAAACATGATCGCGGAGAGTAGTTTGGCACTGGGGAAATTTTTCTCTACACAATCGTGAAAGGATGTATGCGATCACGAAGGTTTGGCTTGCAGTGAATCGCGAACGTGTGAAGGTGGTCGCGTTCGCGAAGAAGGAATGGCGAAGCTGGGAGCTGAGGTAGTTGTGCTACGTGATCGCGTGGCCTGGGATGCGATCGCAATGTTGAGGCTGCTTGTTAATCACGTTTGTGAGTGCCTTTACATGATCGCGGAGAGCAAATTTGAGCTGGGCCGAAATTTTCTTACGCGATCGCGAATGGATTCCGCGATCACGATAGGTAAATAACTAGGCAGCAGAACTTAAGTTTAAAACGAGGGTTTATTCCATAATTCACATTTTAGACTTAGAGAGCTCGGTTTGAGGTGAAATTTCAAGGTATTTTCAGAGAGATCATTAGGGTAAGGATTCCTAACTCGATTTTGGTTAAATTACTCGAATCTATCATTGTTTTTATTATGTAATTAGGGATTCAAGTTGGAAAAATTGGGGAAAAGTGATAGAACTTCTTAGGCTAAATTTTTGAGTTTTGAAAGGAAAAATGAGGTCGGATTTGGATTATTCTTGTATGGTTGGACTCGAAATCGAATGGATGTTCGATTTTGGTAATTTTGGTCAGGTTCCGAGACGCGGGTCCAGGATGACTTTTTGGGTCGATTTTTCAATTCTTTGCAAAGATCGTAATTTTATTTTTTGAATTAGTTTTCTATAGTTATATTTATAGTATGAAATTATTTTGGCTAGATTCGAGTCGTTCGGAGTTGGAAAATCGAGAGAAATGCCTTCTAGTTGATTGATTTTGCGTGGTTTGAGGTAAGTGACTTATCTAACCTTGTGTAGGGGAATCCCCCTTAGGATTTGGTATTATTTTGATAATTGTGATATGTGAAAGTCGTATATGCAAGGTGACGAGCATGACATGGGCTAAATATTGAAATTCCCGGTTTTTAGCTGTGTAGTTTCCTTTCACGCTTTAATTGAGTTGCCTTAACATGTTATAGTCATCATATTTAGTCTAATTTCATATGTCTACTTGTCTTATCTCTTATTTGCAAATTGTCCTACGTTTTTAGTTGAAGTACTTGCTTCCTTTATTCCGTATTCATTATTTAACTGTTGAATTCTTTATTTGAAATTTTTATTCTTGGAATGTCTTATTGTTGAATTTGGTATTGAGTTGCAAATGTTGTGGTTCCTGTCGAGGCAAATTGTAAGTCGAGAAATATCATTTTATTGAGTTACTCTCCGGTTGTTACTGTTGAGACTTTTTGTACATTGTGGTTGAGCCGTGGGCTCCTTATTGTGAAATTCTATTACTGTTTGACTTTTCTAGCAAGTTGTGATATTGGTCACTTGAGGTGCAAATTGTGACACGTTGTGATATTGATACGCATGCGGTGGTATAAGGTCTGGGTGTTGAAACGCATGCGGTGAGATGATATGGGCTTGATACGCGTGGCTAGTAGGGGAACTACTAGAAGTCATGCGGTGTGATAAGGTGGGCTAAAACGCGGGATGCTATTTCGAAAAAAAATAATTTCCAAAACTAAATGTAAAGGCTTCGGCGGTGATACAAGGAAAGATTGTGAGTTACTTTTGTGATTTAGGACTACGAGGTTGTACCTCGGTAGTGGCCCTTGATGATCTTTCTCTATTTGTTGTACTTGTCTTGGTTGTTTGTTTCCTTAACATGTCAATCCTTATTTTCTTCCCTGTTGTATTATCTGCCTTGATTCCTTATTTGTTTTGTTTCCATTGTCATTATCATTGTATTGTTATATGTTTCGTCCTAGTTTCTATTATTTCCAATAGAGCCTAGACCTGACCTCGTCACTACTCTACCGAGGTTAGGTTTGGCACTTACTGGGTACTGCTGTAGTGTACTCATACCACGCTTCTACACATCTTTTTGTGCAGATCCAAGTTACATCTTATCAGTCCCGATACTAGCGAGCTAACTTTACATTTGGAGACTTCAAGGTACACTTGTCCGTGTCCGCAGGCCTCATAGTCCAATTCTATCCTTTTTTATATTTTCCTTCCGTATTAGACACATTTGTATATGGATGATTTGGCTTGGTCATAGAGCTTGTGACTTGTATTATGCCGGGTTTTGGGCTATTGTATACACTTGGACCTGTAGAGATTTCCCTTTATATATATGTTGTTAAGTTTTGAGATTTTAGATTATTGTTTTCATTCACTTTCGCATGTTTGTTAGACTAGGTGCCGTCATGACATCCTACTAAGGGAAATTGAGGTCGTGACAACATTATATCAGTATGTGCCAAAATTTGTGATAAACATGATTTTTTCTTGATCTTTCCGTGCATCCTAATGTGATTATACCTAGAATATGCATCAAGAAAACTCATTAACTCATGCACGGCCGTAGAATCGATCATTTGATCAACGTTTGGCAATGAGAAAGAATTCATAAGGTTTGCCTTATTCAAATTTTTATAATCTACACACATTCTAAATTTATTATTCTTCTTTGGTACTACCACTACGTTAGCTAACCAATCAGGGACTCTTGAATTGAAATTATATTTAGTAACCGGGTTATCTCTTCTTTGACAAACCTGTTTCTGACCTCTGTTATCGGTCGTTTCTTCTGCCTTACCGGAGGGAAGTTAGGGTCCAAACTCAACTTGTGGATAACCACTTCCAATGGGATACCTATCATATCTGAATGCGACCATACATAACAATCAACGTTGGCTTTTAGAAAATCTATAATTATTGATCTGAGTTCGGGACTCAACCTCGTTCCCAAATAGAATCTCATTTCTAAGAACTCCTTGAACAAGGCCACTTGTTCGAGCTCTTCAACGGTTGATTTGGTCACATCCATTTTCTCCTGTACCTGAAAAGACCTCAATACCTGATAAAAATATGATGACTCCTCTTCTCCATTATCTTCTATCTGGGTTAAAGAGGGCACTGACTTCTGTAGTTTCTATTTACTTATCTCTTTTCCCTTGCTACTAGACGAGGTAACTACGTTCATCTCTCTTGCAGCCGGTTGATCTCCTCTGATCTGCTTAACTCCTTTCAGCGTGGGAAATTTCAGCAATTGATGATAAGTTGACGGCACAACCTTCATTTCATGTATCCAAAGCCTTCCAAGGATCACATTATATTCCATGTCGCCATCTACCACTTCGAAAAGAATGGTCTTCGATATGCCTTCGACATGTTTGGGCAGTAGAATCTCTCCTCGGGTCGTTACACTTGTTAAGCTGAACCCGGCCAGAAGCTTTATTACCGGAACTATGTTTTCAGTTAACTTTGCTTACTCTAAAACTCTCCATTGTATGATATTGACTAAATTGCCTGGATCAACCAACACACATTTAGTTTTAAAATCTAAAACATTAAGAGATATTACCAAAGCATCATTATGTGGTAGAAAAGCACATCAACATCATTTTCCGTGAAAGTGATGTCATCTTCTGAAGCTTCTCGGATCCCTTTACATGAGTAATCGATAACTTCGTCTTCTTTACTACTGAAAATGTCACCCCATTTACCTCGTCACTACCAAAAATCATTTTTATCATTATACGAGGTGACCCTGCATCCGGTTTAGCTGGCTCCCCAACGTCTCAATTTTTCCCATAATTATTTTTGGCCCAATCATTTAAAAATTCTCTAAGGTGACCATTCTTCAGCAACGCTGCAACCTCTTCGCGTACGTGCAGGCAGTCCCCAGTACTATGACCATGTGTTCCATGAAATTCATACCATAAATTAGGATCTCTCTAACTAGGATCTGATTGAATTGGTTTCAGAAACCTAGCCTACTTAATATTTCTCATAGCCGACACCAACTCTATTAAACTGATGTTAAAGTTATAGTCAGATAACTGGGAATGCGCTGAATCTCGGTACCCTGATACTTCTTTTTCCTGTAAAGCTCTGCTACTCCGACCACGATCCACTCTTCTATCGGAAGCAAACTTATCTGATGACTAAAAATCTTTATTTCCTCGCCCATTGGTCCTTTCATAAGGCTGAAAACGACCTCTAGAAGATCTCTGATCTGCATCAACATCAACTTTAAACCTTTCCTGATTTCGATCACGGTTACGTCCTTTGGAAGACACTGAGGAACTTAGTTGATCATCTTCTATTCTAATCTTTGACTTGTCGCGATAGTGGACATGTGCCCATGTGGTTGCCTGAAATTTTAACAAGCATTCCTTCAACTTCCTAGAGGCATCAGAGCTCAATAGGGTGAGACCCTTTGTAAACGCTTCAACTGCCCACTCGTCCGGTATTGTCGACAACATCATCCTTTCCTTCTGAAGTCGGATCATGAACTCTCACAATAGTTTGGATTCTCCTTGGGCGATTCTGAATATATTCGCCTTTCTTACTTGGACTTTTCTTGCCCCAGCATAAGTTTTAATAAAATAATCTACAAGCATTTCAAAAGAATTAATAGAATGCTCAGTAAAAAAGAATACCAAGTTAAAGCACCCTTCGTTAGGGTTTCGCCAAATTTTTTCAAGAAAATGGATTCGATCTCATGCTGAACCAAGTCATTCCCCTTTACAGCCGTAGTGTAAGTCGTGATATGCTCCTGCGGATCCGAAGTCCCATCATACTTCGGAATATCTGACATCTTTAAATCTTTTTAGAATCAACTCTGGGACTGCACTTAGTTTGAACGGCAACTGTATATACTTCTTGGAGTTCGGTCCCTTTAGCACCGGTGATGCTCCCAGGATTTGATCCATCCGAACATGGAATTCTTTAGCGTTTCGGTCCATTTGTTCATTCATCTCCTTCATGAATCTCATGAGCTCGGTCTTGAAAGGATCATTGGCGTTGTGATCGTTCCCAAATCCACTATTTGTACCACCTGCCTCATTCAAATTGAACTCCTCCTTTGGAGCATCGTTACCGGTTCTTTGAAATGTTTGATTTGCAGGGATGCTGGGAGGAATACGAACTCCTCCATTAGAGTTATTGGAACCAACCGAAAGCGTCTATTTCAATTCTGTCATCACCCGATCTTGTCTTGAGAGGTGATTCATAATTTTCCTTTGTTGCTCTCTCAAGATTTTGATCGTTTCAACAACGTGTTTGTCATCCGCATCATCAGGAGTTGGACTTCTCACATGACGAGAATTTTGACCTTCGCGAACTGGAATTGTTTCATCTCCTTCTTAGTGAGTTTCGCTAGTTGAATCATCACGCTACAATATATCCCCAAGTTCGTTAGGTGCTCCAACATTATAGGAATTGTTCACATCGTTAGCCGCCATATCTGATTTTTTTTTGCAAACAGAAAATAATAAAACTTTATTAATAACAGATGAATGGATCGAAGTAATTATACAATTGTATATGTCCCACAGTGGGCGCCAAACTATTTACCCGTAAAATGATATAGTTGAATTTGTTACGTGGTTTATAGACACATCAATTAATTTGATCCAGAAATATGAAATAAATAAGAACAGAAGTAAGATTATAAAAATAATTTAAGGAAAATACGGTGTGGCTATGAGTTTAGCTTTTCTGATAGCAATAGCAAGAACAATACTAAGAATAAAGTAAAGAGAGCAATTTGATAGAATAAGAGCTCATTTTAGCTTTGCGTACAAAATATATTATGTCATTCAATGGATACAAATTCTCTTATTTATAGCTTTATTCAGGGAGTTAAAATCCTCAAATCAAGCTCTCCTTTCCCAACCGATGTATCCCCTTCAAATCTCTGTCCTCGGTTTTGCCTATCTTCGGAACTTACCCAGTGGTTACATATTTGTAACCGGTACCAGCCTTCCGCTGGCTCATCTTTTGTCTGTGTCATCTCATCATTCATCTATCTGTCGCCGCTAATCAATTTTACCCAATACACTTTATGTGTTGCCTTTTTAACACTTCATGTTACTTAGAATGTGCTTATTAAACCCCTTTCATTACTAGCTCGTAAACAAATAGATCGCGTGAACTTCACCCGTGATAACACAACAAAATAACAAATGAAATAAAACCATATGGCCTTTAAGTTATAAAAGAAAGCATTTTAAGCCACACAAAAGAAAACTGTCTTTAGAAAAAAACACTCTCGTCGCCGCCGTCTCTAGTTCTTCTCCATCAGCTTAGCCACCCTCCACGAGCCCCATATAAAGAGTACTATTGATTGATAAATTTTTCCTTTCAAATAAATTCAAGTGATGTTTTTGACCAAAATTGTATAATGCATCTAAAAAGTCTTTGGAAAAAATGGGGAAAATAAAAAACGACAACCAAATTCATTTTTATTGGTTGGACTTTTTCTTCATGCTTATTGCACGAGTGCGGAACCAAAATATGGTTTATTTTTACTAAAAATACTCAAATAAGTGTAAAAAAAAAAGTTACCAAAGTATATATAACGCCACTAATAGTGGCTCTATATAGTAACGTTAACTGTACCGTTACTGTATAGCGCCACTATTAGTGGCGTTATACTGACAAACTTACATAGCGCCATTAATAGTGGCGCTATATGTATATTACCTGAAGACATAGCGCCATTAATAGTGGGGCTATACCCCTTAATACAAATCCTCCATCTTCTTCTTCTTCGTTCCATCTCCCTCATTTTCATTTCTGGTCCCACCACCACCACCACTGATTCTGCCCCCATTTTTAAAAAAATAAAATAAAATTTGGGTCCCCCCGTCACATAAAAGTTTAATATTTGTGGTCCCACTGTCGAGTAGAGCTTCGTATTATTGTGGATTCACTCTTCCGGAGTCAAAATTTCGATCTATCTACATTTCGAAAATTCTAAATCGAGGTATTTCGATTTATTTTAAGTTGAAACTTTTATAACAATGCATATTACTTGATTTGTATGTGTTCTATTTCGGTCTGTGTTTATTTTTTCCGAAACTAGCATGTTAAATTTTATCCGGATTTAATTTTAGTGTTGTATAAAAATATGTAAATTAGTCTAAAAAATGTGTTTGTTAATATCCTCATGTATATTTATGTGTTTTTATGCCGTTTAGTTTAGATTATTTTTTAGCGTAGTAAAATGTATACTTTTTTAGCGTAGTAAAACGTAGACCTTTTTAGCGTAGTAAAACGTAGACCCCTTTAGCGTAGTAAAATGTAGAGCCTTGTAGCGTAGTATTGTGTAGTAATTATTTAATTATCTTATATTCTAGCACGAAACCCATAATTATATATATATAATTCTTACAATTAATTTATTAAAAAATATGAATAAAAATTATAAATATATATATATATATTCTTACAATTAATTTATTAAAAAATATGAATAAAAATTATAAAAAAACATAAAATTATTAATGATAGTTTGGTACCACTGGGCCTCAGAAAATCTAGCACGAAACCCATAATTATAAAAATTATATATATATATATATATATATATATATATATATATATTATTTTTACAATTTAGTTATTAAATAAATATGAATAAAAATTATTAAAAAAACATAAAATTATTAATGATAGTTTGGTACCACTGAGCTTCAGAAAATCTAGCACGAAACCCATAATTATAAAAATTATATATATATATATATATATATATATATATATATATATATATATATATAATTTTTATAATTAAGTTATTAAAAAATATGAATAAAAATTATTAAAAAAACATAAAATTATTAATGATAGTTTGGTACCACTGGACTTCAGAAAATCTAGCACGAAACCCATAATTATAAATATATATATATATATATATATATATATATATATATATATATATATATATATATATATATATATATATATATATATTATTTTTACAATTTAGTTATTAAATAAATATGAATAAAAATTATTAAAAAAACATAAAATTATTAATGATAGTTTGGTACCACTAAGCCTCAGAAAATCTAGCACGAAACCCATAAGTATATATATAATATTTACAATTAAGTTGTTAAAAATATGAATTTAAATTATAAAAAAAAAATATGAATAAACATTATTAAAAAAATATAAAATTATTAATGATAGTTTGGTACCACTGGGCACGAAACCCATAAGTATATATATAATTTTTACAATTAAGTTGTTAAAAAATATGAATTTAAATTATAAAAAACACACATAAATTTTAATGATAGTTATTAAAAATTATGAATTTGCAGTTGACGACATGGATGCACCTATACATCCCGGCCCTCGGACGTCGGAGCTACTACCCCTACAGCCCCAGCATAGATCCGAGCATATATGGGGGGGAGAGTTGCTTACGCAGACTTTTCGGGGCAGGAGAGTGGATTTATTGTGGGAGTTTTTGACTCCTCCCCGCGTTCTACATCCCCGTGTGGTCCATCACCTGGAGGAGATGGGATTATATAGGATCATTAGCATTGGCCGGATACAGCTCGACTATGCTTTGATCACGACGTTGATTGAGCGGTGGCGACCAGAGACGCACACTTTCCATCTGCCCATCGGTGAAGTCACCATCACACTCCAGGACGTCGAGATTTTATATGGCCTGTCCACCGATGGCTTGCCAGTTTTACTGCCTAGGAACATGAGATATTTTAACCGGGCTTCATATATGGATATGCTGCACAGGCTCACGGGCTTCAGGTCCGAGGACCCAGATGTAGCAATTGGGAGTAGTCGTATGCAGTTGGTCCCCATTAGAGACCACTTGGTGCAGATCCACGATACTATCACCGACGACTCAGCGGAGGTGGATGTGGAGCAATATACGAGGCTGTTGTTGCTCCTTCTATTTGGGGGGGTCTTGTTCCCGAACACTTCGGGGAACCTAGTGAGCCTTCGTTTTCTGCATCATATTGCGGACTTTGATGATACAGTCAGCTACAGCTGGGGTGGTGTTGTCCTATCTTTTTTGTACAGGCAGATGTGTCGGGCATCCATGGGCACACAGAGAGACGTTTCTGGCTTTCTGCCACTTCTACAGGAGACAACTTATTCAAATAATTTGTCGTTTAGTTCCAATTCTACCTAGTTATAGTTAATCTTTACGTCAACTTTCTGTTTTAGGTTTGGGTGTGGGAGCGATTTCTGCAACTTCGGCCACCTCTACCACAGCTACCGGCTAATGTACATATTCCTGATCTCCCTCTAGCTTGTAGGTGGGTATTGCGTCGTAGACTTGCACGAGAGTATCATGGCCATCATAATCTCCCCTTCTGTAGGGATGTGTTGGATTTTTTGGAGGATGCACAGGTGAATATCTAACTAAACTTACCAATTATTTTTTAACTAGGTGTTGCGCATACTAACGGTTTGTGTTATTATTTGATAGTTCATCTGGACGTCGTACAACGAAGAGCTGATAGGTACCCTGCCAGCGTATTGCACGCACGGTCGCCATATTTGGAGGGCTTCCGTCCCTCTCACGTGCCTCGATATTGTTGAGCATCATGCCTCAGAGCGAGTATTTCGTCAGTTTGGATTTTCGCAGTCTATACCGACTCAGTCTGCATGGGATCCTTTACATTATGAGAGAGATGATAGGATGAGAGTGGACGACACATTTATTGAGTGGCTGACAGCGCAGTTGGGTATTTGGGACAGCCGAGAGGACTTGACCTCAGCTCCGCAACACTTTCCTATCGAAGTTTATATGGCATGATACCACACTGTTTCCCGACTTTTTATCGGGAACCCAGTTCATCAGGTAGATGGTCGATACGTCTCATACGCCGGGAGACATGAGGCTCTGGTATGTTTTCTGTTATTATCAATTACTTTAATAGTAATTTCTAGTCAAATACGTAGTTTATATTAAAAACTTTTGTGCAGGCGATTGGATTGCATACCGTATATCGTATGGGGCAGCAGATGCAGAGTTATGTCCACGACCCTGTGATCATGCAGGACTATAGTCGTCGCTTAATGGATGTGGCTGCCCAGACACTGCAGCGAGGCCGATCGGATCAGCGTTTGGCACACCAGCCAGATTATGTTGACCCAGCCACATACCAGCGAGGTCGTGGTATGCCACGGGGTGGTGGCCGACGAGCTATTGTTGCTCCACGACGACCTGCTGGTGTTGGACGACGTGGTCATGGGCGGAGAGGAGGTCCCCAACAAGGGGGCTTTGAGGCTCTTACTGATGATGTTGCTGCTGATATGGGAGGTGGCATGCATGAGACCGACATGCCGTCTTATAGCCTTGGCATTTATGACACTCCAGGGACGTCGCAGGTGACCCCATCGGGTCAATTCTTGATCATGGGCTCGGATTTTCAAGGAGTGGAGTTGGGTAGATATTTCCCTGGCCCGTCTACCACTGATGAGTCTCGACCGATCCGAGATTTTGATAGTGGGCACCGACTGAGTTATGGCAGCTCATCACATGCGCAGGTATGAGTTTATTAGTATTAATTTTATTACTGTTTTTACTATAACTTATTTATTTTGTTTTAACTTTATTAATTTACTTTTTTAGGCTTCATACGATGCTGCGACAGATGGCTACATTCAGGATCCAGACACGATTATGGTAAGACAATATAAATTTTTGTGAATTGTTATGTAGTTTTCTATACTAAGTTTCATATTATTATGTAGCCTTCTACTGGAGCTGACAATACCACCGATACATGTCATCCTGTGCCGCATCCGGCCATAAGGAGACGACTTGATGATGATGATCCTGATAGCGTACCTGGGCGGCAGGGGATGCGCCTCAGGCCAACGGCTACTTTGAGACACACCGGATGCGGGACACATTGATTCGGTCTTCCATATTTTTGTTTTTTTGGTGTAAATAATATTTTTTGTACATTAACAACAATATTTAGTCGAATATGACAGTTACTTTTTTTTAGTTCTCATTTCGTTTTATAGTTTTTGGTATAGTAACACAACAACTTAAACTTAACTTCCACTTAAATTAAAATAAAATTTAGTACAACAAACAAGGAAAACATTACTACAACACAAACACAAACATAACAGGCCAACATAATAAAAATACATGACATATGAAAATGACACTAAACACATACACGTCAATGCTCCATCCTCAGTTGTCATTTATTCTTCGCTCCAACTACTTAAATCGTTCTTCCATTTGTTCTTTTTATTCTTCTAACTCTTTCACTCTCGACTTCACCTCCGCAAGTTCCCGTTTATATTTTCGCTGCGTTCCTTGTGTGCTTTACAATTCCATTCTGCTCTCCATTTTTTATCTTCCACCTCCTTCAGTTTCTCCCTCATTTCTGTAATAATTCTATCTCCCTCCTTTTGTATTCTATGCTGGTATAACAACATATTATGAAATTCCTGTAATCTATCCCTGTAGCTTTCCTGATAACATGGTTCCTCACCCATTCATCAAATTCACAAGTAGGTTCGTCGGGTTGCTTGTACAAATTGTTTATACAACACCAATAGCGGCGTCCAACGTTAGCACCTTCCCACCCACAATCCATCATGCATGGTTTTCCACATAAGCAAATTGGTGGACGACCATGTTGAGCCATTTGTGAACTATTTGCTTATAATAAAAACCTTACTTACTTTTAATGAAATATTTCTTGGGGGAAATTTTTAGCACACAAAATAACTACAATGACCCCATTATTTATAGGCTAAACAAGACACATATAGCGCCATATCTAATGGCGCTATATTAGATAGCGCCATATCTAATGGCGCTATATTAGATAGCGCCATATCTAATGGCGCCATATCATGATGTTGACGAGACGACTTTATGTCAGCCGGTCACACATATCTAATGGCGCCATATCATGATGTTTTCAGCTTTTTCAGTTCGACAAGACAAGACACACATAGCGCTATATGTATATTTTGTGTATTAAATATCGTCATAGCGACACGACAACACACATAATAAATATACCGATAATTATATTAAATTATTATTTAAATAGGTAAAAAGGGAAAGTACAAATCATAATTAACAAACAAGAAAATATTATTTCATAAATACTTAAATCGTATACATAACAACTAATTATTACAACATGAACTCATGGGTAGTTAGGTACAATAGAAGAACACCCGCCCTGAGCTTGATTATTGTTGCCACCCAAAGGACATTTTCTACGGGCGTGGCCTGTTTGCGAGCATATACCACATTTGCGTGCATATACGATATCACTAGCATCCATTTGGTTCCGTATACGCGTTCTCTTCTGCACCTGTCTTTTACACAAATAGGACTTGTTACACACCATTTTAAATGGTTCTGGGGGCCAGTAATGCTCAGAACCCACTGGTTGCAACTGACCACTATATGTGTTTAGGTATTTGGAAACACTATATTGTTGATCAATATAGTTGGTCTCCGCATAACCAACACGTTGAAAACACTTGATGGCATGTGAACAAGGCATGTGGTAGATTGACCATTTCCCACATGAGCATAACCTTGTGGATTCATTTACAGTATGTACATTATTACCCCAATTATTATGGATAGCGGTGCGAACTTTAAAAATACCTCGTTCGTTATCATATTGCAAAAAGGAATGCCAATGTGCTCGCCGTCTGTATTTCTCTAATCTATTCATAGGCACTGGCATAAATTCAACACCCCTTTCCATCAATTTCGTTGCAGCTGCAGACAGTTGTACAAACCTCTCCGCCATCTGCTTGAACGACATACGCACCATGGTTGTGACGGGCAATCCTTTTGCCGACTTTAATAACCCGTTGAAGGATTCTGACACGTTTGTAGTAAGAATTCCCCAGCGTCTGCCACCATCTGCATGCAACGTCCACTTTTCAGGATCATGTCGCATTAACCAACGATATGCTGCATCGTCTTCTTGCCTGATAGAATCCATATGCCTCCGGAATTTATGTTGTTGGTGGTCTGTTGCTGCCATCCACATCAAATCATGTAGATCTTTTTTGGGATGTGCCTTCTTGAAATTGGCCTTAAAGTGCCTCACACAGTAACGATGGTATGCATAAGGTTCTTGCTAGGCAAGAAGGTTCTCCACAGAACTTAATATACCCCCATACCGATCAGATATTAGACAAATACCTGAACGATGTTTGACAACGTGCTCTTCAAGTGGTTCAAAAACATTGTCCATGTCTCTGTGCTTTCATTTGCACAAATAGCAAAGGCTAGAGGAAATATTTGTCCATTAGCATCCACAGCCACCGCTATCAATACGGAATTGAATATATATTCTGGTTTACCCGGACTCCGCTCAAGCTTCCATTCAATAATTGTTCCGGGGTTAAAGTGCTGCAGTGCAGCCATGTAGCTAGACAGATCTGCAAATGACTTATCCCAGTTACCATAGACTATTTCAAACGCTCTTTTGCGCTCAAGATATGCCTTTCTTTTAGTAATTGTGTGCCATATTCCTGGTAGACTGCTGTAATGCACTCTTTGATTTTATACCTTATGGACGCTTCGATGTGCGGAATAAGTACAAGAGATATCAAGTCAATATCCAAGTTGAAGTGATTCCCGTTGAAAGTGTCCATTTCGCATGTGTGGGTGGGAATGTATTTACCCACTTTCCACATACCTGTTTTCTTCTTCGACGCACGCAACATCCAATTACATGGCCAAAACCACCTGCGGCAAATAGCCTTGTATACCGTCGGACTTGACTCCGATACCTGCATCTCACGATACTCTTTAACATTGTGCATTTTACAAGCCCTGCTTACGCGTGCTTTATCAGGAAAAAGCATCCCCTTTGCAAGCACCGTTGGTCTAGACTCATCCCACATTGTTGTCCGGATTTTATCAAAATCCCTTGTGAGAGCTTCCACATCCGGCACGGCTGGCAAGTTATCAATATAAGGAATCTCCCTTGAATGAAACGGCACTTCAGACTCGTTCACTTTTCGTCTATGGGGGGCTCTCTTCAAATCCGGTCCTTCCTCCTCGTCCTCTTCATCACCATCCTCACGAGCAAATGGTGTCTCGTCTCCCGATTCATCGGCATTGTTATCGTAATCGTTGTTCTCTTCCTCACTCTGTTCATCTGCCAGATCCTGATGTAATATGTCGTTTTCGAGAAATTGAGTGAGTACGGGTAGTTCAACTTGCTCGTTTTCACTGCACATTTCAACAAAAATATAAGCTACTAAATTAATAAATGCTTTATATATGGCTGTAGCTTTTCACTTACAAGTTGTAATGTGATGACATTCCATGATGGACGTTTTCAGTTAGGTGATGACTACCGGATGGGTCACTTGTAAAATTCATATCCGGCCAGTACCCCCTATTAAATAAATGAGCATTAAAATTAATTCAATACGCAAAAATATACATAATTAACACAAACGAAAATTGAAGTTTACCACTCTTCTTGTGAATTATGGAAATCAGGGTATAAATTATTTTCTCGCTGCTCATTCGCCGACGGTGATAAATTTAAATCAAGAAAAATTCTTTCATCTGGAACATGTCCGGCAAAAACTGATCCAGAATAACCACCCGATGACTGGGGGTTATCTCTACTACGCACAACCTCATTTTTTGGAACGTCTTCGACCTTCACGTACATCTCCAACATTGTGATTACAAGAAATTCCCGGCATTCGTCCGAAGTCCTCAAGAAATCACTCAAAGTGTCATCATCGTCGATGTTAAACTCTGAGTAAAAAGCAACCCCTTGCGGCGTAACGGAATACGGATATCTTCCGGTTACTTTGAGTATCACTGAACGTTTTCTCATACTCATTTTTTTGCATAACAACGATATCAATGTTTCGTACTCCATTGAAAGTGGCAATTTAACATTACACTTAGCAGGTAAACTGTAGCCCACAGAGTTATTCTCCATCACAACCTCACCCCCCAATATAATGATACTCTTATTCTACGTTCTTCAGACATAATGAAAAAATGCTGGAGAATTTAACAACAATAGAAACCAACAAGAGTTAAAAAAAATTTGAATGAAGTTGTGGCGATTCTACGATGTTTATATAGAAAATGGCTAGCCGGGTTATTTTTTTTGTTTGTATATAGCGCCACAAAAAGTGGCTTTATACGCATTTAAATTATTGAACCCAGACATTATTGATGGGGTCATGTAATAAGGCATATAGCGCCACTATTAATGGCGCTATGTAAGTTTGTCAGTATAACGCCACTAATAGTGGCGCTATACAGTAACGGTACAGTTAACGTTACTGTATAGCGCCACTATTAGTGGCGTTATATATACTTTGGTAACTTTTTTTTTACACTTATTTGAGTATTTTTAGTAAAAATAAACCATATTTTGGTTCCGCTCTCCTTATTGCACGTTGTGTGTTATTCTTACCATTATTATTATTCCGACGAAAGTGCTACGAATAAAAGTCAATGAAAGCCACACTGGCGAATCTGCCACTTGCATGCAACGCGGGACCCACGGGTTGGAAATTGTAATTCACCTCCTAATCAGGGTCATTTCTGTAATTAGGCATCTAGAGCCCACAAATTTCAACACTTGTGAGTTGGGTCTCTCTTTGACTCTTGGCACCGCGTTAAGAATTCAAAGAACTAGAATGCAGTCATTTAAATGGAAAAAAGAAATTAATAATTTAATGAGGAAAAGGAAATGACAGGAAAAAAGTAATTGATTTGCAAGAATACTCCCTGAATTTTGATTTAATTAGAAATGTGCCTCCAATGCTAAGAAAAAGCTATTCATCCAAAAAAATGATGGAATATAAGCTTAACTATAATAAATTTGTGAGAAGATATGATATTTGTTTATATGAGTTGAAATATGCAACATTTCCTGAGGGTTAATACTTGCTATATGAGTTGTGATATGTAACATTTCTTGAGACAACAAAGACTATTTCTCATAAAATTGTATAATTTTGATCTATAACAACGACCGCTCCTGCGATCCAACGCCAAAGGTCTAACCCCGCTTCTGCGATGCCCTCTCTGCTTCTGCGGATGCGCATCAGCGCCCCTAGCTCCGCATTTGCGGCCCTTTGCTCAGGTGGTTCGGGATCGCTTCTGCGACCATAACGCCACATCTGCGGCCCTTTTCACGTAGGTGCAATTGCACCAGACCCTAGCTGTTTTAGCTCTTTCTCAAACTCCAAGTTAATATATATATATATTTGCTAACACTATATTGATCAATAAATTTCACATATCTAATGGTTTGTTAATTTGATTTTGTTTATTCTTTATCCCATATATTAACTTAATCTTGTATGGATCCATTTTACAAGAGTTATAGCGAAATTTATTGTTATTATTACTCTAGTTTTGTCTTCAAGTGTATATATTTTGTTACTAGTATATTATAATTGACTACTATTCCACTAGATAACAAAATAAATAAAAAAAAGTCTAAACTTTATTTTTGGGCAGATTATCAAATATCCAAAACTTGGGGGAGCCTTTAAGCAATTTAAAACGTAAAAGACAGATATACAGCCGTTGCAAGTGGAGTCTAAATATTTTAATTTTCTCTAGAGAAAGTAGAAAGAGAAAGAGAAGACAGCTATGTCGTGCAGAGCAGAAGATACTGTTAGCGTCAAGATTCTCTGAACAGCTTCTCTCTTCTTTTGTTGTCTGGAAATTCTCCTATCTATCTATCTATCTATCCGTAAGTTCTTTGATCCTCGTGCTCTCAGTTTTCTTTCTTCATTTTTATTTTTTCATTAAAAATGGTGGAAAATTCAACCGAGTCCGATAACAAGGTAAAAGAGAACAGTAAATCCGAGGAGAATACTGTTGAAGGGACAAGCTTTGGAACATTAGGAGAAAAGGGTATTCAATTTCTTGGGAAATCAGTATCAGAAATGAAAATGGTCAGTGATGCTCATCCTAGCTATCAAGAGTTGACTCTTAGTTACCTTTGTGAGAAGGGATTTCAAGAAAGAGATGTTTTTGAGAAAGTAGGTAGCAGTTATAAAGGGAAAGAAGTGATGGTATTAGGTGAGGATCAGAATGAGGAAAGTAATAACAGATGGGTAGAAAGGGATTTTCTTCAATTGAATAATGAGAGTAGAGGGAATGGGAATTCATCTAAAAGGGATTCTGTTGAGGATGAGGAAATTGAGGCAGCTAATAGAGAGAAGAAACCTAAGATTGAAACCCTTAACCTTTCTTTGGCTTTGCCTGATGTTTCACTCTCTTTAGCTGGCTCAAATAGGGTGGTCCCAAATGGTGGTGATCTTCCTTCTAGGTTGAGGCCTAGTAGGAGTGTACAGTCATTAGAACCATCACTTAACAATACAAGAACCACTCATTCCAATGATTTCACAGCTGCATCATTGTCTTGCTCCTATTCCCACGCCTTTTCCCACAACCCTAGTTGCTCGCTTACGCATAATTCAACGGAGTATTATGAACATTCCATGGGGAGTCATCGAAGGGGCAGCGATCACATCTGGAATTGTGGAGAAGGAACTAATGGTTCAGTTCATAGCCGGTTTAGGCCAATTGGAGATGGGGGTGTTGCTCTGGCGAATAACTATGGCGGAAGTTTTGCTCTTGGGAGCCAAGTTTTACATAAGGAGACGTGTAATAACAGTGTTTATAGGACTACAAGCTCGGATAACATTTCGTTTTTCCCATCTGAGTTGCCCGCAAGACCAAGAATTGATGGTCAATCGGGCGATTCAAGGGGAAGAGGTTCAGAAAGTCTCAGAGGTTTGGAGAGTATGGATGGAGGACGGGCTCGTAAGATTTCTAGGCCTGAGAGAATCCTTAGAGAAATAGTTTCTGAATCTATTCCTCTTATGGCTCAGATTGTGCAAGAGCTTCCTGATGAAACAGTTGAATCGACAAAGGAATACTTGAGGAGCCTAATTGCAACACCTGAGAGAAAAGACGAATTAGTTGGCCTTCAGAACAGGCTACATAGGAGATGTGATCTTACCAACGAGACTCTCGCAAAGTGTCACAAGACTCAACTGGAGCTTTTTGTTGCAATAAAAATGGGTCTCGGGAGCTTCTTATCTAGCAAAAAGTCCCCACCAACAACTGAACTAGTGGAAATTTTCTTACTTGAAAGGTGTCGAAATATAAACTGCATGAGGGTATTGCCTGTTGAGGATTGTGAATGCAAGATTTGCTCAACAAAGAAGGGATTCTGCAGTGAATGCATGTGTCCGGTTTGTTTGAACTTCGATTGTGCCAATAATACTTGCAGTTGGGTTGGGTGTGATGCGTGTTCACACTGGTGTCATGCTGTTTGTGGTATTCAGAGGAATCTTATAAAGCCAGGTCCAAGCTTCAAAGGGCCTGCCGGGACAACTGAAATGCAATTTTACTGTCTTGGATGTGGTCATGCATCTGAAATGTTTGGATTTGTTAAAGATGTCTTCACGTCTTGTGCAAAAGATTGGGGTGAAGAAACATTGATGAAAGAGCTTGACTGTGTTCAGAAAATCTTCCAAGGGAGTGAAGATTTTAAAGGCAAGGAGTTGCATGTTAAGGCTGCTGAATTGCGTAGTAAGCTAGAGAAAAAGATGATTTCTCGTCCGGATGTCTGCAATTTCATCTTTCAGTTCTTTAATTGTAAGTATACCTACCAAACCACATTATTTCTTTATTTTTCTCATTTCAGCTGTTAGCTTTGAGGTTAGTTCTTTGTACTGGTAATCTGAGCAAATTTCTAGGTTAATTCACTATTCTCTCTTTCTTGCTTTTGGTTTTTCTTTGTTTCTTTTATTATGTGAATCACTTTTGTAATTTAGAATGTATATTTGCAAAGAACACCTCTCAAGGACTGGTTATTTATATTAGTGACCTCGTTTAATTTTGTCGGTTGTCCCTGACAGGACATAAGTAATCCTTGTTTAATATGGCCTTAGCTAAGACTTCGAGCTGTGCTTCTTTTGGATATGATAAAAATAAAATAGGAATTTTAGTGTTACCAATAAAAAGAGAATATTGCTGACATTTTATAGTGAAATGAATACGGAGCATCGGGGAATAAAGGCTATGATCAATATGCTTAGAAACCTTCCTTTTCTCCTTTGTTGTTCCTATCTCATGTCTGCTTATCTGGATATTGCACTGAAGAAACTGAACCCCTCTGAAGATGCAAATTATTTGGACTTCCAATGGCAAACAATACGCATTTTTCTTGCAAAAACGAAAGATAAGTTCCTTATGCCTTATGGAGAAATAAATTTTGAATATAAAGATGATAATCAATGATTTAACATCACATCACTGCTTCAAGTGTATCAGTTAATGATTTCCATATTGAACGCTTCAGTGACTGAGCAACAAAGCCCTTTAGTGACAGCTTTGAGTGATTTATCTATTTTTGAATTAATGACTTATTAAATTTTTGTAGTGTGCAAGAAAGTAACTTCATATATTTTGGGAATTAAGAGCTGAAGTGTTTAGAGATGCCCTTAAAACTCTTCTTTCTGAGGAATTATTCATTTATTTACCGGGGAACATCTTTTTTTTTAAAAAATAAATAAGAACCATGGGAAACTATTTACTCGTAAGCAGGCTTCATGTTTCAGTTGAGATCATATTGTCCAGTGATATATATACCTATCAATTATGTGCTTATTGAGTATGACCTGATGATTGCCTTATCTGTTTGCGCGAATGTCTATCTAATTTCAGTTAACTTTGTTCTTTGATTAAAGACGCAGATGGGCTATCAGAGTTTCCTCCATCCAACTTTCCTGATAAAGACTTTAGTAGTCAAGCTGGTCCCAAAAAAGATGCGGTTGCTCTTCCTGCATCTACCTCGCTTGCTCCCAAATCTTCCTTCTACAACATAAGCTCTTCAAGTGGAAGAAAAGATATTATGATGTTTGATGAGCGTCAGCAGAAAGATGTTAAATTGGTTGAAGACGAATGGTCTGTGAAGCGGCTAAAGAAAGACGATCTTGATAGCTTGGAAAGCATCGTGCGGATCAAAGAAGCAGAAGCGAGGATGTTTCAGACTCGAGCAGATGATGCTCGCCGAGACGCAGAGAGTTTTAGACGGGTGGCTAGAATGAAAACGGAGAAACTGGAGGAAGAATATTCAGAAAAACTTGATAAACTCTGCTTGCAGGAGACCGAGGAAAGGAGGAGGAAAAAGTTGGAAGAGCTTAAAGTATTGGAGAATTCACAATGTGATTACTACAAGATGAAAATGAGAATGCAATCTGAGATATCAGGCTTGCTCAAAAGAATGGAAGCAACTAAGCAGCTGTTGGTTTAAGTTTAACTACAAAAGTTGACTATTTCTCAAGTAAAATTGGCAACTAGATGACAAATGGTACTATCTTGTCTTCTGTTTCTTCTTGTTTTAGATTTTACCCAATTCCTTTTATTTGTGAGTTGAATTTTGGTGAACCATTGTAAAATCTTGAATTTTTTCGAACTTCATTGGCTACTTTTCTCACTCAAAACGTGTCTAAGATTCAAAATGCATATGACTACTAATGTATGCTTTAAACTATCAAAAGTCAAAACCACCTGTTGTAGGCTGTGAGGACAAAGATCAAATTAGTTATTTGGAGGTATTTGAAGGTTTTGTATGGTTTAGAATATGTCTGAGCCAGAGTCCGAGAGCTATAAATGTTGCAGTCAAAGGTCATTGGTCTCTACTATTTGCAGCTTGAGTTCAGAATTTTGTCAACTAATGTTGCGCCCTGTAAAGGAACAATTCTGAAATGCAATAATTGGTCTGAGCTAATTCTCTTTATTGTGGAAAAGATTGAGAATCTTCTCCTCATCTCATTCTTTTAGTTAGAGACGGCCCACGTGGGCTTTAGCAATTGACGGGCTGGGCTGGGCTGGGTTAGCCCACCATTTTGATGGGCTTTATAATGGTCAGCCCACCCCAGTCCTATGTGGGCCGCGGGTCCCCATGGGCCGGCCCATCATTTTTTGAAAATATAATTTTATATTTTTTCTTTAAGTAAAAAGATGATTATTTAAAAATTAAAAAATATCTTATTGGAAATAATTCACAACTTAATAACTTTTTATGTTGTTCCAATATATCACAATAAATACTAAAAAAGTAAAAGACAGGACTATATTTCATTCACTAAAAGTCAAAACTTAAAACAAACTATTCAAGAGAACGTTCGTGATGCTTATGAGATATCCAACACACCATCTTCGTCAAACCATTTGAATCCGCTTGTGACAAGGTTGTCTTAACATATTCACTTTCATCTACAATTCATATTCAATATTAATTAGTTAAATATTAAAAATAATTAAATTTTAAAAATTGATAATATTTAAATTCACATAAAAAATATTACTAGTTTGAGTTCAGCAAAACCTGTGCAGCCAATTTCAAGTAGTAACAAGTGTTTGGACATTTTCATAATAAATGCAACTTCTGTACTTTGTAAGAACATGCCACCAATGCTAAATGTTGATTCCGATGGTACAATGGTAATAAGATGCTAAGTACATCATGCACCATCATTGAAAGATCGGGATATCTTCTAGACTTGTCCTTCCAATACATGACAACATCATCTCTTGAAACTTCTCGAGATCAAGTTTTTGTTCCTTTTGGTAAAGATCCAATTCTGACTTTACATCTCTAAAGGCAGTATACTTTTTATTTTTTATATATTTTAAATAAATATTTTATTAGGCCTACGGGCCGGCTAGCCCAGCCTCAGTCAAGCCTCACGGGCCACAGGCTTACTCGGGCCGGGCTTAAAAGCCTCATTTTTAAACGGGCTCCAAAAATTCTAGCCCAACCCTGCTAAATCACGGGTTGGGTTGGGTTGGGCTGGCCCAACGGGCCAAGCCCATATTGACGGCTCTACTTTTAGTATTCCGTTTAGCAATATGTAAATGTGGTTATTTCTTTAACTTTTAATAGTGTCACAAAGTTTTTAATGACTTGTTTTACGTTTGCCACTGGCTCCTACTATCTTTTATTTATTTTTGGGATCACTTTCTATTGAGGAATTTGTTCTACCGGACCAATTCCTTCTCGAGCGGCATACAATCACACTCAAAAAAAAAAAAAGAGAAGGTGCAATTAACATATACTGATATAGTATTACTTCCTCTGTTTCGAATTAGATGAGATACTTTCCTTTTTAGTCTGTTTCAAAATAAATGATATATTTTTAAATTTGAAAATGATTCAAGTTTAAACTCTTTATTTTACTTATTTTACCATTTAATGAAAAACTTTTATAATCATGCAAATATCATAGCTCTACAAAGCTTTTACTCGTTAAGTTTTTAATATCACAAGTTTTAATTTTTTTTTTCCTTAAACTGTGTGCCAAATCAAACTAACTCTTCTAAATTGGAACGGAGGGAGTATATTGGATTTCGGCTGGGCCTGGGAATCACGTACTAGTGCAATTGACCCATAGTTAATATCAAATCAGAGTAAAGGAAATCTGATAAGACGGAAACAGTACTCATCCATTTAATATCTGTGAAGTGGGGGTAGACTCAACAACTCTCCTGAAGCGAGAAATTTTATTTTGGGCGAAACACAACCAACAATAGTTGTGTGAGGGCACCTTTTATTTTGACAAGTGTCCGCTGGGCCCCACCTTGCTGGCAGACTCTCTCTTCCACCTCATTTCCTCAAATTGTGCTAGTTCTACGTTTGCATTTGCAGTTTCGAACACGTAGATAAAATAAATTCATTAGATGTGTAATTTCACTGAAATATATTTATGGCCAAAACCAACATGAGATAGCTTACGAATAATATACTTCCTCCATTTTAATTTACGTCAACCAATTTAATTGGGTACGAAGTTTAAGAAAAGATAGAAAACTTTTAAAATTATGATGTAAAATGAGGTACATATATTTTATATGACTATAAATCATTGAATAAAATTAAATTATTTTCAAATATGAAAAGTGATCATTCTTTTTTGCACGGACTATAAAGAAAATATATTCACATAAATTAAAATGAAGGGGTATAATATCAAATAGTAGGAAACAAGAAATTTTCGGGAAAAGAAGATCTTTCTTCCATCTCGTTTTGCAGAACACTTTTGACAAGCATGAATTTCAATAGTTTGACTAATATATTGTAGAGTACTATTTACTACTTGTAAAAAAAAAAAATAGTATTTCCTCTATCCTAAATTGTCTATCACTTTTCGCTCTTCACGATATAATTAATGTGAACTATAACCAATATTTTAAAATATATTATTTTTATTATATTGACATGAAAAAAATTATAATTTATCATATTTTTTGTAAATTTCTTAAATATCTAAATTTTAACATATTGAGTTTATCTAATCTAATTTAATATTAAAATTACTCAAATTATAACTCTCCAGAAGCAAAAATGAATAATTTGGGACAAAGTGACTAAAGTACAATTCAAAAATTAATTCGGACTTCAAAATGAATGAGCGAGTGAAAGCACATTTGTCCGCGCTCTACCCCCACTTGTCGTTGTCAAACTTCAAATAAATAAATAAATAAATTTGCATTTGAAAAATTGTAGTGGTTAACTGGTTTTATACTTATTAGAATTCTTACATTATGAAATTTAAAAACTAATTAAAAATTATAAATGAGGATATTAGAAAACTGGAATCCTTATAAAATTTAGTTTTGTAGGTGTATTAGGAATAAAAATTCGGAAAACACGGGGAAAAAAAATATAATTTGGATTAATATTAATCCGCATTTTTCTATTTGAATTTTGACAAATGAAGCAAAACTATAAAAAGAGTAAGAGAAACAATCAGACAAATTAAAGAAGAGAAGGGCGTTGGAGAGAAAAAAAGAAAGGAACAAATGGAGAAAGACGTCAAATGCTGAAGGAGGGGAATTTGAGAAACAAAGATTAAAGAGAGAGTGTCCTAACAAGTGGGACCCTACAACACACTTGTCAAAAATAGGAGGTGCCTCACACAACAATTGTTGGTTGTGCCTAACTCAGAATAAAGTTTCTCCTCCTGAAGCAATTCTATGATCAGACTTCTATCCATGTTGGACATAATAAACTTATGAATTAAGTAGGTGATATACCTAGTTTCGTCCCAGTTGTTCATATCCCAGCCGAAACCTAAAAAATGGTATTTTGGACTCAAAATACCTTTATACAGTTAAAAAAAGTTATATTTCTAACTAAAATGCAGTATTATACTGCATTTTAGTTTAACGAAAAGTTAGTTGTTAAAGGAAAACATAGTATAATACTGCGTTTTAATTAATAATTTATTTTTTAATGTAAAATACTTCTCTCATGGGGAAGAAGAAGAACTTTATAATTTAATAGGAAAATGCAATATAATACTATGTTTTCCTAAAACGTAGTATTATATTGCATTTTCCTATTAAATTATAAAGTTCTTCTTCTTCCCCATGACAGAACAGACCGGTCCAAAATTACACCCCCCCCCCCCTTTCTAGCAGTCTCCCCCCCTCCGATTTAAAAAAAAAAAATTTGATTTGGCCCCATTCGTCTCACAAAAAGTGTAGAGTGTAGGTACCGCATACAACCCAAGCCTTCGATTATTGTGGATTCCTTGTTTCGGGCTCAAAATTTCAAATTTTCGACATTTCTAAAAAAATAAATCGAGGTATTCCGATTTAATTTATGTCGAAACTCGTATAGTTATGCATATTTATTTTCTTGAATGTGTTTCCATGTTGATTTGTGTTATGTTTGCGATTAAATTTGTATGTTATTTTAATCGGGTTAAATTATTAGTGTTTAGAAAAATAGTTAAAAGTTGAGAAATAATTTTTATTGTTAAAAAAATATTCATAAATTTCTTTTACTGTTTTATATGTAATTTCGTGAATGTTGTGTTCATATGTTTGTTGTTTTTATTTAGTTTAGAATATTTATTTGCTTAAAGAATAGTGGCCTTTTAGCGTAGTAAAATATAGAGCCTTTTAGCGTAGTAAAATATAGAGCCGTTTAGCGTAGAGTCTCTGTAGTTTAAGTATCTACTAACTACAAACTCTATCCAATTACACTTTACAAAAATTAATTATTTAATTTATAAAACAAACACACAGAACTAACAAATTAATATATGTTATCACATTAAATATCGAGCATGGAACTCATAGGCTTGAATTGCTCCTATTAGAAATAGGGCTACTCTTGGGTACGAAAGAAGGATATTCCGAGCCTGGGCACATCCCTTTGATAGCTTTGTTTAGCCTCCTTTACTATGTCAATCCCTCCGTATTGGTTATGGCTGAAGCCGATCCTCTCCTTGGTACTTCACCTAGTGGCTAATCTCAAGTCTCTTCTCTCGACCGGATGGGCCTATGTCACTAGAACAGGTGAGGAAGACCTCCAATCACTGTACTGGCAATTCAAGATGAACTCCTTCCATGCCAACAATAATAGTACTAAACTTTCAAAAGAAGAGAGATGAGATCAAGCTTTGAAGTTGGTAGCTGAAAGAAAGCTGTTCGTGAAGGTCAGACCAGAGCATAAGGAAGGAAGCTCACTCAGAAGCGAATTCCGACTACTATTTTAGAGTACCGAAGCTCAATGGCATTGATCACACCTACGGCCAGAAGAAAGAAAATACCTAGCGCCCCGGTCCCTCCATTGACTGACTGGCTTAGAGGGCATTCCGCACAATGACCAGTGCAATTCGCGCATCTGTCGGTAGAGGGTTCAGATAAAGTAAGTAGCTCGCAAAGAGGGAGTTCCCTGGCTGGTACCAATAGATAGAGCTACTAGTAAGATAAGCAAAGGCGGTTGAGAGTGGAAGGAGTTAACCTCTCAGCCTCAAGGTGAAAAAATATAGCAACTGACAAGGAGTAGCTGTATAGGTACCAGTTAGGGTGCCAATCTAGTATAGCACTGCTAACAGGACGGTCAGTCGATAGCGAAAGCAAAACTTCTCACATCTCTATGACTCTTTGTTCTCATGACCTCAAAGTGATTGACTACATTCAATATAAAGGAGAAAAAAGGATTTATCCCCCTATTCAACTACCCATCCAAGAGCATTTGGCTTCAGAATACTTTATTCTTTTTATTTTTCTATGGACTGCATAAATCTTCTCTTCCAGCCCAAAGGAGGATAATCTCTTTTGGCAGCTCAATCCTCACGGTAATAATTATGCCAATTCTGCCTAAAAATCTCTTCAGGTGATCAAGGGGGCTCCCTTTTTCAGTAGATGAGATTCGGAGAAAAGGTATTATCTAAACGCTTCTTTTCTCTGGCTTGCTCTTTCAAATAAAATTTTGGCCTGCAGTAATGTAATCGGGATTTCATCTCCTAAATTCTTTTTTCTATGAAAGCAAGAGGTGGAAAGTTTTGTTAGAAATTCTGCCTTATTCCATGAGATCTAGAAGCACTTCTGCTACTTTCTCTCTTCCCTAGCGCTCTTTTTTTTTACTTTTTTCAAAGGGCAATGAAGGCCTTCCTTATAAGTTCTCGCTCGATCGAAAGGATATAACACATACGAAACCTTAGCTTCGCTGACTTTATGAGGTCTAACCTTCGCCACGACATTAGTGGCTTAGCTCTTCGCGCTTCCCGCAGGCTTTTTTATAGAGAGAGAGTAAGGGGGGGGCGGCACGGAAGATTGGTCCGCTCCGAAAAGCTGAGTTTTTCGGTTCGCCCCCCCTATGTGGTCGGCCTTCTTACCAGTCTGCCTCCTTTCTCTTGATGGAATATATCAATACCCGAGCTCCAGCTTTGCTTGCGTTCTTCACCGGCGCTCGCCAGATGTATCACTCATCCCGCTCCCCACGGAGCGGTAAGGAGTCTTCTTGTGTGTTATAATCTTTACGGGAATGAATCGCATATGTTGGTTGAGAATTGCTCGGGAATTCATTGATAATGACTTTGCCAGGTTCTAGGGAGGCTACTCTTCTTTTTTGTCGATCGAGCCGCTTTCCCTCATTCCACTCGTCCAGCCCTCTTCACGAACTTGTACAATCGATGCCA